>NC_059185.1:6050508-6650508 GCF_020631705.1 Daphnia magna | reverse complement strand
CCATTCACACCAGCACATTTATCAAGAGCTCGGCTACAAGGCGCCGTCGATGACCTACTACTCGACCGCCTCTTCGATGACGTCTTCGTCCAACACCAACAAAGGTACGGCCACGACGCCGTCCGTCTGCACCTACGAACATCTTTGCCGGCGAGGACTGGCCGGCTATTATGAGCCGCAGCTGTATGAGATGCAACTGCCAAACAATGCGCAGTTGCTCAGTTTGCTGGCCAAGGAAAGCTGCCAGGTGTTTCAGCCGTGCAACATCTACGGTGGTTCGCTGGCTGGGCAGCATCCTTCGTCCATGCCCACGCAGCATTTACTGCGCCACCAACATTGTCAGCATTGTCAACATTGCGGTTGCAGCAGTTCCAGTCAGCACATGGCCAGTGGTGGAGCTGACAATCACGACGAGTCGCCAGCAGCGTCGCTGTGCGGTCAGAAACCGTCCAATTACGAATCGTATGGACCCAAACCTGAAGGGCAGAGTCCATCTAATCAGTCGGAAGTTCTGCAAGTGATTGCGCCCCCGGATATGAGGAACATTCCCATTTTCCTGTAGTGCGTAAGACAACTTGAACGACGGATAAAGCAGGCCAACGTCAACAAGTAAACAACAAACAAACAAACAAACAAACAAACTCCCCTTTTCAACCAAATAAAGTGTCTCCCAGACGATGGTGAATTCGTGATGATTTGGGTTTTGAAACACTTTGTCCATATGCTGCGCATCTAGCCCAAACGTCTTCCATCTACACTCTTGTTCGTCAACCATCTTCGGGTACGGAAAATGGACAAAATGTTGAATGCCAAGCCCAAGGTATGGCAGCGCAAGAACTCAGCCGGCAAATATGTACATATAGTGTATATATATATATAAAGAAAAAAGAAAAAAGAAAAGAAAATGGTTAAGGTGCCACAATGTGGCTAAATAGCTCTCTGGGAAGCCGCTACCGATTGACGGGGCGAAAAGAAGGAAACGTCCAATTTCAACTGTAACGGGAGAGCTTCAACTGTTTTGCCGTGCAAATTTTTTAATGCTTCCTCTCCGAATGGAATATTAAAAATGGAAACATGAAATGTCAATGGAGAGGCATAAATAGAATAACACGGGCAACCCCAATTGATTAACGTACTCGGCTAAATGGTGGCTGCAAGAAATGGGGTCGAGAAATGAATCAAGAACAACCCTCACCTCTTTTCCTCTACGACAGCGCGAAATTACCGAAACGTTCGTTTTAGTGAAGCGCGCTGAAACCAACGAAGGCTAATTGAGCTGCATGACGAAACTGCGCGATGCGTGCCATTGCTGAACCACCACGATCGACGATGAGTGCTTTGCGTTTTAATGTGCATCACAACGCTCTGAAGGCACACCCCGGATCCGAATCCGTCCGTTCATTTGACTTTCTCCGTTGCGCCTTCCATCGTCATTCAGCTGGACATACAATAAGGAGAATCCGTCAAAATTCCAACACCAATCCTTCTCGCTCATCACGATTTCGGACGCAACTTGAACGAGTTTCAACGCAACCGATACCTGTTCCGTCGAACCACCAGTGGGTCTAATCACAGGACATACAATGAAATGATGGGGGCGCGACAGGCTGTTTTTTCCGCCTAGCATGCCTTCACGGTCTAACGTTTCCTGAGAAGTGGCAACTGATAAAACCATCAACGGAATCCTCTGATGCCATAAATGTGATCAGTGGCAGCGGTAAAGGGTTGCAAAAACCTTGGAGTCACACAGCTCGTAGTCTTGGCCATTCAGATAAGTTTTCAGTTCGGTTTAATGGCCAGACACGCCCGACTCGACGTTGCTCGCCTTAGTGAAACCATCTACTTAATCTATAAAATGCCCTTCTACTGCAGTTACAATCCGCTTCTGACTTCAGAAGTCTGGCCCCCTGAAACTGATCTAACCGTTGTCTGTCCAGGTACATTATTTCATCAAAAAAAAAAAAAAAAAAAGTCATGTCATCTAATTTTCAACACTTTCGATAGGATTTGGAAATCTTCCTCCTCTACTTATCGAGAAACTCTCAGAAGTAAACGAAAGGAACGGAAGCGATCTAGACATGTTTGAATCCTGACACCAGCGCTCGCACCCCTAGCACGATTGGAACGCGTCCAAACCGATTGCGTGTGGTGACAAAATTCGAAGAACAATCAGCAGCTTAATTCAAACTTGCCGAGAACCACACTGTTTTGGTAACTTGGACGATGTAAATTGACCGACTGAGGTCTTTCTCAAATATGAGACCGTGAAACTGATTCCCAGTATGAAGTCGTTGGTTCTCATGAAAAACATATTCATTTGTAAATTGACGTGGATGCATTTTGTTGATAATACTGTTCGAATTATGTACGTAAAGAAAATATTGATTGTTACGTATCACTGTAAAAACGCAAGCGTCACTAATGACCATTGGAATATTTGACCACGCCTTACGGCATGTTGTTCATTTTCCATGCGAACATTCATTACGAGATGTTTACACGACTGAACTGTTCTCTTTTCCCATTTTCTTTTCCATATTCCTATATCTTCGCTCATGTCATTTGGAGCACGTTGTGTTCCTTCCCTAGTCTGGCGAGTGTAAATGTTTGTGGGGACGTATTATGAATTGTGACATTCCAATACATAGTTCTTTTATTAGTATCCGTACTGCTACTATTGCTTACTTTCTTTATGGCTACTGCATCCGAGCTGGGTTGTTCCAAGCTGGGTGTAGTCCCTGATACCCACGCAACGGTAAGCGATCAATTGTAAAGTCGAACGTCTTCATTTGCTAATAATACCATGTTCAGTACAGTAGCCTCATTCGTGCTGGGCGACGCTTCCATTAGCAAAGCAGTGAATGTTTCTTGCCTATGATTAATGAAGCATCCAGCGATAAAATTCAAGCATCTGAAAATTAACACGAAAAAGTTTCGGGTCAACTATATAAAAAAGAACAAAAATATACATGAACCACGCAGCATAGCGTTGAATTCCCCATGCATCTTGGAAAGACAACACGTCTGTGATATATCCAATTGAAACTGAATCGTCCTTTATTTGGACAACAATTTAATGGGAAGTCCACGTAACGCACTGTTCATTCATTTTTGGTTTCTATTGCACGTGATTAAAATTTTTTACGGTTTTTTAACACAAGATTACAGGTGAGCTGCATTCACCAAGTGCAACGTAACAGGCTGACAGCTAACATTTATAGAGGCCACACAGTATTGCTTATTTTGTAATGCACAAATTTAGCAAAAAACCAACACATACAGAAAAAGAAAGAAAAAATCCTCTTAAATTCACCGAGAATATTCCCGAGTTTTAATTGTTGTGCTAAAGTAGGATGACCGTGATTGAAGTAAGCATGAAACAATCTAACTAACAATAAAATAAACAACAACATGATCATCGAACCCCGAGTAAATTACTTTTTAACCCCTTATTTGCCTTGTCGTTCATTTTATAATGGTAAGGAGGTTCCTAGTCTCGATGGAAAGATTAAACAAACTCAGTCCCAGTTACTTTTCCCAGCATATCGTTTTTTAACATTTCTTAATCGAGTATATGCTCCAACATCGGTAAAGTAGCGCTTTCCGCTATGAAAACGCATTCTAAAAAACAGATACGATACCTACATCTGCGTTCGCTATTTTCAGTTGCCTTGAAGCGAAGTTAAAAGTAAGCCATCGTCTACCACACCGCATACTTCTTAAGCAGCCATTTTTTTTTTTTTTTTACCTGGGCATTTTATGGTGTATTTGGTTGGGAGAGAAGAATTTCGCGTTCCGTGAAAATTCAAAAATATTGTAGTTCTTGAACCGGATAGTCAACGTACGCGTAGAACATTAGATTCATACACTCTTTAAACTGAATTTTATCTCTGCATTAATTGTCCTTAAATTTCAGCGCTCAAAAACGTGCTTTAATCACTATAATACGCGTTACAATTTCAAGGCTTTCTGAATTTCTATAGACAGCAAATTTTGTACGAAATTGTCGCAATTGTCGGGCAAACCAGATTCGTTTGGGGTGTTTTTGTGATTATGTTACAACAACAACAATGACAACAACAGCAACAACAACAACAAGAAAATACAAGTAGAGAAAAAAATTTCTACATATGACGTAGATCGAGACACGTTCACCTCCATGGTAACGCATATCGTTAATGAAGTACATAAAATTTAAAAACAAAGACAGGCTATAAACATGGCACTGGAGCAAATTGGCTTGTTTCAAATGACAGGTTAAAACATAACGTAGTTGCTGCAAATAACTACCTGAAACTTTTTAATTTTGTGCAGATATAATATGTATTGATACCACTACGCTCTTGTTTGTTACAGTTATTGTAATATTGTACCGTATAGCCTATCTACCTATTGTACTACTTCCCAAATTCACTCCAAATTCTTGTGTTGACTTCCAAGTCGGTGGTCTTCGCCATCTATGAACAGTTATTTGAACTTTATGAAGGGTGCAATCGCAGGCGTCGCTTTGAATAAGTTCATGGCGGGCTGATCGTACGATTCCTCTTAAATGATGTCGAGTTCACGAGATGAAGGTATATTTATTTTGTCTTACAATTGAATGGCTTAATAATGTTACGTACTCCAAACTTTGCAATGCTGATTTTGTTCAGTTATGAGGCTGACGGCATAAAAATCAACCCAGGTTGATGCCCTTAGGAAAACAATTTCAAAATGGCGCCTATTGCAGGCGGGTTTTTCGATATTCATTCCAAATCTTTTTAACTTTGAAGTAACCCTGATTCACATTCAAAAAGTATTTAGCTAACTAGGACCTAGATTTCTGTCTGAACTTGTGTCATAGTATGTTTAGGCATCAGTTTGACTAAAACCTCCACAATTTTAACTTTTGTTTTCATTCCCAAGGTACCGCTATGCAAGTTGAAACAGATGATTTCATTCTTTCCCTTACTTCTGTTAATCCAGAAACTGATGAACAAACTGAAGTTATAACAACTGAAGTGTCAGACCTACCTCCTGATTTGGTGAACACTGATGTGTCAGATTTGGTAAGCTTTTGCCCTTTCGGGTTTTGTTGAATAAACGTAACATCTTGAGCAAACTGATTTTTTCTAGATGTAATATTTTATTGAGTCTACTAAACAAATTTAAATCAATTTTTTCCCTCCACTTACCCCAAATCATTTGGTAGGCCAACAACCCCTCTCTGTGGCTCGGATTAGAAGGAGCATTGGAATCTAATGATGCAGTGTCTCATATGTCCAATGTTTCTAGCATTGTAGACGACCATGGCCAAGGAAGTGAAACAGTGGCGCATTTAGGAAGTGATCATCATAGTTTAAACATGAATGATCTAGGTCATTCGGAAGAAGTGGAAACTATGTCTATTGAAGCCATGGATGTTGATGTGCAAGTAAGATATTAATAATACTCAATAGTCTCTGAATATACTCCAATTTACTTGTATTATAGAATCTGGAAGTGAATAGAAGTCAAAGTGTACAATCAATTCCAATGGAAAGTTTCATGGATCAAAGTGACATTGGATTCAATATTATGACAAATAATATATGTGATGATAAAAGTAAATCATCTATCACTCCCATGTCCGTTTCTCTGCCGGTTACCGAACCAATAGCAAGAAATGTATTTCCGTTAAGCCAAATCAAGAAAACAGTTTCAGCTTCAGCATCAACCCAGGTTTGCCCATCTCACTTGCATTTCTTCTTGTACTTGACCTACATTTATAATCATTAGGTTACCAAAGTAGTGCTTGCGCCCACAAGCCAAAACCAACATGGACAGCCATTGCTTCTTACTGTGCCAGCATCAACAAGTGGATTAACATCTTTATTAACAACAAATACGAATTTGCGCTTTGTCAATGCCTTGAACACAGATGGAAGTAAAATTTCGAGTACCGGGCCACAAGCTACAGGAATTCAGTCCCAATCCGTTCGGCTTATGAGCCCGACAAAAACCATTACGCTACAGCAAGCTCAACAACTTGGTCTTATTTCGCCCAAGAAAGTAGGCTCTTAAACTTTTTCAAGCATTGGAATTTGGTTCTCATTTTTTTTTTTTATCAGGGGCAACCTTTAATTGTTAATAAGGTTGCCGTTGCCGCGGTAGGCCAAACAACTCCCGCAAACAACATTTTGGCCGGGAAACAAGGAGCAAAATTCGCAGGAGGCAATGTGACATTGGTAAGAAGTGGGCCGACGAAAACCCCCACAAAGATTGCCCCAGCTCCACCGCATTCTGTTGCATCGACTGTCTCATCTACGTCTTCCATGCAAAGCCAACCAACGAGCTTACTCATAAAGAACGCTGCGGGTCAAGTTACGATGGCGGCACTCGTTCAGGCTCGACCAAGTGGTGGGAGTGTCACGAATATGAATCCGTTAAGCCCCCAAAAGTTTGTGCTTAGACCTTCTACACCAGGTTCGGTTACTTCAGCCCAAGGTACATAAAACATGTCGATGTATTACAATTTGGGAGTTTTTTTCTCCGTTCTCCTCGTTAATTTATCTTTTAATGTCACGTGCGATTACATAGAATTTTTCAAATTTTTCTTTTGTATGTAGTCCGGCAAAGTAGTGGAACACAACCAGCACAATACATACGGCTAACAACGGCTCAAGCATTAGCTGCTGGAATCCTTCCCGCAATGGGTCCACAAGGAGAACAAAGTGGAACTCAGCAGCATTTCCAGCTTGCGGGAAACAAGGTTGTATCGATGGTTTCACGTAAAAGTTTATAATAAAAATGAGAATATACCTGTCTTAGATACAATTAGTTCGCGTCGTCAATCCAACTGGTGGAAATAATGGAACGGGAAACTTAATCACGGCACCAGGAACCTCAAAAGTTCTAATAGGCGCAACTACTGCAAACTCCATTAAAGTGAGATTAACTAAAAATTTTTGGTATTGTCATAATCACCACTGTTTCTTGCCCTGCAGATCCACCCATCAAACAGCACAGTGACCCAGCAATCAGTCAAAGGTACCCTTCCATCCGTAACAAAGACGCTTGGGCAAGCAAAGGGTGCAATCTCAACAGTTAGTGTACCGCAGGGAGCTCAACGTATAATACTGCCAGCTGGATCGATGAATTCACTGACAAGCAACATTGTGATGGTTCCAGCTCAGTATTCTTCTCAAGTGAGCATCCTAATTACTTTTCGCTTTACGTTTTTTCAGCATAGATCGACCCACTTCTACAATACTATGACGTATTTTTAATCAAATTCTGTTTCGCGCTGTTATCTTAAGAATTCAATGGGGACAAATAGTTCGCCAGCAACAACGAACTTCTCGGCTGTTACAACCAGTGCTGCTACTGTCGTTTCGGAATCGATCACATCACCAATAGTCACTAGTTCGAGTGCGACCCCTCGTTTGTCACAGCAACCAAAAGCAGCTCCTCCGCCTTCTCCCGAGTCTGCTCAAATGTCGACGGCTGCTTCTCAAGCAAAAGCACAAAGCGTGTTGGAATCAAATGGCCTCAAACCTCGCAAGCCATGCAACTGTACCAAGTCACAGTGCCTCAAACTGTAAATTCATCATAACGTTGTCTTTTAGTAATTCCTGCTAAGTTTTTTAAAAATTTAACTTACAGTTATTGTGATTGTTTTGCCAATGGCGAGTTTTGCCACGGCTGTAATTGCGTCTGCTGCGCCAATAACTTGGAGCATGAAGAACTACGTTTGCGTGCAATAAGATCTTGCCTGGATCGTAATCCACACGCCTTTAAACCTAAAATTGGTGTCGGTTGGGGTCCAGAACCCAGACGTCATAATAAGGGATGCCACTGCAAGCGCTCGGGCTGTTTGAAGAACTATTGTGAATGCTATGAGGTTTGTTGATTGAACTGCTTTTTAAATAACAACAAAAATAACAACAGCCAGTCATCATTATTCATTGGTTTCATATTTTTTAGGCTAAAATAGCATGCTCGGCTATTTGTAAATGCATCGGATGTAAAAACTGTGTCGATCCCGCTGGTTCCCCTCCAGGAACTGGGGAAAAAGAACGTCTAAAATGGCAGTGCTTCAACATAACCCTGGTAACTCTAACGATAGTCGAACGGTGAGCAATACCACCCATAATAGCAAACAAGATGACCGATCGGCTGATACTCCTAAGGGCTTTTCAATACCATCGGCGTCTGGGTCAAGGTAGTACCATTTAACGAATAACTGTTATAATTTCCGTCATTATCATTTAGTTTCGGCAGTAGGCCACCATTCAGTTTCATCACCCAAGAAGTCGTGGAGGCTACGTGTCAGTGCCTTCTTGCCCAAGCTGAAGAAGCTGAAAGGTTGCGTAAAACATCGGCCGAAACAGAAGGTCTGGTTCTTGAAGAATTCGGTCGATGTTTACTTCAAATAATAGAATATGCATCCAAAGCCAAAGGTATTATCATGTCTTTATCTGGATGCCTTCTTATTGAAATAACTTTAAAAACGATGTGTACCAACTAATTGTGTTTTTTTTTTGTTTTGTTTTGTTTTAGTTTCTGCCAGCCCTTGAAAACACGCCGCCATGCTTAGTAATAAAATTGAGTCGGGGTTTATTTGTTGATAGAACTCAGCGCATGCCATAGATATATTATCCTTCTGTCCTTATTGTTTTGCCTGCTTCTCCTTTTGTTCATCTTGAGTTTTTTTAGATGTAAAAATATGGCTTCGAGAGAGATGATTTAGGATTTTTTGACGTGGTTCAAATATATCATAACCTAAGGATTGCGGAGATGAATTAAGTTAAATGGACACCAAATATTCTTTTTTGAATGGATAGTGGAAAATCGGTGTACACTTCAAAATCCTTTTTTGTTGACGTGGGGAAGTTGCGTGTGTTGACGCTGTGCATTTTCGTATGAGTGATAAAATAGTATAGCTTATTGAATAACCCACTAGCTGATATATGTTTTTCTTTTTAAGTGAACTATGAAAATCCAACAATTTATATTGAATATTTTGTAACGGTTTGTTATTCGCTGGACTTCTTTTAAATTTGGTTTTTAAAATACAAAACGGCGTTGGGTTGCGAATTATGGCTGTCTTATTATAAAAAAATAACCAGTGAATAACATGATCATTAATCAATGCAAATTAAGTATGAATCGCTCGCACGTCGATTAGTTCTTGTGATGAACATTGGGGCGGCTAAATGTTCATCGTTGGTGAACGGTGGAGTTGTTCCTAATAGCCAAATGTTCTATTTAGCTTCATTGAATGTTGATATTTTGTTTTGAAGTGAATGCTCTTAGAGCCTACCGATTAAAGAAGCTATGCAGATCCTAAAAGACTGCGCATGGTTCAGCCGTTGGACTTAGGAGTGTACAACTTTTCTCAACTCGGCAAGACTAAAACTCCAAAGTTACTAATACTTTTGGGAGTAATAATGTAGCTACAGAAACAAACACGTTGAAGTCACCTACAACCTACAATAAAGATGATTTTCCCACATAGGCGTACATATAACTAAGTATAACGATTAATTTATTACGTTGTCGTTTCTTTTGATTAATTGATTGTTTTTGTAAAGTATCCTACACAAAAATCCGCAACAGCAATTTTAATTTTAACACCAATTTGTGGATGTTGGGATAAATTGTACAATTGCTCGAGGTCGCGTAAGTGACTGAAGAGCAGTTAAGATTGTATGTTGAATAGAGAAGAGCTCAGTAGGCGACAGGGAATCCTGATTCCTCTGAACACTCCAATCAACCCAAGCGTTCCATGCGCTTTGGTATGTAGAAGATGTGGAGGAACGATCTGTGGCCAGCAAATATTTGACGACTCCTTCTGGAAGGCCTCTTGCCTCATACTTACTCCTGATAACCGCCAAACCACGATATAATAGGAAAGGTACACGATCGCCCTATCTCCAGAACGGCGTGTGTTTACTAAGGGGTTTCCAGATTCCCCATCAGGTTCGCTAGTGAATTAGGCTGGTCGCCTCTCAGGGAGATAGCAAAAAACCCGGTTTTCTATTTTAACTTTTTTTATTTTTAGTAAATATAATAAATAAAGAAAAGTGAATGAATTGAACCGTTATTTCTTTTCCGATTTTCAAGGACAAAAAGAATCGAGATTGGCAAACTCGATTCTCTCGAACGGAATTTTTTTATTAATTTTAGAAAAATCTGACTTTTTGAAAATTGGGCACTGAATCGACTAAAAAGTTCTCCGATTGGTGCAGGGCCGAGCGCTACTGAGAAGTGTGGAGTGTCGACGTCGTGATTGCGTTTATTTTTGGCTGAGGCCAACAGACAGAGCAAGCAGAAAAAATCGAAGTTTTTCGTTTTTAACTGATATCTGATATCATCTGATAAGAAAATAAAAAATTGGCAATGTTGCGAAAGGCGCAATTTTCTAAAAGTCTGGTAATAATAATTCGGGATCTTTTAGGAGAGATTCGAATCTTAGGTCGGTGAACTTGGGATGTTCTCTCATCGTTTAGCCGTAAGGGGTCATTCACAAAATACGTAACGCGAAAGGGGGGAGGGGTCGTTGGTTTTGTTACGCTTTGTTACAAGGGGGAGGGGGTTTCATAAAATGTTACGTACCAGAACAATTATTTCGTGGAACTTTTAATTTCTGCAGAAAAAGAAAAAAAAATGCTGTTTAGCTTCTTTTTTTGTTGTTGTCATGACAACTGTTGTCTGCTAAATGGTATTTTCTCCATTGCAGTCATTTTCTCTCAATTATATGATTCTGGTTTTGGAGGGGGTTTGAACATTTGTTACGTATTTTTAGGAGGGGGGGTAGTAAACTTTGTTACGGACCGTTACAAGGGGGAAGGGGGGAGTCAAAAATTGACCAAAAATGCGTTACGTATTTTGTGAACGGCCCCTAATTCTATTTCGCTAGCCTTTGACGTGTGACCTAGCAGGCGTAACGTGTCGCTGCATGCATCCAAGATTTCTGAGCTTACATTGGCCTGGTCAGCTGACATGGACTCTGAGATGAAGAGTAGTGGGCGAGCGACGTCCAATAATTTGTATTGAATGGAGGTGAAAGACTTATACTTTTGCTCCACCTTGTTGAGTTAAGGTCCTTTCCTCTCTTTCATTCTTCGAGCCATGGAATGGTCAATCTTAGGACACTGGAGAGTGACTGACTTTTTCAAAAAATGGGGCTCATAACGCTTGTGAATCAAACTTGCATGCGACGGCTGGAGACAGGTAGACATATAATTGCGAAATTTCTTGCTACGTGATCTCCCTACCGTAAATTTCTTCAAAGCTGGTTCGTCTGCCAAAATCGACTCATTTTTAAGGCGCTTCGTAGCAAGGTGGCGAGGTGCCACACCTTCAGGATCAATGAAGTAAAAAAATCCCACCTTCTGTTGAGGACAAGGGCTCCTGCTGCTGTTGCTGCTATGGTTGCGTTCGTCGTCTGTCTCCTGACTCGAGACCAACACGAAGCTTCGTCGTCTGTCTCCTGACTTGAGACCACCACGAAGCTTCGTCTGTGATTGCGGCCGCGAATGCGAAATTGGACCCCCGACACTAGCCCCCCCTTGGGAAATTCGTTCAAGTAAGGGCTGGTGTCGATGAGGCATTCAACACCAGCCCCCCCTTCTGAAATTCAGGACATACGTTGGAAACCAGACCGACATTTAAAAGGAACTCAGTGAAAAAATAAGAGCTGTGCACACCTGTCCACACCTATTATGAGGTAATAATGTGACATAATCGTGATAGTGGTATATTACAATTAAACCTTGAACCTTTGAAATCTAAAGAGCTGATTCTAAAATAGAAGACGGATACCCTTAAGGGCTACTGTCGGGTGGTCCAATGTCACGTTCCCTCTGAAAAGATTTTTTTTTAAATACAAGAAATGTGATCTGGAAACAGAAATTGCTACACATACTAACCAAGATACGTAGCAATGAACTGACACAAAAAAAAAATTAAAAAAATGTAACACTGAGTCACAAAATCCACTTTGTATTGGGAAATAACACTTTCAGCCAATACAGACAACGCAAAACATGACATAAACAACCAGAGAAAATGGCGGACATCGAAACAATTGACACGCGAAACCGCGATGTGAATTGCCTCTATTGGAGTACGTACCTCACTGGCGAGGTGCAATAGGCGTGACCTAACAAAATACATTCATAGCAGACAGAATCGGCCGTCGAATGCTGCGTTGCACGATAAAATCAAATGCGAAAAAAGATGTCGAACAGCCCTATAGCAGTGGCAAGCAAGTAGCGATCGGCCCCGATTAGCCATAATCGGGTTAACCACCCCGCCCCGCCCCGGGAAAAGGCAATCGGGGATGAATCGGAGTGCCACTTCGTCAGCTGGGGCGGGGCGGGGCAAAAATCGAGGTAAACCCGCTTGCCCTGACGCCTTTTTCAAAAATGGCGCCTGTATTCAAACTACGAATTTGGGTCGGGTTTTTATCGGGGTAACCGGGGCGAACTTCCCGATTTTCATCATAATAGTCGATTTTTACTCCATCGATTATGTTTTTACGTCAATCGATTGATTGCAATCAGGGTTGCATCCCCGATTAGGCACCCCGATAAAACACCCCGATTGAGATCGGGGTTCAAAAATTTTCACCCCGAGCCCCGAACGCCCCACCCTGAGCCCCGAATTTCGAAACCCGATTGGCAAAATGCGCCCCGATTAGGGTCGGGGCCGATCCCTAGTGGCAAGATTCAATAGATATTTTCTATTTAAAAATATAAATAAAATATTGATGAATACAAATGGGGGGGCTGGTGTCGTATGCTTTCACGACACAGGCTTCCCTCCCTAACAACATTGCTGGGGTCGCGTTCTTCGTTGACTGTAGCCCCCCCTCCCCTTCAAAAACGGGGGGACTAATGTTGGGGGTGGCTACGGTCGGACGGGGCAGGTGTCGGGGGGGCTGGTGTCGGGTTACTCTTAAGGGCTACTGTCGGGTGGTCCAATGTCACGTTCCCGCTGAAAAGGGTCTTATATCTGAGCGGGCGGCACCTTAGCGGGTAGACTCGTTTTTCCTTTGTTAGTGTGCGTTAAAAGGCTGGGTAATAAAATGGTCAACACAAGGTTGAGGTCGAGTAAATAGCGTACAATTTTTTAAAGATCTTTTAAAAGAGCTATTCTGGGCAGGTTGTAGAGCCCCGAAAATTTTTTTTTGTAATAGTCTAGATATCTTATTTGTTTCAAAAAATCAATAACAGTAAAATTGATGTTCGGGTTTTTGTGCAGGATACTATACACACAAAGTAAAAAGAGGTTCGTAGGTTTCGGGCCTGATTACCTAGGACCCGATCCCCGTTTCCACCACATTGACATACCCAAAAAATAGTCAATCGGTTATGACCCGGGTACAAACTTTTCAAACGGTTCGGTTCGATATATCTGTTGTAAGTGCTCTCGAGTCTCGACGTCATAAAAGGTATTGGATCTTATAGGCCTTTATTATTTAATAGACCTTGCTGCTGTGCTGTGAACATTTTATGATGACATAGTAACACTTAGAATTATAATTTAGAATGTGGAAGGGAAGTTGGAGTGATGAACGAGGGTAGGACACCAATGAAATAATGGCATATTAAATATGATTCCTTCCTGAAGGGAACAGATAAAAGATTTTCCTGAGTAATTTCTTGAAATGTTTGCAAAAATCTAAGAAAACGCAATTGTCAAAAAGGCATAAATATTAAAATTCAAAATTTCAAAGTCAAAATTTTGACTTTTTTCCCCAAGTTTTTCTGGAAAACTTACTTTTTTTTTTGGCAAGTTATTATATTTTTTTGTTTCACTCGGATTGGAAACAGAGGCAGACAAGTAAACCGAGCAGTTGTATCCATGGATGAGCTCCAAACAAAGTTACATTATACTACTATTTAAACTAATTACTCTGTTAAACGGTCATCATAATAATATACATTCAATTTCTCCTACCTTAATTTTATCGAATTTGATAAACCATTGATATTTTTGTAAAAGGAGGTACAACAGGCAACGAGGAAGAATTTCAATTTATTTAATAAAACTTGGAAAAATCCAAAAAAAAAGTACAAGGATTCCAAAAAAAAAAGCTTCCCTTCTAAAGAAAAAAAAAAAAAAATGACACACTTTATCTGCTTGATGGACTACTTAAATGATGCTGAGCATCGGGACAGAAAAATGGTCATTATACCCCAAGGCGTGCATCAAATCCCATCAACTTCAGCACTGAAACGGAATATTTACCTATGAATTGGTTGAGTACTGGAAGAAGTTGATAGGCGGCCAAGCAATCTAAAACCCATTCGCGGGAAACGCTAACTACTTTGTGCCTGTTGAACCAGTCGACCGCTGTACGTTCAATTTCCAAGTTGACGTCATCCTCGGTCTGGATGACAATCATCGTATATCGCCGTCTTTTTGTTAGTTGCGATGGACTAGGCGCCGTGGCTGCACCACATAAATGTAACAACTGATTGAGCTGATCAACCGTCACGTCAGTAAAGGGCCCTTGGCAGCAAAACTCGAAAGCTTCGAACAACTTTTCCTTTTGACTAGTCTGTCTGGCTCGGCGAGGACCATCTTCTCCATCCATATCCAGTGCTTCAAATGGTTCTTCATCTAACACTCTATTCTCGCGGATACACTTATGAACCCAGTCGACTCCTACAATCCAAATACCGCTAGCGACGCCATATAAGAATTTCAGAGTTCGCTGTGCACAGTTTTCGTCGTCCAGATAAACAATCACATGCGTAACAGAAGAGTTATACGTTTGCGATACTTCGGCCCCAATCCTTTGAGCCCAATGTTCAATCAATTTGACCTGTGGCCGCTGCATTTAAACCAGGTGGTTATTAATACTTCATATTCAGAATGAACGAACTGTGGGTTTGCAGATTTAAGGTAGACTTACCGGAATCCCAGAACACGTAAAAACCATGCGTTTGCACGGGGTTCGATTTGGAGGAGCTGGGCGTGGAGGAGTAGATGTAAGAATATCCTCTTCGTCCGAATCTGGATCACTTTCCATCACCACAGTTTTGCAGGCTGCAACTTCGTCCGTATTCAATTCATGTAATTCTCGATGCACTTCATTCGCTAGTCTAGGACTTGGTTCCACAGATAATGGCATTAACGAAACTGGAACTGAATTGACAATATCTAGCGACGAGACTTTTCTCCGTTTTCGTTCCGCCATCTCATTTTCATTATCACTCAAAGACAAACTTTTGGTCCGCTTAAATGCCTCGGCGAACATATTTTCACTGCATTCATCTGACTCTCTTCTGCTAAAATTTTCGCCATTTTCTTCGTTCCGCGCTTGTTTAGCAGGCGATACTGGTAGATCACCCATGTGTAACGTATTATGCGAGAGGACATTTACTTGACGTTGACTCAGGCTAAATTGTGATTGCACTTCCGTAGTCATACATGGAGCTTCAATCGCTTCTGTCTGAGTCGCAACTGAAGCTAGTGAGACGAATGTTGAGCAAGAGGTTTGGGTATTCTGAGCATAGGTCATTTTCTGTGAGTCAACACGCGAACCATATGAAAACGGTAAGTATGCTGTCGTCTTGTCAAGAATAGGGCCCAATTTCCCCAAACGGGTAAAGATAATCGGTTGTCTTTCAAATGAATGAATTGATATCCTAGGGGTGACACGGCCTTTATAAAAAAAATTCACAGTACGCCGTTTACCAATAGATACGAGAGACGACGCGTGATTCCGTAATTTATCGGCAAATATGTCACGGTTATTTGTTGCAGAAGTTGTATGGTTTTGCGTTTTAGGACGAGAAACTGGTGTCAGATGATGGGCTATCGGTTGAGCCAGACTGGATTTTTCAGGCTGAGGGCTCGAAGTACTTGTTAAAGGCAGTAGTTGAAGGTTTAATCCATTCGATGTAAATGATTCCGGAGTTTGTGTATCTTCACGGTTTGCTGTAGAACACTCGGTATCTGTATGATGGTTTACAGAATGTTCACCATCGGTACATTCTCGACCGAAACTATCTGCCTGTTTCTCAAACACTTCTTTATTTGACGAAACGCCGGTATCGACAAGTACTTGTCTTGTTTCGTCTTGCGTCATATTTATTTCATTTTGAACTAAACCTAAAAATAGGCCAATGATAAAATAAAAGGAAACTATTTGTTTGAAACTATTCAATACCTTTGGGTAGGTGAAAACGGTTATTTTTTGATAAGGGAAACATAAAGGAATGCATTTTAGTAGTGATGGTTTTCGTGGACTTGGATGCAATAGCTTCATCTATATCTTCGGAAATGTTTGTATGTGAAATAGGTGTTTTGATACCAGACACTTTTAGTTCTGGTGTAATGCTATTCGAACGCTCACGTTTTTTCGCGAAATTTTCACCCGAACTAATTGGCAAGGCATTTTTCCTTGGACGACCTCTCCCACGTCGTGGTCGTCCCCGTTTAATCTAACGAACATATTTTTTATACCCAGAAAACAGCTAAAAGAAACCATTTTTTTTTTACCTGATGATCTATGTCCTCGCCTGGCGGCGGTGGTGGACTGGGTGCTGAAACAATGTCGTATGACAGCTCTTTACCGTTTGACGAAGAGGTCAAATACGGCGACGAAACTTTCAGCGACTGAGAAGAAAGGGTTTCAGAGTTTTTAACGCTAACGCTATTTTCACACTCTTCCTCCTTGTGCATGGTTGATGGACCTTCATCTGAATAAGTCATCAGCCATTGATCAACTTTCTGTGTTGGTTGCAGAGTTCTATGGCTAGTTAGCCGAGGGGATGGTAGGCCAGATATTAGTATAGGGCCACTGCAAGTTTCAGATTCCATTGCCAGATTCACTTCTTGAGAATATAGATTTTCTTCAGTTAGGATTAACAGCTTTGTTTCTGAGCTCTGTTTTGGGCCAATTGAACTAGCTAAGGACAAAATGATCACGGAATGATTTTTGTGATGAAAAGCAAAATGATATCAATGTAACAAGCTAACAGAAATACATTTAAAAAACAATTAATAGAAAACTTTTACCAACTGTGACGCCTCCCTCAGAGCAAAAGTCTTTCACAAACTGAAGAAGACAAGAAGAGAGTCTGCTAATCTTCAAACTGACCTCTTCAATATCCCTGTTTGAGTCTACATCTTGGCAAACAATACAGTCTGACTGAGTCTCTGTATAATTTGTATGGTGGTGAACTTTCACAAAAATGCAAGTTCGACAAAATAAATGCCCACACATAGCTTTCACAGGGTCATGAAGTAAACTGTTGCTAAACGAAAAAAAATCAAAAGATCGTTAACACAAGATTAAGCGGCAGCGTTTTTCTTCTGATCTTTATACCATTTTTTACATTTGCTTAACTGCCAACTTCGTTCCACGAAACGTTTTATCATTGCCTGATTCTCGTTACTAACGGTATTTTTCATTTTTGTATCTGAATTTGTTCAAAACTTTGCTACAATCAACTATAACAATCCTCAAACTGACGTTAACAAAGCCATTACAGACAATGCATGAAACCTTTTTCAGTGGATTTTACTACTTGTCAGTTGTCACCATGGTATTATAGTGGGCCGCGGTATATCGTGTACGCGTACCGGTATATCGTGGAAAACCATCGTGGAATGGCTAGCCCCGCCCAGAAGGGGAGGAGCCTACTATCGTGGAATGGGTCGATTTCCACGGTATATCGTGGAAAGCGATCGTGTACCACTATACGTATATATACACAGCAGACAACAGGCCCAAAGAATCAAAATTCAAACTTGACACGTGTGGTGAATTGTTTAGTGACTTCAAATACAAGGTAATTTGATAGATGTGTATATAAGTTATTTATATATTATTTTTCTAACATATCTTAATTTAGTAGTTTTAAGTACAATGTCTTCCAGGCCAAAGAGAAAATGTAAAGCCACTAATCCGCCTCTGTCAACAGTGTGTACAAGTTCAAAGGTTAGTTAATCCTAATCATAAGTCATATAAAATTAATTAATTAATTGTATTTGTATTAGGCTTTGGATCCGGTAAGCAATGACCCTTTGTCAGCTTTCAAGGAAGAGGATCAGTCTATGTCCCCCCAGCCTCTCATCATAGATGAGTCGCAGGCTGAAGTGGGTGAGACAAATGTTACTGTCCGAGCAGCCACTGATGAAAAAATAATTGCTGCTGGCACGACTCAGGTAATTGTGTATTCTTTTTCATTTGTTTAATACATAAATTTTTAAAATTTGTTAACCCCTATTTAGGAATGGAAAATGACTGCGGAGAACCTTGCAGAGGAGAACTGTACCCTAAAGGACAAGGTTAAGCTGCTGGAAGAAGCCTTAGTGGCGCAAAAGGCAGCCTCTGACGAGGTAAGTTAAACACTTATTAATTTAATAGCTCTATTTTGTATTTTAAAAAAATATCTCCATTTCCAGAAAGGTACTTCCTTGGAGTTGGAGCTACAAAAAGTAACAAATCTTCTGAGGGCAGTGGAAGGTAAGAAATCTAAAACCAATAAATATTATTTTGTTTAAAATTGTGTACATGTGTATATAAAGAACTTATAGAATAACTGTCAGTTCTTAACTATACAGTTATTCTATGTATTATAGTTATATATAATACCTATATATAGTATCCTTATATAATACCTATAAAGAGGTATTGTATAGAAGAACTAAACACAGGTACTATATAGTACCTACATTTAACTATAGAACTATATTACAATTACTATATGCACAATATTACATACAATATGTATTGCTATTTAGTGTTTCCCAAATTAGTGAGCAAGGCGATGGTGGTGATTGAAGCGGGTACGCACGCGGGTACGCAAGCGGATTCCCGATCGTCTCCAGCTCCATCGACGAGCTCCCGCCATGTCGACGAACAAACTAATAATTCATCGGCTGAAGAAAGTGGCGACGAGGAAGAGGAAGACGAGGATGAGGAGGAGGACGAGGACGCTTTTCATGCTCTAAAGGTAAGTTCGCAGCAGTCCTATTATTTTTCTATTGTAACCAAGAAAAAAATCATTGTAGGACGCGTTTCCAATAAAAAAGGAAAACCTTACCAAATTGAGTACCGTGGATGAGCGAAAGTTTGTCCTGAATCTTATTGGGACGCTGTATTCCCGGCAATACCTCCGTCTCCACAAAAAAAGTGGTACGAAAGCTACGCATGGGGACGACTTGAAAATTCCTATTCCGTGTGAGCAGTACGTTCAAATACAAGGTAAGAGTTTTTTTAATATTATTTAAGAGTTGTATTTTAATCATATTTATCTGCTTAGATGCCATTTGCTCCATGCTGAAGGTGAAACTAACTAGACATCGTTTGCCACCGAAACTGGAGTTGGCTATTTCCCAGAAATTTAATCAGGTGCGTCCAACGGCAGCAGACAAGCGTAAATTGCGCCACTACTGGAAGATGCAAAATACCCAAAATCCTTGAAAACTGTGCATTTATTATGGTCTGCATAATACAAAGAAATTGTGTTCTCCAATGGTTTCGTTTTCATTTTATATTGTATACATAATATAATATATTAAGGCCACTGGGTAAACTAAATAATAATAATTTTAAAAAATGTACGATGAAATGCGGTGTTGATGCGTGTACTTTATCCCTGAGTGTAAATATTGAAATACTTTAGTATTTTAATATTACCGAAGGTATTACCGGATTTATGCCCGATTAATTTACAATACGGGCACAAAAAAAAGAGGAGGAAAGATAAGGGGGAGGCAAGGGGGAGGGACGAGGAGGGAAAGGAGCTGCACCCAGACCAAAACCGGGTTCCGGAGAAATTCGGCGGAAAAAAGGCGGCAAAATTCATAAGAACCGTTTATAAAATTCGGGGAAACGGGTCTTTTTCCGCTGAAATTTTAGCGCACTGTCGCCATGTTTGACCGTGAATAACTTGTGTACGTCAACTAGGATCGCCCTACGAATGGGAAAATGACATATTAAGCCGGGCAGGAGCAGCTGGACCGTGAAATCCGCGTGAAAATCGGACATGCCGAAACCGGCCGAGTCAGCTACCGGAAGGAGCAGTCGCACGGCTCCTCATCGGGTACCGCTGGATAGAGCGCAATCACGCGATGGCCGCTGTCGAAAAATTTTCGCGATCTGACGCACCGTTCAGCCGCTATGAATTTTTGAAAATTAATTCCGAACGCGGCTGCGCTTTTGACGTCGAATTCCTAGAATTGGCAGGTAGAGGCCCATCATCATTTTTCGAGCTTTAAAAATAGTTTGCGGCCGAACGGTGTATCCGATCACAGTGGGACCTTCACCATCGGAACGAGCTCGACGAGCCGCATCCAATGATACCGGTTTCGTGATCATTCGTGACCGAAAAAATATTTTGATAGAAAAAATCCCATGGGGGTTGGACGCAAGGGGATAGACGAGCCAGGCACTTTTGGGAGTCGGGGAATTCGTCTGAACGGACAAAAAAATCATAACTCCCGAACGGTACCGTTGCTAGCGCTGAAATTCATACTGCCGGAATCAGCGTGAGCCAACGCATCGAACGGTGCTCAACCCGTCATGATTAAAAAACATAAAAAAATACAAGAAGGAAAGAAGGTCAGCTTGGGGTCAAGTAATTAACCAGCGCCTCACTGCTCCATTTTCCAAAAAAAATAAAATAAAAATAAACATACACGCCAATCTCGGCAGCGGATCGTCGCACGCACCTGCCATAGCCACCGATGAACGCGGCTCGTTTTCACCATCATTTTGTTTCACAATTCCAGATTTAATTTACACGAAGGTATTGTGCTATGCACGTCTTGTCCCTGAGTGTAAATATTGAAATACTTTAGTATTTTAATATTACCGAAGGTATTACCGGATTTATGCCCGATTAATTTACAATACGGGCACAAAAAAAAGAGGAGGAAAGATAAGGGGGAGGCAAGGGGGAGGGACAAGGGGGAGGAACGAGGAGGGAAAGGAGCTGCACCCAGACCAAAACCGGGTTCTGGAGAAATTCGGCGGAAAAAAGGCGGCAAAATTCATAAGAACCGTTTACAAAATTCCTGGAAACGGGCTTTTTTCCGCTGAAATTTTAGCGCACTGTCGCCATGTTTGACCGTGAATAACTTTTGTACGTGAACTCGGATCGCCCTACGAATGGGAAAATGAGAAATTAAGCCGGGCAGGAGCAGCTGGACCGTGAAATCCGCGTGAAAATCGGACATGCCGAAACCGGCCAAGTCAGCTACCGGAAGGAGCGGTCGCACGGCTCCTCATCGGGTACCGCTGGAAAGAGCGCAATCACGCGATCTCAGCTGTCGAAAAATTTTCGCGATCCGACGCACCGTTCAGCCGCTATGAATTTTTGAAAATTAATTCCGAACGCGGCTGCGCTTTTGACGTCGAATTCCTAGAATTGGCAGGTAGAGGCCCATCATCATTTTTCGAGCTTTAAAAATCGTTTGCGGCCGAACGGTGTATCCGATCACGCCGGGACCTTCACCATCGGAACGAGCTCGACGAGCCGCATCCAATGATACCGGTTTCGTGATCATTCGTGACCGAAAAAATATTTGGATAGAAAAAATCCCATGGGGGTTGGACGCAATGGGATAGTCGAGCCAGGCACTTGTGGGAGTCGGGGAATTGGTGTGAACGGGCAAAAAAAATCATAACTCCCGAACGGTACCGTTGCTAGCGCTAAAATTCATACTGCCGGAATCAGCGTGAGCCAACGCATCGAACGGTGCCCAACCCGTCATGATTAAAAAACATAAAAAATACAAGAAGGGAAGAAGGTCAGCGGGGGGTCAAGCAATGAACCAGGGCCTAACTGCTCCATTTTCCAAGAAAACCAAACAAAAGTTTACAAACATGCACGCCAATCTCGGCAGCGGATCGTCGCACGCACCTTCAACAGCCACCAATGAACGCGGCTCGTTTTCACCATCATTTTGTTTCACAATTCCAGATTTAATTTACACGAAGGTATTGTGCTATGCACGTCTTGTCCCTGAGTGTAAATATTGAAATACTTTAGTATTTTAATATTACCGAAGGTATTACCGGATTTATGCCCGATTAATTTACAATACGGGCACAAAAAAGAGGAGGAAAGATAAGGGGGAGGCAAGGGGGAGGGACAAGGGGGAGGGACGAGGAGGGAAAGGAGCTGCAGCCAGACCAAAACCGGGTTCTGGAGAAATTCGGCGGAAAAAAGGCGGCAAAATTCATAAGAACCGTTTACAAAATTCCTGGAAACGGGCCTTTTTCCGCTGAAATTTTAGCGCACTGTCGCCATGTTTGACCGTGAATAACTTGTGTACGTCAACTCGGATCGCCCTACGAATGGGAAAATGACATATAAAGCCGGGCAGGAGCAGCTGGACCGTGAAATCCGCGTGAAAATCGGACATGCCGAAACCGGCCGAGTCAGCTACCAGAAGGAGCGATCGCACGGCTCCTCATCGGGTACCGCTGGATAGAGCGCAATCACGCGATGGAAGCTGTCGAAAAATTTTCGCGATCCGACGCACCGTTCAGCCGCTATGAATTTTTGAAAATTAATTCCGAACGCGGCTGCGCTTTTGACGTCGAATTCCTAGAATTGGCAGGTAGAGGCCCATCATCATTTTTAGAGCTTTAAAAATAGTTTGCGGCCGAACGGTGTATCCCATCACGGCGGGACCTTCACCATCGGAACGAGCTCGACGAGCCGCATCCAATGATACCGGTTTCGTGATCATTCGTGACCGAAAAAATATTTTTATACAAAAAATCCCATGGGGGTTGGACGCAAGGGGATAGACGAGCCAGGCACTTGTGGGAGTCGGGGAATTGGTGTGAACGAGCAAAATAAATCATAACTCCCGAACGGTACCGTTGCTAGCGCTAAAATTCATACTGCCGGAATCAGCGTGAGCCAACGCATCGAACGGTGCCCAACCCGTCATGATTAAAAAACATAAAAAATACAAGAAGGGAAGAAGGTCAGCGGGGGGTCAAGCAATGAACCAGGGCCTAACTGCTCCATTTTCCAAGAAAACCAAACAAAAGTTTACAAACATGCACGCCAATCTCGGCAGCGGATCGTCGCACGCACCTTCAACAGCCACCAATGAACGCGGCTCGTTTTCACCATCATTTTGTTTCACAATTCCAGATTTAATTTACACGAAGGTATTGTGCTATGCACGTCTTGTCCCTGAGTGTAAATATTGAAATACTTTAGTATTTTAATATTACCGAAGGTATTACCGGATTTATGCCCGATTAATTTACAATACGGGCACAAAAAAGAGGAGGAAAGATAAGGGGGAGGCAAGGGGGAGGGACAAGGGGGAGGGACGAGGAGGGAAAGGAGCTGCACCCAGACCAAAACCGGGTTCTGGAGAAATTCGGCGGGAAAAAGGCGGCAAAATTCATAAGAACCGTTTATAAAATTCGGGGAAACGGGCCTTTTTCCGCTGAAATTTTAGCGCACTGTCGCCATGTTTGACCGTGAATAACTTGTGTACGTCAAATCGGATCGCCCTACGAATGGGAAAATGACATATTAAGCCGGGCAGGAGCAGCTGGACCGTGAAATCCGCGTGAAAATCAGACATGCCGAAACCGGCCGAGTCAGCTACCGGAAGGAGCGGTCGCACGGCTCCTCATCGGGTACCGCTGGATAGAGCGCAATCACGCGATGGAAGCTGTCGAAAAATTTTCGCGATCCGACGCACCGTTCAGCCGCTATGAATTTTTGAAAATCAATTCCGAACGCGGCTGCGCTTTTGACGTCGAATTCCTAGAATTGGCAGGTAGAGGCCCATCATCATTTTTCGAGCTTTAAAAATCGTCTGCGGCCGAACGGTGTATCCGATCACGGCGGGACCTTCACCATCGGAACGACCTCGACGAGCCGCATCCAATGATACCGGTTTCGTGATCATTCGTGACCGAAAAATATTTTATTTTGATAGAAAAAATCACATGGGGGTTGGACGCAATGGGATAGACGAGCCAGGCACTTGTGGGAGTCGGGGAATTGGTGTGAACGAGCAAAATAAATCATAACTCCCGAACGGTACCGTTGCTAGCACTGACATTCATACTGACGGAATCAGCGTGAGCCAACGCATCGAACGGTGTCCAACCCGTCATGATTAAAAAATATAAAAAAATTCAAAGAGGAAAGAAGGTCAGTGGGGGGTCAAGCAATTAACAAGGGCCTAACTGCTCCATTTTCCAAGAAAACCAAAGAAAAGTTGACAAACATACACGCCAATCTCGGCAGCGGATCGTCGCACGCACCTGCCATAGCCACCGATGAACGCGGCTCGTTTTCACCATCATTTTGTTTCACAATTCCAGATTTAATTTACACGAAGGTATTGTGCTATGCACGTCTTGTCCCTGAGTGTAAATATTAGAATACTTTAGTATTTTAATATTACCGAAGGTATTACAGGATTTATGCCGAAAAATAAGCATACATGAGGAAAAAAAAGAGGAGAAAAGATAAGGGGGAGGAAAGGGGGAGGGACAAGGGGGAGGGACGAGGAGGGAAAGGAGCTGCAGCCAGACCAAAACCGGGTTCCGGAGAAATTCGGCGGAAAAAAGGCGGCAAAATTCATAAGAACCGTTTACAAAATTCCGGGAAACGAGCCTTTTTCCGCTGAAATTTTAGCGCACTGTCGCCATGTTTTACCGTGAATAACTTTTGTACGTGAAATCGGATCGCCCTACGAATGGGAAAATGACATATTAAGCCGGGCAGGAGCAGTTAGACCGTGAAATCCGCGTGAAAATCGGACATGCCGAAACCGGCCGAGTCAGCTACCGGAAGGAGCGGTCGCACGGCTCCTCATCGGGTACCGCTGGATAGAGCGCAATCACGCGATCGCAGCTGTCGAAAAATTTTCGCGATCCGACGCACCGTTCAGCTGCTATGAATTTTTGAAAATTAATTCCGAACGCGGCTGTGCTTTTGACGTCGAATTCCTAGAATTGGCAGGTAGGGGCCCATCATCATTTTTCGAGCTTAAAAAATCGTTTGCGGCCGAACGGTGTATCCGATCACGGCGGGACCTTCACCATCGGAACGAGCTCGACGAGCCGCATCCAATGATACCGGTTTCGTGATCATTCGTGACCGAAAAAGTATTTGGATAGAAAAAATCCCATGGGGGTTGGACGCAATGGGATAGACGAGCCAGGCACTTGTGGGAGTCGGGGAATTGGTGTGAACGGGCAAAAAAAATCATAACTCCAGAACGGTACCGTTGCTAGCGCTGACATTCATACTGCCGGAATCAGCGTGAGCCAACGCATCGAATGGTGCCCAACCCGTCATGATAAAAAACATAAAAAAATACGAGAAGGAAAGAAGGTCAGCTGGGGGTCAAGTAATTAACCAGCGCCTCACTGCTCCATTTTCCAAAAAAACGAAAGAAAAGTTTACAAACATACACGCCAATCTCAGCAGCGGATCGTCGCACGCACCTGCAATAGCCACCGATGAACGCGGCTCGTTTTCACCATCATTTTGTTTCACAATTCTAGATTTAATCCCTGAGTGTAAATATTGAAATACTTTAGTATTTTAATATTACCGAAGGTATTACCGGATTTATGCCCGATTAATTTACAATACGGGCACAAAAAAAAGAGGAGGAAAGATAAGGGGAGGCAAGGGGGAGGGACAAGGGGGAGGGACGAGGAGGGAAAGGAGCTGCACCCAGACCAAAACCGGGTTCCGGAGAAATTCGGCGGAAAAAAGGCGGCAAAATTCATAAGAACCGTTTATAAAATTCGGGGAAACGGGCCTTTTTCCGCTGAAATTTTAGCGCACTGTCGCCATGTTTGACCGTGAATAACTTGTGTACGTCAACTCGGATCGCCCTACGAATGGGAAAATGACATATTAAGCCGGGCAGGAGCAGCTGGACCGTGAAATCGGCGTGAAAATCGGACATGCCGAAACCGGCCGAGTCAGCTACCGGAAGGAGCGGTCGCACGGCTCCTCATCGGGTACCGCTGGATAGAGCGCAATCACGCGATGGAAGCTGTCGAAAAATTTTCGCGATCCGACGCACCGTTCAGCCGTAATGAATTTTGAAAATTAATTCCGAACGCGGCTGCGCTTTTGACGTCGAATTCCTAGAATTGGCAGGTAGAGGCCCATCATCATTTTTCGAGCTTTAAAAATCGTTTGCGGCCGAACGGTGTATCCGATCACGGCGGGACCTTCACCATCGGAACGAGCTCGACGAGCCGCATCCAATGATACCGGTTTCGTGATCATTCGTGACCGAAAAAATATTTGGATAGAAAAAATCCCACGGGGGTTGGACGCAATGGGATAGACGAGCCAGGCACTTGTGGGAGTCGGGGAATTGGTGTGAACGGGCAAAATAAATCATAACTCCCGAATGGTACCGTTGCTAGCGCTGACATTCATACTGCCAGAATCAGCGTGAGCCAACGCATCGAATGGTGCCCAACCCGTCATGATTAAAAAATATAAAAAAATTCAAAGAGGAAAGAAGGTCAGTGGGGGGTCAAGCAATTAACAAGGGCCTAACTGCTCCATTTTCCAAGAAAACCAAAGAAAAGTTGACAAACATACACGCCAATCTCGGCAGCGGATCGTCGCACGCACCTGCCATAGCCACCAATGAACGCGGGTCGTTTTCACCATCATTTTGTTTCACAATTCCAGATTTAATTTACACGAAGGTATTGTGCTATGCACGTCTTGTTTACACGAAGGTATAGTGCTGTGCACGTCTTGTCCCTGAGTGTAAATATTGAAATACTTTAGTATTTTAATATTACCGAAGGTATTACCGGATTTATGCCGAAAAATAAGCATACATGAGGAAAAAAAAGAGGAGGAAAGATAAGGGGGAGGCAAGGGGGAGGGACAAGGGGGAGGAACGAGGAGGGAAAGGAGCTGCAGCCAGACCAAAACCGGGTTCCGGAGAAATTCGGCGGAAAAAAGGCGGCAAAATTCCTAAGAACCGTTTATAAAATTCCGGGAAACGGGCCTTTTTCCGCTGAAATTTTAGCGCACTGTCGCCATGTTTGACCGTGAATAACTTTTGTACGTCAACTCGGATCGCCCTACGAATGGGAAAATGACAAATTAAGCCGGGCAGGAGCAGCTGGACCGTGAAATCCGCGTGAAAATCGGACATGCCGAAACCGGCCGAGTCAGCTACCGGAAGGAGCGGTCGCACGGCTCCTCATCGGGTATCGCTGGATAGAGCGCAATCACGCGATCTCAGCTGTCGAAAAATTTTCGCGATCCGACGCACCGTTCAGCCGCTATGAATTTTTGAAAATTAATTCCGAACGCGGCTGCGCTTTTGACGTCGAATTCCTAGAATTGGCAGGTAGAGGCCCATCATCATTTTTCGAGCTTTAAAAATCGTCTGCGGCAGAACGGTGTATCCGATCACGGCGGGACCTGCACCATCAGAACGAGCTCGACGAGCCGCATCCCATGATACCGGTCTCGTGATCATTCGTGACCGAAAAAATATTTGGATAGAAAAAATCCCATGGGGGTTGGACGCAATGGGACAGACGAGCCAGGCACTTGTGGGAGTCGGGGAATTGGTGTGAACGGGCAAAATAAATCATAACTCCCGAACGGTACCGTTGCTAGCGCTGACATTCATACTGCCAGAATCAGCGTTAGCCAACGCATCGAATGGTGCCCAACCCGTCATGATTAAAAAATATAAAAAATACAAGAAGGAAAGAAGGTCAGCTTGGGGTCAAGTAATTAACCAGCGCCTCACTGCTCCATTTTCCAAGGAAACGAAAGAAAAATTTACAAACATACACGCCAATCTCAGCAGCGGATCGTCGAACGCACCTGCAATAGCCACTGATGAACGCGGCTCGTTTTCACCATCATTTTGTTTCACAATTCTACATTTAATTTACACGAAGGTATAGTGCTATGCACGTCTTGTCCCTGAGTGTAAATATTGAAATACTTTAGTATTTTAATATTACCGAAGGTATTACCGGATTTATGCCGAAAAATAAACATACATGAGGAAAAAAAAGAGGAGGAAAGATAAGGGGGAGGCAAGAGGGAGGGACAAGGGGGAGGAACGAGGAGGGAAAGGAGCTGCAGCCAGACCAAAACCGGGTTCCGGAGAAATTCGGCGGAAAAAAGGCGGCAAAATTCCTAAGAACCGTTTATAAAATTCCGGGAAACGGGCCTTTTTCCGCTGAAATTTTAGCGCACTGTCGCCATGTTTGACCGTGAATAACTTTTGTACGTCAACTCGGATCGCCCTACGAATGGGAAAATGACAAATTAAGCCGGGCAGGAGCAGCTGGACCGTGAAATCCGCGTGAAAATCGGACATGCCGAAACCGGCCGAGTCAGCTACCGGAAGGAGCGGTCGCACGGCTCCTCATCGGGTATCGCTGGATAGAGCGCAATCACGCGATCTCAGCTGTCGAAAAATTTTCGCGATCCGACGCACCGTTCAGCTGCTATGAATTTTTGAAAATTAATTCCGAACGCGGCTGCGCTTTTGACGTCGAATTCCTAGAATTGGCAGGTAGAGGCCCATCATCATTTTTCGAGCTTTAAAAATCGTCTGCGGCAGAACGGTGTATCCGATCACGGCGGGACCTGCACCATCGGAACGAGCTCGACGAGCCGCATCCCATGATACCGGTCTCGTGATCATTCGTGACCGAAAAAATATTTGGATAGAAAAAATCCCACGGGGGTTGGACGCAATGGGACAGACGAGCCAGGCACTTGTGGGAGTCGGGGAATTGGTGTGAACGGGCAAAATAAATCATAACTCCCGAACGGTACCGTTGCTAGCGCTGACATTCATACTGCCGGAATCAGCGTGAGCCAACGCATCGAACGGTGCCCAACCCGTCATGATTAAAAAACATAAAAAATACAAGAAGGGAAGAAGGTCAGCGGGGGGTCAAGCAATGAATCAGGGCCTAACTGCTCCATTTTCCAAGAAAACCAAAGAAAAGTTTACAAACATGCACGCCAATCTCGGCAGCGGATCGTCGCACGCACCTTCAACAGCCACCAATGAACGCGGCTCGTTTTCACCATCATTTTGTTTCACAATTCCAGATTTAATTTACACGAAGGTATTGTGCTATGCACGTCTTGTCCCTGAGTGTAAATATTGAAATACTTTAGTATTTTAATATTACCGAAGGTATTACCGGATTTATGCCGAAAAATAAGCATACATGAGGAAAAAAAAGAGGAGGAAAGATAAGAGGGAGGCAAGAGGGAGGGACAAGGGGGAGGAACGAGGAGGGAAAGGAGCTGCAGCCAGACCAAAACCGGGTTCCGGAGAAATTCGGCGGAAAAAAGGCGGCAAAATTCCTAAGAACCGTTTATAAAATTCCGGGAAACGGGCCTTTTTCCGCTGAAATTTTAGCGCACTGTCGCCATGTTTGACCGTGAATAACTTTTGTACGTCAACTCGGATCGCCCTACGAATCCGAATACGGAGTTCCCTGGTTTCCCTGGAGTCTTCAGACGCTCTCCGAGTTTGGTATGGTCATCCCTTATGGTTATTAGTTAAAAGTGAACAAGACGTGCATAGCACAATACCTTCGTGTAAATTAAATCTGGAATTGTGAAACAAAATGATGGTGAAAACGAGCCGCGTTCATTGGTGGCTGTTGAAGGTGCGTGCGACGATCCGCTGCCGAGATTGGCGTGCATGTTTGTAAACTTTTGTTTGGTTTTCTTGGAAAATGGAGCAGTTAGGCCCTGGTTCATTGCTTGACCCCCCGCTGACCTTCTTCCCTTCTTGTATTTTTTATGTTTTTTAATCATGACGGGTTGGGCACCGTTCGATGCGTTGGCTCACGCTGATTCCGGCAGTATGAATGTCAGCGCTAGCAACGGTACCGTTCGGGAGTTATGATTTATTTTGCCCGTTCACACCAATTCCCCGACTCCCACAAGTGCCTGGCTCGTCTATCCCATTGCGTCCAACCCCATTTTTTTCTATCCAAATATTTTTTCGGTCACGAATGATCACGAAACCGGTATCATTGGATGCGGCTCGTCGAGCTCGTTCCGATGGTGAAGGTCCCGCCGTGATCGGATACACCGTTCGGCCGCAAACGATTGTTAAAGCTAGAAAAATGATGATGGGCCTCTCCCTGCCAATTCTAGGAATTCGACGTCAAAAGCGCAGCCGCGTTCGGAATTAATTTTCAAAAATTCATAGCAGCTGAACGGTGTGTCGGATAGCTAAAATTTTTCGACAGCTGCGATCGCGTGATTGCGCTCTATCCAGCGGTACCCGATGAGGAGCACCGGTCCTTCCGGTAGCTGACTCGGCCGGTTTCGGCATGTCTGATTTTCACGCGGATTTCACGGTCCAGCTGCTCCTGCCCGGCTTAATATGTCATTTTCCCATTCGTAGGGCGATCCGATTTGACGTACAAAAGTTATTCACGGTCAAACATGGCGACAGTGCGCTAAAATTTCAGCGGAAAAAGGCCCGTTTCCCCGAATTTTATAAACGGTTCTTAGGAATTTTGCCGCCTTTTTTCCGCCGAATTTCTCCCGGAACCCGGTTTTGGTCTGGGTGCAGCTCCTTTCCCTCCTCGTCCCTCCCCCTCCCCTCCCCTGCCTCCCCCTTATCTTTCCTCCTCTTTTTTTGTGCCCGTATTGTAAATTAATCGGGCATAAATCCGGTAATACCTTCGGTAATATTAAAATACTAAAGTATTTCAATATTTACACTCAGGGACAAGACGTGCATAGCACAATACCTTCGTGTAAATTAAATCTGGAATTGTGAAACAAAATGATGGTGAAAACGAGCCGCGTTCATTGGTGGCTGTTGAAGGTGCGTGCGACGATCCGCTGCCGAGATTGGCGTGCATGTTTGTAAACTTTTGTTTGGTTTTCTTGGAAAATGGAGCAGTTAGGCCCTGGTTCATTGCTTGACCCTCGCTGACCTTCTTCCCTTCTTGTATTTTTAGATGTTTTTTAATCATGACGGGTTGGGCACCGTTCGATGCGTTGGCTCACGCTGATTCCGGCAGTATGAATGTCAGCGCTAGCAACGGTACCGTTCGGGAGTTATGATTTTTTTGCCCGTTCACACCAATTCCCCGACTCCCACAAGTGCCTGGCTCGTCTATCCCATTGCGTCCAACCCCCATGGGATTTTTTCTATCCAAATATTTTTTCGGTCACGAATGATCACGAAACCGGTATCATTGGATGCGGCTCGTCGAGCTCGTTCCGATGGTGAAGGTCCCGCCGTGATCGGATACACCGTTCGGCCGCAAACGATTTTTAAAGCTCGAAAAATGATGATGGGCCTCTACCGCCAATTCTAGGAATTCGACGTCAAAAGCGCAGCCGCGTTCGGAATTAATTTTCAAAAATTCATAGCGGCTGAACGGTGCGTCGGATCGCGAAAATTTTTCGACAGCTGAGATCGCGTGATTGCGCTCTATCCAGCGGTACCCGATGAGGAGCCGTGCGACCGCTCCTTCCGGTAGCTGACTCGGCCGGTTTCGGCATGTCCGATTTTCACGCGGATTTCACGGTCCAGCTGCTCCTGCCCGGCTTAATTTGTCATTTTCCCATTCGTAGGGCGATCCGAGTTCACGTACAAAAGTTATTCACGGTCAAACATGGCGACAGTGCGCTAAAATTTCAGCGGAAAAAAGCCCGTTTCCCGGAATTTTGTAAACGGTTCTTATGAATTTTGCCGCCTTTTTTCCGCCGAATTTCTCCGGAACCCGGTTTTGGTCTGGCTGCAGCTCCTTTCCCTCCTCGTCCCTCCCCCTTGTCCCTCCCCCTTGCCTCCCCCTTATCTTTCCTCCTCTTTTTTTTTGTGCCCGTATTGTAAATTAATCGGGCATAAATCCGGTAATACCTTCGGTAATATTAAAATACTAAAGTATTTCAATATTTACACTCAGGGACAAGACGTGCATAGCACAATACCTTCGTGTAAATTAAATCTGGAATTGTGAAACAAAATGATGGTGAAAACGAGCCGCGTTCATCAGTGGCTATTGCAGGTGCGTTCGACGATCCGCTGCTGAGATTGGCGTGTATGTTTGTAAATTTTTCTTTCGTTTTCTTGGAAAATGGAGCAGTGAGGCGCTGGTTAATTACTTGACCCCAAGCTGACCTTCTTTCCTTCTTGTATTTTTTATATTTTTTAATCATGACGGGTTGGGCACCAATCGATGCGTTGGCTCACGCTGATTCTGGCAGTATGAATGTCAGCGCTAGCAACGGTACCGTTCGGGAGTTATGATTTATTTTGCCCGTTCACACCAATTCCCCGACTCCCACAAGTGCCTGGCTCGTCTGTCCCATTGCGTCCAACCCCCATGGGAATTTTTTCTATCCAAATATTTTTTCGGTCACGAATGATCACGAAACCGGTATCATTGGATGCGGCTCGTCGAGCTCGTTCCGATGGTGAAGGTCCCGCCGTGATATGATACACCGTTCGGCCGCAAACGATTTTTAAAGCTCGAAAAATGATGATGGGCCTCTACCTGCCAATTCTAGGAATTCGACGTCAAACGCGAGCCGCGTTCGGAATTGATTTTCAAAAATTCATTACGGCTGAACGGTGCGTCGGATCGCGAAAATTTTTCGACAGCTTCCATCGCGTGATTGCGCTCTATCCAGCGGTACCCGATGAGGAGCCGTGCGACCGCTCCTTCCGGTAGCTGACTCGGCCGGTTTCGGCATGTCTGATTTTCACGCGGATTTCACGGTCCAGCTGCTCCTGCCCGGCTTAATATGTCATTTTCCCATTCGTAGGGCGATCCGATTTGACGTACACAAGTTATTCACGGTCAAACATGGCGACAGTGCGCTAAAATTTCAGCGGAAAAAGGCCCGTTTCCCCGAATTTTATAAACGGTTCTTATGAATTTTGCCGCCTTTTTTCCGCCGAATTTCTCCGGAACCCGGTTTTGGTCTGGGTGCAGCTCCTTTCCCCTCCTCCCCCTTGTCCCTCCCCCTTGCCTCCCCCTTATCTTTCCTCCTCTTTTTTTGTGCCCGTATTGTAAATTAATCGGGCATAAATCCGGTAATACCTTCGGTAATATTAAAATACTAAAGTATTTCAATATTTACACTCAGGGACAAGACGTGCATAGCACAATACCTTCGTGTAAATTAAATCTGGAATTGTGAAACAAAATGATGGTGAAAACGAGCCGCGTTCATCGGTGGCTATGGCAGGTGCGTGCGACGATCCGCTGCCGAGATTGGCGTGTATGTTTGTCAACTTTTCTTTGGTTTTCTTGGAAAATGGAGCAGTTAGGCCCTTGTTAATTGCTTGACCCCCACTGACCTTCTTTCCTCTTTGAATTTTTTTATATTTTTTAATCATGACGGGTTGGACACCGTTCGATGCGTTGGCTCACGCTGATTCCGTCAGTATGAATGTCAGTGCTAGCAACGGTACCGTTCGGGAGTTATGATTAATTTTTCTCGTTCACACCAATTCCCCCGACTCCCACAAGTGCCTGGCTCGTCTATCCCATTGCGTCCAACCCCCATGTGATTTTTTCTATCAAAATATTTTTTCGGTCACGAATGATCACGAAACCGGTATCATTGGATGCGGCTCGTCGAGGTCGTTCCGATGGTGAAGGTCCCGCCGTGATCGGATACACCGTTCGGCCGCAGACGATTTTTAAAGCTCGAAAAATGATGATGGGCCTCTACCTGCCAATTCTAGGAATTCGACGTCAAAAGCGCAGCCGCGTTCGGAATTGATTTTCAAAAATTCATAGCGGCTGAACGGTGCGTCGGATCGCGAAAATTTTTCGACAGCTTCCATCGCGTGATTGCGCTCTATCCAGCGGTACCCGATGAGGAGCCGTGCGACCGCTCCTTCCGGTAGCTGACTCGGCCGGTTTCGGCATGTCTGATTTTCACGCGGATTTCACGGTCCAGCTGCTCCTGCCCGGCTTAATATGTCATTTTCCCATTCGTAGGGCGATCCGATATGACGTACACAAGTTATTCACGGTCAAACATGGCGACAGTGCGCTAAAATTTCAGCGGAAAAAGGCCCGTTTCCCCGAATTTTATAAACGGTTCTTATGAATTTTGCCGCCTTTTTTCCGCCGAATTTCTCCAGAACCCGGTTTTGGTCTGGGTGCAGCTCCTTTCCCTCCTCGTCCCTCCCCCTTGTCCCTCCCCCTTGCCTCCCCCTTATCTTTCCTCCTCTTTTTTTTGTGCCCGTATTGTAAATTAATCGGGCATAAATCCGGTAATACCTTCGGTAATATTAAAATACTAAAGTATTTCAATATTTACACTCAGGGATAATTGTCTAGAATTTAAGTCATCACTTGTTGTATTCGTTTATTCTTGTCCAAATACAACTCGTGTGACAGTATTGTATACGGATATCGAAAAGCGTTTATTACTGTCATTTAATTGGTCTTCTAGCTGAAAAGCATACATGCTCTACAGTAGGGCGTACAGAGAAAGTTTCATTTGCTCATAATATTTGGGGGCAACTTATACATTAGGTAGAAGCATTTAATTAAGGCCACAGGTTGTCCGCCTTCGAGATTTGGATGGGCAGACGTCAATGGCTGAACCGGGCTTCATAAAATGCTAATAAAACAAAGGAAAAACGACAGCCGCTGTCGCCATTTGTGAACAAACACAAATTAAAAATTTACCAACTCATCTTTCAACACGAAAAATACCTTAAACAATGTGTTTTTGCTTGGAGAATGTAAGTGTAGGAAAATTTTTTTCCCAAAAAACGAAAACTCGGGACACAATAGGTAATTATGGGATTATTCCAAGGTGTCGTCATTCAACCCACACTGTTTTAAAAGAAGTTTAATGATCTGTTTTGCCTATGATATCCAGGGCAAATGCTTGGAAACCAATACTGGACATAAGAAAGGAAAATATTGCATCTTCGCCAACCTTTCAGGTACTGGAGGAAAAGTAGGGTATAGTTTAACAAATTGATGTAAGTTAATGTATCACTCTTTCTATAGTGGCTCGTGTTCGGTTCTGGAGACAACACGGTTTAGATTTGGAACTTGCAAACGAAAGAAATTGTTCAAAAACTTCAAAGTCGTAGAGGTAAGACTCCTCATTAGCCGGTGGCCGCCGTTTTGTACATTTATTGCAGTTTTGAATGTGCCTCGTTGGCACTCACGAATTGTTTTGTGCTGCATTCCAGATGTCGTGTTATGTACTGGATGCCATTCTACTGAAAATGTCATCGCATCTGCTGCACTGGAAAACGATAAGACTATCAAGCTGTGGCGCTCGGACACATAGACGGACCTATCTTTGTCGAAACATACTAATAAAAAAAAAAAAAGCCTCCAACAGTGATAGTATGTAGCATAGTGAGATTTCTAGTTCTGGTAGTTCTTTAAAACATTATTTCAGTTCTAAACTCCAGAAAATGGGTCTAAACTCATCCCAAGCCAACATGCTTTCGAATCTTCAAACACCATACCAACGAGTAGCCGTGTTCATAGATTGTATAAACAGAAACTTCCAAGCTCTTCTTGCCTTAAGTAGTGGTTCTTATTTTACCCAATTTTAATTTTCCAACCTCCATGGGAAACCTTTGAACCACACACATTTTCAGTTAGAGGATCTTGTCCTCTATCGTCTGGTGTTTATTTTAACACTTCATCTTTTAGAGCGTGAGGCAAACTCGCCACTTTTTTATGCCGGAATACAAGAGCATTTCTACTGAGGGATGTCTTCAACACAAAAGCGTCCGTTTTGGTTATTTTCTCCATTAAAAGGTTAGAAACTGAAAGAAATCGCGTAATTTTTTAACAACCTCATAATGCAAAGCCCAAAGGGACAGGTGATATGACGGTAACTAAACCACTTGTATCCAGGCCGTGATTAGGTTTAAAATTTCAACCAGTTTTTTGTAGTGAGTTATTCAAGGATCTTTAATCAATGCAGTAACACATGGTGTCAGATCTAAGAACATTCTTTTTTGCAAACGTTTTAAAGGCACAAACAATATATCCAGTATAACTAGACATAATCATCATGCTAAATCCAAGACAGACAGTCACACTGAACGTGTGGCCCTGATGAGAGGCAACTTGCAGGCAAGTCTTTCCGCTGCTTTTTGCAATCGCTCTATCGGGATGCTGCGGCCAGATTCATTATCCCAACCACGCAAATCAACAACCCTGAACATCTTTCCTTCTCCACCATCCTTTTAGAACAACAACAACAACAAAAATTAAAACATCGAAATGAGACATCGTCAGGTGTAAAAATGTCATACATTTTTACCTGTTACTCGTACTGTCATGGGCCGGCCATGAATTGTAAAGCGAAGGATTAAACGTCGGCTGACCAATCGAATGCATTACTTTGTTCTATCGAATGCGATATCCTTTGCGGTTGGTAGCAATCAATTCTCGTTGAAGCACATGCTACTGAAGTTTCCATCGTTCGATTAGGTGAGAATAATTCCCCCCCCCCAGTGTTCCTATGCAAATAATAGGAAATTTTAAACATTTTGTTCACTGAAACAAACATGGGAAACCATATTTGTTTTAGTTCACAAGTGAACAAGGGAAACAAATCTGACTGAAACAAACATGGTTACCCATGTTCGTTTCATTTCAGAAGGGAATATGTCACATAAAACTGACTGAAACAAACATGGTTACCCATGTTCATTTCATTTCAGAAGACAATATGTGATATAAGTGACTGAAACAAACATGGTTACCCATGTTCGTTTCATTTCAGAAGAGAATGTGAGAAATAAAACTGACTGAAACAAACATGGTTACCCATGTTCGTTTCATTTCAGAAGAGAAGAAGGGAAATAAGACTGATTGAAACAATCATGGTTGTGCATGTACGTTTCAAATAGTCTTGAATACATAGAAAACAGAGAGAGAAAATAAAACCATACTGCCCTGCATAGACGAATCAGGCGTATAAAAATGAAATGAATGCCCATATGATAACCGGCATCTGTTTGCCATCCAGTTACATTGCTAAATTTGAAATATGAGTCAAAGAGAAACAAAGTCAAAGATTACTGTAACAAAATTATGTTAGAAAAGTATTACTTACGTTCTGGAAACACTGGTGACTGCTGAATACTGACTGTTGTGATGGTGAAGGTGAAGCTGATATGATGACGACGGCGATGCAATGGTGACGTCTACTTCACTTCAGGTTTCGCTATTGCTTGCCTGTTGCCAAATTTGATATTAAAACTACTATAATAACACAGCTGTTAATAATAATTATTGTTAATAATCAATAAATTCAATTGTTTAATAAAATTGACCTGAATTCAAATTTATTAAATAAATTTTTTTATAAAATGTGTGGAAACGAATACGATTGTTTTATAACGTTTAATTCTAACTGTAATGAAAAAGATGATATAATAATAAAGAAGAAGAAGGTAAGTACTAGGTAGCGGAGAATAGCTCGGGAGAATTGAAATTCCTTAGGGAATTTTCCATTGTAGCACCAAAACTTGAAACTGACCAACGTCACATTTCAGAAGAAGTTGGACTGTTTTACGTTGAACATGTCGCTTGAAAACGCGGAAGGTTTCCTAGGACGTGACCGCGGAGAATTTGTGGACGACACGGATTACGTTGTGGAGGAACTACTGGATCGGCGGTAAGTTTTGTTTAGGTTACGTGTCTTATCTCAGTACATAAAAAGTGCATTTTTTTTGGGGGGGGGGGGCTTTCTTTTCAGTGTTGTTTTCTCCGAAACTGGGAGAAAAAAAGTCCAGTATTTTGTAAAATTCGCTGGTTACCCTGATTCGGACAATCAATGGGTGGACGCTAAAACAGCAAAACTCCACAGTTTAGTGCGACAGTTCAATGCAAAACGGAAGTTACAGACTATCAGGTAATTATTCACAATTTACTTTAATCCAGTACATATGTTTAACACTTAGTTTCCAGAACACCAGAGAATGAAAACGACGAGGAACAACCTTGTTCAACGGTCACGTCATCAAGTGAAGTACTAGAGACGACAACTAACAGCAATCCTGATTTGAACGTGGAAAATGTTGTTCGGAATCTGTCGCCGGAGCCTTCATCAACAAGCATCACTGCACCATCCTCACGTACAACATCGTTAAGACGGACAATGGAACCAACGTCAACTACGCCACAACCAGAACAACAACCTCCGTTAGCTGGATCAAGTGGCAACACAGCGGTCACCATAAAGAAGAAGAAAAAAAAGAAAAGAAACATAGCTTTCTTGATGCGACATAGAAAGTGTATAATAGTAAGGATTTTTGGACTATTAATTAAATTAAATTTTTCCCATTCCTTTTACTTATTATGTTTGTCTCTTCAGTGCAAAGTGAAGGGCCATACAGTAAGCAGCTGCCCAATAAGAAATAGAAATACTGAAGGGCCAACCATCGCACCTCAATCGTCGCATCTCATTCACTCCATGTAAGTAAATTTTCAACAAAATTTTTATTCATGTAACCATCATTCCACTTTTCCATATTGAAGGGCCGCTATTACTAACATTCGGTCCGCTCAACCATTAGCGGTTCCTCCGCCCCCACTACTAATGGTCCATCCGTTTTCGCCGTCGTTGGCTCAGTCATCCAACACATGGATAATGCCTCCGCCTCTACCATGGATGGCTTTCCCTCCACAGCCGTGGATGATTCTCCCCCCTCAATCTCGGATGCCAACACCCACTAATTCGTTTACGTTTCCGCCCCAATAATCATTCACAGAAGTTTTTCATAAAAATCAAATGTAAGGGTAAGGTGTTGTTTGTGTTGCACAATGTTTTTGAATTTTATTCCCCGTTTTAAATGCCAATGACAACTAAAATGCTGGTAGGCTAAGAATCAAGAAAAAGCAATTTAGAACAAGGATAGAAATATACACTCTTGAGATAAATTTAAATTAACTTGGTTTTTTTTTTTGTTTCGTTTAAATTAAAAAAAAAAAGCAAAATTGCTGCTATTTGGGCTAGGAACATTTCACCAAAACATCGTTGTCCTAACCAGACGCAATTAGCCGGAAAATGATTCATGAGAAATAGATTCATTCACGTTTCTATATTTTGCCTAAAGAGACTTCCACGAAAACCCTTTATTCTATGTTTAGGAGCTTCCATAATTAAATCCTTGCGTTTCAATGGCGAAAAAAGGAGAATGAACGTCAGGTACGTAAGCTCCAAAAATGTATAGAAAAGGTGCTCATGTGAAAGCACCTTAGAAGCAGCCATGCGGATCTCCCTAAGTAATCCTCCAACAACCCACAGAAAAAAACCACAATCAACAGTCTAAATTTCGTTACCAGAAATTGATCACTGGATCCAAAATAGATCTGGAAAAAAGGTTGATTTTTGATTGTAATGATTATTTCAATAATCGATATTGGATGCCAATATCGATAGGAACAGCCGCATGCAAATGCAATCACTTACTTGCCGCATGCAAATACAATTACTCATATGCATGCTTGCTAATATACCCTTTTGTGCTTGTTCCGTTCTTTAAGTGTTTAATATAAAACTCCTTTGTCTCCACACTTTGCGCTGAACAATACTGTTCACGCAAGTGATGAGTCACGGTAACCCCTGTCCTCAGCCTGTAACTCATCCAACAGTTACAACCCGTCACGGACTTTGGGGGTACCCAAAGCACAGCCTGGCTGCGTTTACGACCGTGCAATTCGGATTCAATCCCAGAATTGCATCCCGGACACCTCAACTATATAAACCACCTAAGGCGACTCGAAAAGAGAGAGAAGGAGGCAGATGCTGGACATCGGTCATCGACGTCAGCCGAAGATCTCTTTGTGTTACCATAGAGTTTCGTAGTGATTGTTCTTGACTTAGAAAATACAAAACTGTTGCAGCAGAATTCGACTCTCTCTTAGTTTCCATCATTACATCTGGCGCCCAACGCACCGAATTCCCCCTGTTAAGTGCTTCATTACATTCTTTCAAGTTCAACAACCGTATCGACTGAAGCTACCCCAAATCGTCTTGAACATTATTCATCAGTCTACATACAACCACTAATTCAAGGTGTGTTAATTTTAAGGTATGCTAAGCCCTTCGTCTATGGAAATAGATCCCCTATTAGTTTAACCCCTGACAGTGGAGCATTAGCTATAGTTGAGAAAGGCGTTCAACTTCGTGACAATTACCCAGAGGGTGGGTCTGACAACGATCTCTCAACTAGTAGTACTGCTAGAAGTGTTCCCTATACCAGGAAATCTCACCCTAAACAGATCACTGCCCGCCAAATAACTGACTCCAACCCCGATACGTATATCCTTATACGATCTAAGTCGGAATCTGTTATCAAAGATTTACAGTCCCAACTCAAACAGCTGACAGAAAACCAACCGTCAGGTAGACCCACCAATGAGAAACGTGAGAAAATAGCTAACTTAAAACAGCAAATTCTAAATCACCAAACAGAAATCCAAAAATGCGACTTCAGCCCTTGCTTTAGTCCAAACTCAACATTTACAACTACAACAAGCACATTTTGATGCTGCTCTTTCTTCCATTTCCCAACAAGCAACAAATGAGCGTATTATCGGGGAAGCACAATCGCACATTGCTTCAATACAGACTGACAAACATTTTCTCGAATCACAAGCTCACCAACTTCTGCAGGCAAATTCTCAGCTTGAACATTTACTTTCAGAAAAAATTTTAGAGCTTGAGACTAGTAAACTAGAAATTTTAGCCCTTAAGTCAGACTTTAATAATCAAATTGATAATGCCAACAAAACCCTAGTTTCTCTACAAGAACAAGCTTTGAAAGATAACGCAGACATTTCAGATCTCAAAACTCATCTACGAAACCGCACAGACACTCAAACCGTACTTGAAGCAAAAGTAAAATCTCTTGCAGAAGATCTCTCTCAGCACGCTACACAATATTCTAAGCAAACGATAGACGTTAATACACAACTAAAAGCCCTCCAAACACAACTCTCGGAGACTAGCAAAGAAAAAACTGATATTCAACAGACATTATCCAATAAAATAGCTTTATTAGAACAAGAAAATACTTCCCTCCAAACAACCCTTAACTGCCTAAAAGATCTTCCTCACGATACAGTATCAGACGAAACTCCTTCACTACGGCAAATAGCTGTCGATCTCCAAACCTCAAACAACCATTTAATTGGAGAACAGAAAGCCCTGCAGGAAACAATCTCCCAACTTAACGGAAAAATCGACCACCTTGAACTCCTTCTTAACAACGCAACATCCAGTAATTCTAGTAAAGAAATCGAGATAAATTCCTTGAAGCAGTCACTATCTTTTGCGGTGTCCAAATTCAGCAACCAATCCTTAGAGCTTAACCAAATAAAAGAAACATCCGAGCGCCAACGTTCCATTATCGAAACTCTAAAAACTTCACCAGCTAGCAACATCATATCCAACGTTATCGATCGTTGCAACGCGGAACATCTTGCACGTGTGACGCGCATGCTCTCTCAAGACCAGCCAACACCCATCATGGCATCAGCCTCAGACCTGGGAGAACTGGTATCCATCCCACTTCGCGAGAAAATACCTCGTTTCAGTGGATACCTAGGCGACATTAGTGTCCAAGATTGGTTCCAAGAAGCCGAAAGAATAGCAAAAGGCGCTAATTGGTCCAAAGAACAAATGAAACGATACTTCTCAGAAAGATTTACAAAGTTGGCCCTTTCTTTCCAAGAAGAAATTGATGATCCGAACTATCCTGATCCAGTAGTATCATACCACGATTGGAAGGAACTTATAATCCAGGAATTTAAAGATCCAACGGAAAATCAATACTTTAAAAATGAACTCAACGAAATAAAACAAAAACCCAATGAACGAGTACGCGATTTCCGTGCACGAATCGAAAAAATTTTTATAAAAGGATACGGTGAAAACATGTTTCGCAGCAAAAACGAAACACTTGCTTCAGTTAGGGATGACATATTAAAGGCAGCTTTCGAAAATGGACTTAAAAGTGATTTGCACGCCGGTTATGAAAACAGAATAACTGCTACAGCAACTTACGATGTCGCCATAGCAACTGCAACAGAAGTTGAAAGCATCCAAACCAGAAAACACTCTTCGGCCAGAGCACGGCAACCCGATCTTAGTGCTATAAATCTCAGTCACGAGCTTTTATCATCCGACATTGAGGACCTTAAACGAAAATTCGAGGGACTCACCTGTTCTTCCGTGGAAACTTTACAGGATAAAAGGAGCAAATCGAAAGATAAGCCGATAGCATCTACGCTTTCTTCATCCGCATCCATTCCTTCTGGACTATCTCTCAACGCAAAGGCTGTTCGCTTCTCACCCAATGTAGGCGGCGAGGGAATCCTTGGACGACGATCACCTTCCGACACAGATTTTTCGACTAGCCCATCAAGATCAACAGGTCGACCAACAAGTCCTTACAACCGTCACGGATCACGCAGCCCTTACGATAGGAGCCACTCTCCGAGCCCGCACACAAATCGACATTCTCCTATCCCTTACAAACGCCCACGATCTCGGAGCCCTTTTCCAAACACGCGCTCCTCTACTCCTTATCCCGAAGCCCGTTCTCCAAGTCCATTCAACAGGAACCGTTCTCCTAATCCGTTTGCTAATCAAACCTATGTAAACCAACCAACCAACTTAGCAAAGCCGCCATACCGCAACCATCCCTACACTAAGGAACTACCTCCATTCAAAGATGCACAACAACATAACACTTATCAACCTCCTTATTACAGACAATTTAATAACTCGTACCAAAACGTTTACCCTGGAGCACCACGAGTAAACAACCCACGAACTCCGAAGAATAGCCAATTAAGGTGTTTTAAGTGCGGCAAATCCGGTCACTTTAAAGCAGAATGTCTTCAATCATCCTTCCGAGGAAGGTACCCTCCACATTAGAGCAACCCACAATTTTTCTAGATAGTAGTCATAATTTTAACGCTATTAAGTTACATGTAACAATCGGTAATGTTAGTACACCAGCACTAGTAGATACCGGCGCAGAAGTTAGTGTTTTATCTCATATTATTTTTGCTTCGCTAAATCCCCTTTACGTTCAACAAATACCAAATGACATGGACAACCTAAAAGCCGAATCTAATTCTAGTTTAAAAATTGTTGGATACTTCAGAATTTTGATTACCTTACCTGATATTAAGTCCCGGGTCGAACACAATTTTTATGTAGTTTCAAATTTACGATCTAATTGTATCCTTGGTTTAGATTTTATCCGCGATAATGGTATCATTATCGATGGTAATATCCTGCACATACTTTCACGCAAACCAAAAGCCGTGCTGGCAAAAACAACATTCGCAGATGCCACAGTTTCAGTATTTAATAAAGGTCCAGTAATCGACAAAACCTATCCTTTCACATTCAACTTATCTCATCTCACCGATCACCACAAAGCCTCTTTTATGGCCCTCTTTAGAAACCACCATCACCATTTTGCCGAATCTATGTTACAATTGGGAAAAACTTCCTTAGCCATTCACCAAATATACCTGACTGACCCAAAACCAGTCTGGACCCACCATTACCCAATTCCTATTACCCAAAGACCTTTGCTTAAAACCTACATCAATGATATGTTAGCCCATGACGTTATTCGTAAAAGTACTAGCCCCTACAGTTCATCAATCGTCCTTGTTAAAAAGAAAACTGGTGAATTGCGCCTCTGCATTGATTATAGGAAATTAAATAACGTAACTGTAAAAGATAGATACCCACTTCCCCGCATTGATGACGTAACAAGCTACTTCAAAGGAGCCAAATACTTTTCCACACTAGATCTTTTTAGTGGTTTTTGGCAAATTGAAGTTTCAGAAGAAGACAAACGAAAGACAGCCTTCACTTGCGAAATAGGACACTTTGAATTCAACAGACTCCCATTCGGATTATGCAATGCACCAGCTACTTTCCAGCGATTAATGAACCTCGTTCTAGACGAAGTGCTTCACAAATACGCTTTAGTATACCTGGATGACGTCATCGTATTCTCAAATTCCTTAGAAAATCACCTTACCCAACTCAATCATGTGATCCAACTGCTTGGACAAGCAGGTTTAAAAATAAAACCCGAAAAATGTGAATTCGTACAAAAGGAGATAATATACCTTGGACACATTATCTCAGCTGTTGGTATTAAACCAAACCCTAAGAAAGTGGAATCCGTTGCGAAATATCCGGAACCGATAAATGTTGACCAACTGAGGACGTTCTTAGGCCTAGCAAATTATTATCGTCGTTATGTCAACAACTTCGCAACAATTGCCCATCCGTTAACTGAATTAACAAAGAAGAATATAACATGGTGCTGGAAGCACGAGCAAAAGGAAGCTTTTAACGCGTTAAAACAAAGATTGACATCTTCGCCAATTTTGAGGCATCCCGATTTAACTTCTGCGCAGTATTCAATCGACACAGACGCATCACAATACGGCATAGGAGCAATCTTAAGACAGAATCAACAAGGAGAAGAAGTGGTAATCGCTTACACTTCGAAGCATCTATTAGACAGAGAAGCAAACTGGTCAACCATCGAAAAGGAATTATACGCAATTATACACGCAATCAAGACTTTTCACGTTTACGTACATGGCACACAGATAACTGTGTACTCCGACCACAAACCTCTGGAGTACATTATGAAGAAACAAAGCCAAAGTGGACGACTGGGACGCTGGTCTCTATTTTTGCAGTCATTCAACATAAAAATCACCTATCGACCCGGTAAAACTAATCAGAACGCTGACACGTTGAGCCGAATCCCGATACATCACAACAGTTATACCCCAGCTATAAGCGTTATCTCTAAAGTAGGATTGCCATCAGCAGACGAAATCAAACAAGCACAGGAAAATGAAACATTGTGCATGGAGCAGACAAAACAATTCCAGCGCAAATTAAACAAAAATGGACTTCTTACGCATAAAGGAAAAATATTAATTCCTGGCAGTTTGAAACATCGCGTAATGGAACGTTTTCACGATCACCTACTTGGCGGACATTTAGGCATCGCGAAAACGGTGAAACGTATTTCACAACGGTTTTTCTGGCCTAACATGGTCAACGACATTACTATGTACATTAATAGCTGCATCGTTTGTGCTAAACGTAAAGCCTACGGGAAAAAGACTGCACCTTTAAGCCCCCTCGAACCGACTACATTTTTCTGGCAAAGAGTGGCACTAGACATAGTGGGACCACTCCCAGAAACATATAAAGGGAACCGTTATATTTTGGTGATGTCAGAATATACTTCTCGTTATATGTTAGCAGTTGCGATGAAGAACCAGTCAGCTAGGACGGTCGCTCGGAAATTCATTCGACATGTAATACTCCGTTATGGAAGTCCACTAGAAATCCTAACCGATCAAGGGAAAAATTTTCTGTCCAACTTGATAAAAGATATTTGTTCTCTGCTTAACATTAAACAAACGCGTACTACCGCGTATCATCCTGCTACAGACGGCATGGTAGAACGATTTAATCGTACAATGGGCGATATGTTAGCATCCCCTCTAGCAAATGACAAACATATTTGGGACGAATATTTACCATACATAATGTATATCTACAATTCTTCAGTCCATGCTAGCACGAACGAAACCCCTCATTATCTCCTATTCGGACAGGATCCTATTGAACCAGACGACATTTCCTCATCAACTGCAAGGAAACGGTACATTGATTCCGAAGCAGATGAATTCTTCAGCATTTGGCGCAAAGCTATTATAATCGCTCAAGAACATTTCCGTAAAGCACAGAAAACACAGAAGGAATTTTACGACAGAGGTACCAACCAAAAAACTTTCAACATTGGGGACAAAGTATTACTTCTGGACATGAGACTAAAATCTAAACTTACTCCACGGTGGGACGGACCATACATTGTCAACAGAAAAATGGGTCCCCTAAATTATGCCGTTCAACGCGAAACAGAAAAAACTACGACCACTTCCGTTTGTGAAATCGTAGTACACGTCAATAGAATGAAACTTCTCCCACCAAGAACAGATGTGCCAGACATCCCATCCCCCACGAAAGACAATCATTCTCCCCACTCCTTCCCAATCGATTGGAACATCGATACCATTCCTGACATAACACTAGACCTTTTTCCCAACCAACCGGACAACTTCACAATCGATGATCTATTTCCTGAACAAACACCCACTATCGAAGAAGAAACTCATAAGAACTTTCACACTAACGATCAAGATGTATCACTAAATTTTAGCCACAATAATGAGAGAGCATTCGTAACTGCCAATTCAGACTCTGATAAGGAAAATAAAGATCCATCTAACAGATCCAAACGAACTTACTACAACCTAAGACCACACATAAAAAGACCATCCTTTTATGGTAACCCATCAGACAGCGAATAAACAAATATCCATTTGTTATTTCGGTTATAGGATGAATTTATTCAACCTCCTTCTTCTTTCTTCATTTTTGTTCCTGGAACCAAAACCATCCCACGGCAAAGAAATCTCCACTTGCGACTGCAACAAACCTATTTTCGTTGGACTCCTCGACACCAGTGAGCCTCATTTTTGCAATAAACCATCTTACAACGACATAAAAGAAGTATTATACGAAGTCATCAGCAAAAATGAGCCACCTCTGAGAAACGCAGGTTACCTTTGTAGACAATGGTTAAGACAGAAAACCATTACTGGATATTTTTTCGGAGCCTACGATACCACATACCAAGAAACACCACTATTGGTCACAGTTCAAGAATGTGCCAAAATGGCAGTCTACGAAACCTGCAGCGGCAATAAATTACAGTTCATCGGCAATTCAGCATCTTTCAACAATCCTCCTAAAGGAGACGGATCTTGGATGACTACACAAGTCCATACCATCATGAATTGCGAGCTTGAACGTTTTAATGTTACACAGGATTGTACAACTTGCCCCATCAAATCGCCATTCGGTATTCTAAACTCAAACTCAAACTCCAATATTACCCACTACCACAAAGGTCACCTAACTTTCATTTGGAACAAGCCAGTAGCCAAACCAGCACATTGTGTTTATACAGTAATACGACAAGGTAGAGGACTTCTCTACGATTCTTCTAATTCCACCATACAACATTTAAGAGACGCAAAAAACCAATTAGAATTCATCATAAATGGAAAACCTGAAACCATTTGCAAATTCGATCACTCTTTCAAAGTCAAGGGAATAGCTGAAACATACATTCGCTATTCTCGTGCACCAACCACTGTTATTAACAAAACATCTACCACTAGTATCCCTTCCGAGTTCGGATATAATCTTTCCAGTTCATTTCTCGTTAACGATCGAACAGGTCTTTGCGTAGGCAAACCTAACAATAACACAAAAGAACTACGAGGTGTAAATTGTGCCTCTATAGACGCGGATAACTACATGTTTATACAAAATAGAATAATCCCTAAGCATGATCAACACTTATGTGTCACCGCTAGCCCCTCCTTTAACAACATTATATATTCCAATTGCCAAACCTCCCTTTCCAGTAGACAACTATGGAAATATAATAGTACGTCTGGCACCCTATCCGTACACGACAACACAACCCAAAACAACAACGCCAATCAATACTGCCTCGCACTAGATATATTCTCTTACCAAAACCAACAATTCAATAATGTCACGCCCACTTTAATCGATTGTACAGAAAAAGACGAAACCGATTACTTGGAATGGAAATTCATGGAAAAGGAAATTTTTCTTTCTGATGAACCAGCATTCATAGACGAAGCTAGCCATCATCAATATACCTCAGGTTCATTGATTGATATTTCTAACCAATTGAACGACGAAATTAGAAATGTCTACTGTGAATCCTTAAAAACCAAACAATTTTTAGCGATGAGCATGGCTCAATCTAGCCCTATGTTAGCAGGAATAATTTTAGGCCTCCCCACTTGTCAACGTGTGCAAGCTGACGGACAAACAATGCTCCTTCAGCAATGTAAGAAACTTACTGTAAACGTAAAAGCCCAAAAAACTAAATGTGGATGGGAACCCAAATTCCACCATTATACAATTGGAAAAGACGGATTTACCCGAACAAAATTCAGACCTTGCACATGGAGTAATGGTCTCGCCAACCTAAATGGACAACCTCACGAATACTTCAATGGCACCTGGAAACCAATTAGACCAAATGTTAAAATCTCTTCGATCGGCCTCAAAAATCATTTCGACGAAGAAGTAGACATTGAAGCTAAATATTTACACAATCTTGAAACTTCATTTCATTCCAAAGAAATTGAACAAATGAATATGATAGGAGAATTAATGGCAGTCATGAGACATGATGAAATTAATCCAATTTCTCCCATTCTTTCCCAATCACAAGAAAAAAGTAGATTTAACTTTTCTTTCAACTGGCTTACAAACTTCTTTTCAGCTACAAGCTTTATTTTTCTTATTACTGCTTTCGCCCTCATTTACTTTTGTCTAAAACGTCGACAAAATTCCTCCCCGATTGAACAGATCAATGTGATGTTAAATCCCAACGACTCTAATGTCGCCATCCCTATTCGACGAGCTACCTGGTCTATACCCACCAACGAACACCCTACATCCACTACCCCACCCCCTACCCCAATATCACTCCACAGTCATCCTCTTGCAACCACCACTCTCTTAAGTCATGCCAGCGATCTTCTAGCCCACTCGCAACTACCAACAAATTCAAATGAAACTACAATTGACGAAACCACTTTAAATTGTTCAAATTCACCACCTCCAATAACACCTCAACCTTTACATCTGTCACCAATTTGTCTTGCAATCCCATCTCCATCTGTCTCTGATATATCCTCTTTAACTATTCCAGCACTCGCACCTATTACTCCAGATATCGACATTGCTATCTCTCACAATCATACAACCCCAAAGTATGTAATTCAAAAAGGCTACTGTTGGGAAGACGGCTGTCAAGTGTTTACCTCCCTCGACCCAGAATTACTCCGTACACCACCAATCCCAAATACTCGAACATCATGGAAACCAGAAGCCGTTTAAACAAAACAACTATCATTCAACTGCAAGACCCAAAACTGAAAATGAAATGTATCGTTTCACTGGTAAGATTACCATTGGAACAATGCCTTTCACTACCGACAATGCCAGACGCCCCGATCATGCTCTACATCAACAACGAGGACCAAAAGAAATTATTCCTTTGGCAACTCGACCTTCACGAAAGGATACACAAACCACTCCCTTCCAATGCATAGCACTCTCCATTCAAACATAACAAACGACGAATTTTTTTTTTTCGTCAAGTGCTACCCTTCAAAGGCATGGGTCAATTTTCCTTCACAATATGATTCATTTTTTTATGTATTTAATGTCTCTCAATTTCCAAGTAGTTCTTTTCCTGTTTAGCAACTCGTTTTTCTTCACTCAAGTAGGGGATACCCTTATATAAAAAAAAAAAAAAAAAAAACCGCGACAAAGTCACATAGTCATCTGTAGTACTTTTGTTGTAACTTTCCCTCCAATCTTTGAGAAGCCTCGAGGGCGAGTCTTTTTAAAGGGGGAGGTGTGTAATGATTATTTCAATAATCGATATTGGATGCCAATATCGATAGGAACAGCCGCATGCAAATGCAATCACTTACTTGCCGCATGCAAATACAATTACTCATATGCATGCTTGCTAATATACCCTTTTGTGCTTGTTCCGTTCTTTAAGTGTTTAATATAAAACTCCTTTGTCTCCACACTTTGCGCTGAACAATACTGTTCACGCAAGTGATGAGTCACGGTAACCCCTGTCCTCAGCCTGTAACTCATCCAACAGTTACAACCCGTCACGGACTTTGGGGGTACCCAAAGCACAGCCTGGCTGCGTTTACGACCGTGCAATTCGGATTCAATCCCAGAATTGCATCCCGGACACCTCAACTATATAAACCACCTAAGGCGACTCGAAAAGAGAGAGAAGGAGGCAGATGCTGGACATCGGTCATCGACGTCAGCCGAAGATCTCTTTGTGTTACCATAGAGTTTCGTAGTGATTGTTCTTGACTTAGAAAATACAAAACTGTTGCAGCAGAATTCGACTCTCTCTTAGTTTCCATCATTACATTGATCATTTATTTCTATAAGAAGGAGATTCAAACGTACACAAAGAGTATTAATAAACCTGGAGAGACCCTATTAGTGTTGTTTTAAGTGATTGACAGAGTCGTTGAAAGAATGAGCCTCTGATGACTTTTCTATCTGTTTTTCTTCTGTGAATGCTTGGATAAAAATGTTACAATAAATAAATTAATATATCTGATGTAACATGAAAACATCTCTTGTTGTCTTTGCCTGTTTCTTTTGAAGGTAAGCATTCCTGTAGTATTGGCCAAACAGGAAGAGAAAAGAAGACATGTAGACCACTCGTGCATACTGCATCCAAAGGGGAAAGTCACAGCCATAGACCAAGGCTCTTAAACCAAGAACCACAGCTGAGACAAACTGTGCCTATAAAGTGTAAAGAAATCTTGAAATTCTTTTGCTCAATGTTCAATAATAAAAATTGAGTATGACAAACCATCTGAAGAATAGTGAGGTACTTTTTCCAACAGAGATACTTTTGGACTTTTGGATCGCAAGCAGCCAGAGCATAGTACAGGTACATGGCAACATGTATGAAGCTGTTGACCATTGCAGCAAAAAAAGCTGCAGTCATTTGGTTGCAATAAAAGGATAATATAACTTAGCAATCAAGTTGTGTATCTATAAGAAGCTAGTTATTACCTGAGCCACCGGGAACCCATTTCACTCCTATCCGCCAGAGCATGAACATAGTCGAGTGATGATAAACGTGGAGAAAAGTCAATTGCTGCCATTTTTTCGCATCACTAAATAGATGGTGTCCACCATCTCAACCAAACGAGAAAAATAGTACCACCACAAGGCTGATGCGATCTATGCCGAGTAATTTGAACATTTTAAAAAACCAAATTAAATATTGAAACATTGCTCGCATATAAATTTCATCGCCCAACATTTCGATTCAAAATTCAAAATATTTTATCAAATTATTTCGTCTGCTAGATTGATGTATGGGCTTCTATGCGCTGCTGGTAGATTGCACAAACTTCGAATCTGTTGGCTTTTTTTTTTCTTAAATGTCGGCTGACCAATCGAATGCATTACTTTGTTCTATCGAATGCGATATTCTTTGCGGTTGGTAGTAATGGCAACAATCAATTCTCGTTGAAGCACATGCTACTGAAGTTTCCATCGTCCGATTAGGTGAGAATAATTTCCCCCTCAGTGTTCCTATGCAAATAATAGGAAATTTTAAACATTATGTTCACTGAAACAAACATGGGAAACCATGTTTGTTTTAGTTCACAAGTGAATAAGGGAAACAAATCTGACTGAAACAAACATGGTTACCCATGTTCGTTTCATTTCAGAAGGGAATATGTCACATAAAACTGACTGAAACAAACATGGTTACAAACGGTGTTACTCAGCCAAAGCTTGAAATTTGCATTCAGTGTGTTGGCTGCGTTTTCCATCCACGTTGGGAAGTACACTTTTTGATTAAGAAGGTAATCTATTGTGGCATTGTAAAAAAATTAACACACTTATCAAACAGGTAACTTATTTCACAAAATTTTAATGTTATAGACCTGACATCACTCTTTTATTTTCCCTTTTCCAGGTATCGGAATCACACTAGCTTGACCGGGGCAACAACCAACAATTGAATAGTCAATTAGAAAGCAACCTTCTTAGCCTACCATCAATAACTAAGACTATACCATTAAAGCTAATTATGTATTTTTCAATTTACAAATGTAATTAAATAATGAAACAATCAAAACAATTTGTTCATGTCACTCTTCACTCATTGTATTTGCTTTATGTTGTTTATGAATAAAACACTTACTGCTTACTCTTTAAAATACATTGAGTTTTTTTTATGTACTTGGGTTCACATACATTCTTGGTAATTTAAAACGTTGGAACAATAATAAGTAAAAGTTAGAATTCAAATTTGAATTACGCGCGTTATCAAAATGGCCGCCGCAATGGATGCCGGGAAGGGGCCAAGGGGGGTACATTTTATTGTAATTTGCGGTTCTTAAACTATAAAAATCGAAGTAAAATATCATATCAAAACGTGCTAGGGATAATAAAGAATATCAAAAATAAATTTTATGTTTATTTTGGTGTATATTAGTAACCAAACAACGTACCCAAAAAATTCTGTTTTTGGCCATTCCCCCCGCTAAAATGTCATAAAATAAAATAATTAATTACGTTCTAAGTTTTCAGCGGATTTACATAAATTTTACGTCAATCGATAGGTATTTAAAAGGGCTATCTATTTGGTGAATTTCATGAAAAAATATTGAAATGGAAAAAAATTCCATTTGAAAGAAATTTTTTGCGTTTTGTCGCTTAGGTCCAATATTGCGCTTGATCGATTAAACGCAAAAATTTCTTTCATTTGGAATTTTCTTCCATTTCAATTTTTTTCATGAAATTCACCAAATAGATACCTTTTAATACCTATCGATTGACGTAAAATTTATGTAAATCCGCTGAAAACTTAGAACGTAATTAATTATTTTATTTTATGACATTTTAGCGGGGGGAAGGGCAAAAACAGAATTTTTGGGTACGTTGTTTGGTTACTAATATACACCAAAATAAACATAAAACTTATTTTTGATATTCTTTATTATCTCTAGCACGTTTTGATATGATATTTTACTTCGATTTTTATAGTTTAAGAACCGCAAATTACAATAAAATGTACCCCCCTTCCCGGCATCCATTACGGCGGCCATTTTGATAACGCGCGTAATTCAAATTTAATCTAACTTTTACTTATTATTATTCCAACGTTTTAAATTACCAAGAATGTATGTGAACCCAAGTACATAAAAAAACTCAATGTATTTTAAAGAGTAAGCAGTAAGTGTTTTATTCATAAACAACATAAAGCAAATACAATGAGTGAAGAGTGACATGAACAAATTGTTTTGATTGTTTCATTATTTAATTACATTTGTAAATTGAAAAATACATAATTAGCTTTAATGGTATAGTCTTAGTTATTGATGGTAGGCTAAGAAGGTTGCTTTCTAATTGACTATTCAATTGTTGGTTGTTGCCCCGGTCAAGCTAGTGGGATTCCGATACCTGGAAAAGGGAAAATAAAAGAGTGATGTCAGGTCTATAACATTAAAATTTTGTGAAATAAGTTACCTGTTTGATAAGTGTGTTAATTTTTTTACAATGCCACAATAGATTACCTTCTTAATCAAAAAGTGTACTTCCCAACGTGGATGGAAAACGCAGCCAACACACTGAATGCAAATTTCAAGCTTTGGCTGAGTAACACTGTGAAAATTTTATACATTTCACTAATCCTAAATAAAATTCGTTAATTGGTAAAAAATTCATTAATATTACCTATCAAATAATCAACACATGCTCACAAAGTTAAGACACAGGTTTGTCTTGGTTTTTCTTAAAGTAACAGAAGAAGGGTTGTCTTAAGAAAACATTATTTTATTTTTTAAATGATTATACCGTTTATGACCTTAAACGGTTGCTTCATTGAACAGGAGATTTCATCACACTTACATTTTAACTAACATTTTAAATTTTAACTGTAAATAATTGTATCGATTTACGCCCTAAGTGATGCTTTCATAGGCTATGTATTTTCTTAAAACATAGCTATTTCTTGTGTTTCAAAATTGTTGATTTCATTAATAATCGTTCAAGTAAAGTTAATTAAAAAAAACTGGTTCCATTTTACTTTATATTTGGGTGGGTTTTTGATAAGGGTATTCGGGGCGTGTTGAGGATCAAGTTTTGGCCAACCCGATCCGACCCGGGTTTCCCTGCATTTTACAAAAATTTTAACCAGATGAAAAAATTGCGCGGGAAATTTAATAAGCCAATCAAATTCATTCATACCTGCGAATGGTCGATTTTACATCATATATATTTTCTTTAACAAAATATTCTTTACCCATTCGTCATCTAGCGGTTCAATATGAAGTATTTAAAAACGAATTGAAATAAAAATGTTCCAGTATTAATGACTTTGAAGGACTTACTAACTCATGCTGACAATGTTGTGAAATTTGTGGTTCTTAGAATATAAAAAAATTTACAAATACATTTTCTTTCAAAGATAAACGAACCTTTTTCAAAAATGACGTGATTCTAACTTAAAACAAAGATGTCTCTTAAGAATAAATATATTTGTCGATAAGTCCAGAATTAAAAATAATTCGTCCGTCGGTCAGCCCAGAATACTGCCGAAGAAGACGTATTATTTTATTTTTTAAAATCAAAAGTTTAAAAAATCTTCTGCTTCTGAATTCGTTGGATTCCTTTTGCCTGGCCGGATTAATATCAAAATAAGGACTAGGTTAATGCCAGTTATTGTTTAAACACACACAAAGAGTACGCGCAATGTTAATTTTACTGCTTTAACAAACGTTTTTCTTCTTTTCATGGTTTTCCTACTTGTCCCGTTCCCGTTTCCTTTTTTTTTCCTGTTCCTCTTCCTGTACGTGTTCCTGTTCCTGAACCTATTCCTGAACCTGTTCCAGATCCTCTTCCTGTTCCTCTTCTTGTTCCTCTTCCTGCTCCTCTTCCTGTTTCTGTTCTTTTTTCCTGGTGAGCGATAGATGACGGCAGACGGTTTATTTTTACATGAGGCAATTGTGCCAATTTAGGATCTACAAAAAAGTTTATCGTTAGTTCCATTCTGTGTAGTTGATGTGAATAATAGTACCTCTATTTTCAATTGCCACTTTTGAACGCGTAACCTCCCCGTTTCTGTTCGCGAATGATCGATTGGCTTTGACCGTGATTTGATACGATTCAGCCTCAGCAGCAGCCATCTTGCTGGCCTCGGCAGCCTCAATCAACGGATGCCTTCTTTCCTTTTTCTATTATAAAAAAGAATGTTTAAAACTAGTATGTTTATTCTTGTATATATTTGTTACCCGTTTTTTCATTTCTTTGTCCCATCCTTCCTCGTCTTCTTCTTCGTCTTCTTTTGTACTGTTTCATTATCTGAAAACCCTTCCTTCTTTTTTCTGTTGGAAATAACAATGCTTATAACTTGTATGTTTATTTTGTATATATTTGTTACCTGTTTTCCCATGCCTTTGCTCCTTCCATCCTTGTCGTAAACTTCGTTTTGTGCTGTTTCATTATATAATTTCCTTCCCTTCCCTTTCCTGTTATAAATAACAATGTTAAAAATTGAATGTTTATTTTTATATATTTGTTACCTGTTTTCCCATTTCTTTTCTCCTTCCTTCCTCGTCTTCTTCTTCGTTTTGTAAAGTCACCTTATCTGCGTAGCTTTGTACCCTTGTTGTGTTGTAACAAACAAGATTTGAAATTTGAATTCTATTTTGTATATATTTGTTACCTGTTCCACCATTTCCACCCCCCCATATTTCAAAGTTTTCTTCTTCGCTTTGTACGCTCTCGTTATCTGATTGTCTTATTTTCTGTTTTATTGAAAATAAAATTTTTTAAAACTTGTTTGTATATTTTGTATATATTTTTTACCTGAATCCCTATTCCTCTGTCCCATCTTCTATCGTATTCTTCTTCGCTTTCTACATTACCTGTTTTTCCTATTTTCTTTTTTTGTAAAAAAAATTATTTTAAACTTTTTTTTTGTTTTGTATATAAATCTTATTATGATTCCATATTCCCCTGTCCAATCTTTCATCGTTTTCTTCGTCGCTCTCTACGCTCTCATTACGTGTTTGTCCTATTGTCATTTTTGTTTTAAAAATCTTTTTAAACTTGTATTTTCAGTTTGTATATACTTCCTACCTGATTCTCTATTCCGCTGTCCAATCGTTCATTGTTTTCTTCTTCACTTTCTACGCTCTCGTTATCGGATTGTCTTTTTTCTTTCTCTTATGTAAAAAAAAAATCTTTAAAACTTGTGTTTATATTTTGTAGATATTTGTTACCTGTTTCCCCATTCGATTGCCCCATACTTCCTTGTCTTCTTTTTCTCTAGTCTCTCTAAATCTGATTGCATACTTTTCTCTTTCTCTGTCCTTTCCTAGGTTCTCTCTTTTCTTTTTCTTTTACTGGCTCTCCAAAGCCACAGACCATTCTCCTCACATAACTGTTGTCGTTTCTCTGAAAAACATAACTTAAAATTGTAAATAATAGATATTTTTAATACTAACTGCTAAGTTATATAACTAACTACTAACTTTGTTTTTTGTTCCAATATCGATGCCAGAGTTGTTCACTTAGAAGACCATCTCTTTATTTGGAATATTTAATTCCACCTCCGCTTACTAACACATACTTGGTGTGTTGAGTTCCATTGGGGTAACGGATTAAGCAAATTACTGAGGCATTGTAATTCTCTGCCATCTTATTAATCTTAGAACCAATACTTATATGGCAGTGAGACTTCCTGCGATCTAGATTGTCCTGTGGTCTTTGGTCGAAGGAGTTCCAATGGTTTTACCACTCAAGAACCGACCATGGATTGTTTCTTTGAGGTACCTCTTTTTTCCCTTTGTAAGACTCCTATACGACGTATAAATATAGTTCGTTAGTATACAAATAAGAAAAATGTATTAAAACACTTGAAAACCTACCTTGAACGCAGTAAGTCTCTGTTGTTGATCCGTATCTCGGCGTTTTACTGTTCTTCCTTTAATGTTCCTTAAATTCTGGAACTGTTTTTCTCTTTTGTATCAAAGCTTCATCCAGCCTCCTCCTTGCTACGTCTTGTTCTTCCTCACAACTTTTGCCACTCTCCGATTCTGAAATCATTTTCTTATGGTGATAATGTAAATAAACAGTTTTCGATTTCGATCGATAATCGTATATTCTTATACATGGAACGCGTAACTTGGAACGGTACTGTGCGAAAGTCAACGTGGAAATGGGAGGAGTCAGAAGTGTTGGAATTTGACGCGGTAAATGATAAAAGGGTTTTGAATGAATTGCGGTTCAGTAAAATCCCATTCGCCCTCCAGTCTGTCATATACTGTTGAATACATATATAGATGATGACAAATGGTTTACAACACGATAAAGAAGAAAACGTCAAACGATGTTACAAACATATTAAATACATAATTTCGACAGTTTCGTATGACGATAAATATCATGTTGTTGATTGTTGGATGCTTTTGCAAAGAGTAAGGGAGGAAGTTGAACTAACTAAGATCGAAATGAAAAACTACATTCGATTCTTGACTGAAAAGCGATCATCGTTAAAACAATTAACACATTCTGAGGAAGCGGACGAAACATTTTGTAAAGGAAAAGCAGTCATGGCACATTCCTAAATTGAGGGTCTTAATTTACAAATTCAACTCTCTCTAAAAATATTTAATTTGAATTGTAACAACGATTTTTCGAATTTCGTACGTGAAACTTATTCAAATTCTGGCACAGAATTTGAATTTTAAGTTCTGATGAGAAAACTGACAATTCTTAGACAAAATTATAAATCTATGAAAATAAAATAAATAAATAAAACGAAAATTTTATATTAACTTAACTTGAAAAAAATTATAGTTAATTAACTTAAATTTTTCAATAAACATAAGAAAAAGCTATGTCTTAAGAAAATGTAGCTGCAATAGCCTCGCTTCGCTCTTTTTCGCAAACTAAGTTATAAAGCATGATTTTAAATCGATAAAAATAAAAAAAAGTAATAAAAACAACAATTCATAATTACTTTTCCTTGAATAAAAAGAAAATAAATGAAATTACTAAGTTTTTAACATAAGACAAAGCTATGTTTTAAGACATACGATTTATGATATATATATGATACCGTCCTGCAACTGAAAACACCTCGAACCAAGCGTGATGATATCAATTGTTCAATGCAGCAACCATTAGTTGCCACCATTAGTTAGGTCTATAATCATTAAAAAATCAAAAAACTTTTTTTTTTCTTGAGACCACCCTTCTTCTGTTACTTTGGGAAAAACCAAGACAAACCTGTGTCTTAAGTTTGTGAGCATACGTTGCAAATAATAATATATTCTTACTTCTGTTCTAATGTCAAATTTGTTTCGTAGGTCTAAAAGAAATAAAATACAGCAAATTGTTTTTTCACTAAAAAGATTTATTATTTTAAAACATATATATAGATTTTAAAAATACAAACACAAATACAACTCACTTTAAAACCAAATAAAAAAAAACAAAAACAATAAACATAAATTTTTGACAGCTGTAAGCGTCCATTCTGTCAGCTGACGATAGGCGTCGTCTGGACGATAAGTGTCTCTCCCTATTGCCCAAAAGTGACGGCGCAGCTTTGCCATAGGCTTCGTCTCGGCGTGCGCGACCAACCTGCTCGCGAGCATACGTCAATGGCTTAACCGGACTTCATAGAATGCTAATAAAACAAATGACTAACGACAGCCGCCCTAGCCCTTTCTAAATAAACACAAGTTACAAATTAACTAAACCAATCTTTCAGCACAAAAAATACCTCAAACAATACACTTTTGCATGGAGAATCCCACTGTAACAAAATGTCACCCAAAATAAGAAAATTCGCGACATAGGAGGGTCCCTAAGTTCACCAACCAATCACAGGCCGACTTTTGTGACCGAAATTTGAATTTTGATGAAACAAATACATATATAAAATTAACAAAGAAACCAACAGTTTTGCAAACAAACCTGGGACACGTAGTTTTAGACGGCGAATGACATGAAAAAAAAATAAAAAATAAAAACGAAAAAGTTTCCGTTTCAGCACGAAAAAATTCCCCCCAATTCGCAGCCAATCACCACCCGGCTGGAAACCCTGGAAAAACAATTAACAGTTTGGAGTTCATAATGAGATAACTACGGCATAACCTTCTAGTTTTACTAAAATATTCACACTCTAACATCACAAAATTACATCTTCACAATAATGTATTACAAGTACATCCCTTTGTCCATAACAAAACAGGAAAACTTAGTGTCGCAGGTCAAATGATAGCTTGCATCACTAGAATGTTTCCAACAACAAACAATATCGAAATAATTGTAAGATGACAAACAGAGAACCCCCCCCCCCCACCCAAAAAACCCCAAAAAACCACAGATAAATACAAAGAAACACAAAACAACTTGTTCAAATTGCAGATTGTATTCAAAATACGAAAAAAAGATGACAGAAAATCTAAATGAAACAGCTTGGAATAACCAAAGATCAGACACCATTTTTAGTTACACTCGAATCCGAAACACATTTCTTCTTATGCCACTTGCAAACGGTTTCATAATCTGCGGAATTCTTCGACACAGGAGTTAACTATGAAAACAAACAAATAATCACATTCACAAAATCAACCCAAAATTTAATCACCAATCAAGAAACTTACTAGAATTTTCCCGCTAAAAGACAAGCCCAAATACATCTGCTCTCGGAAGATCGTCACCTTTGCATCCCTTACCTGAAGACGGTAAATGTAATTACCATTCAGATTTTCAAACTGCGAAACATCACCATTCCAGACATCGAAGACAAACTATACAAAAAAAGCCAAAGAGATAAAAAACAAATCACATGAAAAGAAAAGGACAAACTCACTGTTTCACCAGGCAAACAGGAACTATCGTACACTAAAACTTCTTTCTTGGATTTCTCAGAATGCGAAAAAATAATGACTTCATTGCTGGAATCTTTAACGATGCAATCAAGATCTGAAACACAGCATTTCAATAAAACAAATAAACCGAAATAGATTAAAAAAAAACCTGACCTATAACGGTGTTATGCTTCAAATCCTTAGCATCCCTCAAACTAGTGATAGGAATAGGATAATGACGAGTCACCACTGGATCACTATCCATTAGATAAATCTAGAGCGTACCAAACAAGAGTTAATCAAAGAAAAAAAAAAGAAATTCAAAACTCACCTCTGTAAAAACAGAAAATTCCACCTGCAAAGCCAACATAGGTAGATTGTGTACGGGTCCTTTGTATTCTTTCAGTCGGCATTTGCTCAACGTGTAAGTTTTACCTTCTTCAAGAAGATTCTCAAACTTACTACAAAGATTACGATAAATAACCCCCTTGACGCATTTGACCCCATCGGAAAAAATCACGTCCATATGATTATTATTGGAAACAAACGTCTTTCTAATAAGCTGCGCCGTGGTCGTCCAACTGATACAAAAAAAAATCAGCCATCAATCACTAACACCCAGTGCACTACAATTTAACACCTACTTTGACAAATCAATAACCAAATCCCTAATCAAATGCGTTTGGGAAGGAGCCACTTTTCGTTTTTTTGACATGGATCCAACGCTCACTCCATTACCATCCTCTACCAAATCTCCATCGCGGTCAAACTCATCTTTTCGCACCAAAGCGGTTTCTTCTACAACGTCTTCCAAGGAAGACAAGTCACTTACAGACAACATCACAGTCGGAGATATGCGAACTATACTGACACCAACACTTACGGAACTCCCATTTATACTCCAACCATAACTCAACGCATTGAATACGTTCTACAAATTCCCTTATTTAATGATCTCATTTACAAAGAATATGACGCACAAGTAGTCGTTTTCCTTGCGAAATCAACGCTCCAATAATGACAAGGACATTTAACATGAAACACCAAATCACCCCCAGGGATTCTGTCTTCATCCCGTAGCTATTGAGGAAAACAGAAATTGGTTTAATATGGAATTTTGGTAACAGGCAAATGATACCAAAAGCTGAAGCGAACAAGACGTCACCATTGCATCGCCGTCGTCACCATATCAGGTTCGCCATCAAAACGGTCAGTACTCAACAATCAAAAGTGTTTTCACAACGTAAGTAATACTTTTTTAACGCAATTTTGTTACAGTAGTCATTGGCTTTGCTTCTCTTTGACTCAAATTTCCCATTGAGCAACATAACTGGATGACAAACACATGCCGGTTATAGTATGTTAATTCATTTCACTTTCAAACCACTCATTCGTCTATTCAAGGCAGTAGGGTTTTATTTTCTCTCTCCCTCTTTTTTTTTAATTCAAGACTATTTTGAAACTGACATGGATAGCCATGTTTGTTTCACTAAGTTTAATGTTCCGAAATCTCTTTCGGAATGAAACGAACATGGAAAACCATGTTTGTTTCAGTCAGTTTTATTTTCCACAAAAGAATCTGTGACTGAAACAAACATGGTTTTTGCAAGGTGGAAAAGGCGTTTTCGGTTTTTAAAAATGCGTTTCTGGTCCTAACCGAAGAACCGTTCCATGAAGCCATGTAAACAAATGGTTGAGCGACATTAGCTTGGGTTCCGTTGAGTTCTGTTTGGTTTGGTTAGTTCTCGGGTTCCCTGGACGTTCTGCTGCCCTTAAACGTTCTTGCTCCTACCATTCTGGCTCTCGCCAAATACGCAAAAAAAACAGTAGCTTACTTATTATTTGCCTTTCTGGCCCGTTTTCCCCACCGTTCCGGCCCTTATTTTCGGTTCCCTTATGGCCCAATTATTTCCCTTTCTGCCCTTAACGAACAAAACGAGAAAACCAATGAATGTAGGGGTTATTACCAGCAAACTAATGAAACAGTTTCAATTTTCCAACATAGCATTGCATAATTTAGGTCCATATAGCATTACCTTGTGTTTAGTTAAAAGCGTTCGTCCATATTACGTTAGTTTGTGTTAAGTTAATAACGTAGAAGAATACCGTTCGTCCACATTGCGTTAGTTTGTGCTGAGTTGATATAACGTAGAATAATCTAATTAAGTAAAAGTTCAACTATTCAACGCTATTTACTTAACACAAACTACCGCAATATTGACTTAAATTATGTAATGCTATGATAGAATAGTCCAATAATGTCTCTTATTTCCTATACCACCTCTTTTCCAATTGTTTTCCCTATTTTTCCCCGTTCCGTTCTCCGTTCCGGCCAGAAAGGGAAACAATGGGGCCAGAAGAGTACAAAAAATAAGGGCCGGAACGGTGGGGAAAAAAGGGCCAGAAAGGCAAATAATAAGTAAGTTACTTCTTTTTTTACGTATACGGCGAAGGGCAGAATGATAGGGGCCATAACGTTTAGCGGCAGAACGAGAATGGTATGGGCCATAACGTTCAGGAGCTACGACTGTTCGATACAGCTTGCCACCGTTTACATCTTATTTATTCGACAAAAATTGGCAGGTCAACATTGAGTTCTGGTTCAGAAGTAAAAAGGTTACACAGAAAAGGCCAAAATAGTTACAAGGAAATCGGCAAGTGAAAACGGTTCTGGGCTTACTGGGCAAAAGCGTAGGGCCATACCCAACATGGGCAAGAACAACCGATATATATCCAATTGACTGACAATGAGTGAAACCTATCTGCTTTCTTACATGGTACGTGCAGGGCAGGACTTGGCTATCCCCCAGTTCACAAGAATGTCACATAGACGCAATTGTTCTGCTACAAATCAAAGAAAAAGCGATCTCAGGTGGCGTTCGCGGAACCAATCTGTCAGCAATATAGCAATTGCAACGCTCGTCCCTGCTGCGCGTGACATTGCTGGGCAACAAACGCCTTCACGTCTATTGAACTTGCCGCCGTCTTCTATTGAGACTCCTCCCGCACAATCGCATCAAGGTAAATAATCCTGCAGGAAAACTACAACCGTGTATCACATAACGGGTATCAAAGACGCCGGTTTGAGGCATTCATTATTTCGTATCTCTCATATCCTTTTCATAGAGGAAGCATTGCCTGGACCTTCTTCTGAATTGCCAAACCAGATTATCTCACGTGGCTCTCTGCAATCTACAACATGGCGAGAAGGACAAGAAGACGACCTGTTTCAACCAGGTATTCTGCCCATATATGATCACGATGTTCCTTTCTTCAAATTATAGACTTCATCATTCTACAGGCCGTTCCCAATTGCTGCATACTGTACACACTGATTTTCTAGTCCCTATGAGCCACGAAGCATCGTCCAACACGTCTCTCGGATATATCCTTCACCACCAACAGGAAATCAGTAGCAATCCTACATTTCCTCGACTACCAGAACCAATTGGTACACCTGCACACAATTCTCCTTTTTTTATAATACCAAAATACATATAGTATTTGACTTATTTATCAAGACTAATTTCCATTCACGGTAACAGGATATTCAGACGTACAACCGCTTCCTATGTCTCTGTCGTCTATGGGGAATCCGTCGCTTACACGAAACCATCCATCACCATCTGGCTGGGACGTCCAAAACCCGCTTTTCTCCACAGATGGAAATACCCAAGCGACTGCATGGTTCAATTCCCCCATGCATCGATTACAGACAACCCATAGCAGCGTTGCGCACGTTGAGTCAACACTTCCTCCGTCATTCAATGCCGCGGCTGCATTTCAAGGTAACACAGACAGTTTCCATCTGCGTTCCCCGCGTTATTCTTCTACTGTTACGATGTTATACTTACTCATCACGGTCACACCTCTATTAGAACGGTCACATTCACAACAGCTTGCTACGCCACGACTGAGTACCGACCAACCGCTTCCTTTGAGCAATCAACCATTCTTATTAAACCTGCCCGTTCAAAGCCCGTTTAACTCCGCGCACGTCAATGCCCGGCATGGTTCTTCCATGCTTCAACTGCAAACGAATCAAGATACTATTGCGCACATTAGGCCAACAAAGTTTACACCATCCAATACCGCACGGGCATTGCAAGGTAACATTGTTCGTTCAATAAGAATGCTTTGCAATGTTTCTCCAATGTCACTATTCTTATCTCAAACTCTTTATCTACCTAGCAGAACGTTCAGAAATGCAAAGGTATCCTAAACAACAGCTGCCGAATCTGAGAGAACGTTCAGCAGGACCATTGCACGGTATCCCGCTCTTGAGTTCGGAACAACCCTGTTTCCGGCCAAACCAGCCACCCGCATCCAACGAACCTGCCCGACATCCGTCTATCCCCATAGATACCAATGCTCAGGCGGAAGCATGGGTACATTCTCCGATGTTCCAACCGCAAATACTTCACCGCACTGATGCTGTTCACGTTAGACCACCACCGCCTGCGTCATCCAGTACCACAGAGGCATTGAAAGGTAACATACTTAATTTCCATAAAAATATTCGTCTGCAATGTACTTTCATGCTATTTCTTCAATGCCACTATGCTTATCCCAAACTCGCTTCTACGTACCAGGACTTTTACAACCGCAAACGCATCCTACACGACAGCCGTCGAACTTGAGAACACGCTCATCCGCACTACCGCATGGTATACCACTGCCTCATTCAGGACGGTCCTGTTCCCGGCCAAACCAACCATCTGCATCCTGCGAATCTGGCGGACTTCCTCTTAACCTAAAGGATGCCAATGCCCAAGCGGAGGCATGGCTACGTTCTTCAATGTTCCAACCGCAAACTACCCAGCGTCCAGATGCTTGCCATGTTAGGCCAGCTCCGCCTGTGACATCCAGCACCGCACCTTCATTCCAAAGTAACACGATCGACTTCCGTGAATGTCCCCTTCAAATTCCTTTACTGGCAATGACTCCATCTTTATCGAAAACTGTGTCAATGTGACAGGACAACCGACCAGACCATCACATGGTATGTCCATGCCGTCTTCAGGCCGGCCCTATTCCCGGCTAACCCAACTACCTGCATCGAAAGACCCCGCCCGACATCGGCTTACCCCCGAGGATGCCAATGCCCAGGCGAATACATGGCTACGTTCCCCTGTATTCCAAACTCAAACAGCCCAGCGCCCTACTGCCCACGTTGGACCAACACTAACTGCGCTATCCAAAACGGAGCTTGTATCGCAAGGTAACGCAATCAGTTTCCAAATGACATTTTTACATTCCAAATGTCTTATATTCCGGTTTGCAGGAGGCGAGGCACAGCCTTATCCGTTCGTTGCTGTACAGGACGCTGTGCCTTCAGATATCGCTGAAACATCTACATCCTATGGTACTTCTATTTCTTTTCATAACTTACCATTCCCGTCAATAAACTTTCACATCAACAGTGCATTCTGCATCGGCCCACACTGCCGGAGGAAAACGCGCCAGTCCTCAGGGGCCCTGCAGCATTTTTTCAGGTATCTTATATTACAGCCTCTCTGACGCTCATTCACTCATGTTTCCACGTCGCACCTCACATACACAAATTTGTATTTTTATGTAAATCTATGCATACATATTTGAAAACGACACGTTAATCAAGAAATCCAACTCGTTTTCAAATTTACAGTATGTACATCTGAACCACCGACCCGACGACAGCCAGCTCAATCTTCTGGTGAATCAATTACCTCACCTGCACAAGGTAATGCTTACAAAATAGCCTTGTATTTCACTTTATTTAGTATTATTACACGTGTTTGACTCCCTCGAATGCTTCCACATTTACAGATGGCATGTTTGGACCACCGAAGCGCCCACAGCCGGCTCACACGTCCGGGGGATCACTAACCTCATCTAACTCGGGTAAGGGTTCCAAAATAACTTTGTGTTTAACTGTATTAATATCTAACCGACTTCATTCGTAAATACAAATCATGGGATTCGATATAATAATAAAATTTATTCTTCCTGATTTGCAGACGGATGCGTGCAGCCATTAACACCGAGAGGCCCGTCACTTGCCGATATTCACGAGCCCACCATCCAGCAGCTTAAGCAGTTCGAACGCGATCCTGTCACCGCCCTCATCTCCTTGGCAATCAACTCTGGTCACAACCGCTTCCGGGCTGCTTCTCGCCTCTACAGCAATAGCAACACACTGGACTTAGAGGAAACCGACACCCTACAGATCCTCCAAACGATTGCAGAAGAGATGGAAGCTGGATTTACAGATGACGGCCAAAATCCGCGCGCTCGGATCGTGAAAACATTTCAACACGCCGTCGATCTCAAAGCTCAACTATTCGGCTGCGCCAGTTGCGGTATCCGAACCTTCCAGATGGGTACGGAGGAGTCGGCCCTCTACCACAACGTCGACCTCCTGCAACTCCCCAAACTCCAGCTTAGCCCTGACGAGGTCGGACGACTCACTTCCGTCCCTGTCGACTTCCGGCCCGCCATCAGCCACTTCCGCTCTACGACCGGTGCGTATTTCCATCTACACCCTGAATTCGTGACCGCTGCTAGGGATGAGACGGGCAGCGTAACGTGCGAGACGGCCAAGCTCTGCGCCGGCTGCTGGTACCACTTGGGCAAACGACAGCCAACCATCCCGCCGCTCTCCATCGCAGCCGGCATCGACTTCGGGGTGCCCAGCCGCATCGGACTGCCTCCACTTCGCCTGGCCGAGCAGTACGTCATCGCTCGGGCTCGGCTTTATGCTTCAATCATCAAGCTGACCGGGGCCACCAGCGCACAAAGGCATTCCGCCAGGCAAGGCCACGTCATTGCCTTCCCACAGCCAGAATCCGCGGAACTCGTCGCGGAAGAGGCTCGAGCTACAGATGATACAGGGGAAGGGACCTACCCCCGTGCCGATGGCTTGCCCGCTTTCATTAGCATCGCCTTCATCGGTGCCAAGGCGCAGTGGGATGCTCTGGTGCCCGACAGGTTCCGGCACATCCACGAGATGCACGTACGCACGGACGTCGTCTTCTCATGGCTCCGGGCGCTGAAACACTTGAACCACTTCTACACCAACATCACCATTGACGACACGCCCGAGATGGAAGTGATCCTGGAACACATAGTGGACGACCTGATCCAGCACGCCCGGATCGTTTCTGATGACGTCGGAATTGCCGTAGAACGGTTGGCCACCGCCGAACGAGAACAGCCAATCGCTCCCATGCACGGACAAGAGCCAGAAGAGGACATAGAGCTACCACAGAGCGCTCAGCTGCCGGCCGTCTTCCTCGGCAAATCGGCCCACCCCACGAGCGACCGAGGTGGTCCCGCCGTGCAGGTGCTCCAGAGCCTCCGCGACACCCTTTCCAGCGGTCCGGCAACAGACGAAAGGAGCGACAGCAACGGTGGTGGCTATGGAGGTAACCTAATTATCTGCTTATTGTTTTCCATACTGCACTTCTTTTCCGCTTTCCTTTCAGCACAATCTAATTTTTGCTTGACTTTTCAAATCGAAATCGGATCAGTTGCTGACCCAGAAACGCAACCCGACGTAGCAGAAGAAGAGGCGAGTGCAGAGAGACACGAGCACGCTCGAATAGACATTCCAGATGTCCGACGTCACCGGCCCATGTCTGAGTTCGAAGGCAACGACCGGCTCCTATACTCCGCCTTCCCCTTTTTGTTCCTCCTGGGTTCCGGACTACGGAAGCCTGGTTCCGTACCACACCGCGACTGCCGCCACATGCTCTTGCAGTTTACCTGCAACTTCGCGACCTGCCACCGGTTCCTTTTCTGCCTCTTCGACCAGCTGCAGCGGCACGCTGCAACACGAGCGGTAACCACCCGATTCAAGAACAACCCGGAATCGCTGGAGAAGCTCCAAGCTTGGGTGGCCGACCCCGCTTTCCTGAAAGACCTAGCCAGGGCGGCCCGAAACCCACAATCAAAGTCGGCCAGAACCCTGGTAGCCCGGGTAACGCCACACATCAAGACCACCAGCAGCAACGTCCCGTACAGCACGGCCCAGAGAAAAGCTTCCATGCAGCATCTCTACGCCCTGGCTCAGCATTTCGGGATGCCAAGCATATTTTTAACGTACGCTCCCGACTTTGCCAGCGGTGTCCTCAACCTCCGCCTGTCTCTTCCTTCAATCAACAACGTCGAGCTACCGGCTTCGGACGACGGCATCCTGGAGGCCCTCCGGCAGCAGCTGGACATCCATCAGAACATCCGTCTCTCCCAGGGTAAGTTCCAACGCTCTCGCTTTCTATCCTATCTTAAATATAAATTACTTTACATATCAATTCTTCCCCTTTGCCTCCCCTCATTATACAGCCTGCCTCAATGAGAGGCTCGCCTCCAACCCCGTGGCCATGGGCGAGTTCTTCCGCCTTCTTACCAACAGCATCTTCACCATCTTGGTTGGGCTGAAGCCGGAGGGGCTAGCCAGGTACACTCCAGAACTGCCATCCAGGAAGCCGGGCCTTTTTGGAGTGCCTCTTGCCTCGTTCGGCGTCGTGGAGGAGCAGGCAAGAGGTACGCCTCACTGCCATGCCATCGTATGGGGTGGTTTACCGCCCAGCCTCTTGCAGTCCGTAGCAGGCGCACCACGACTCCTAAACATCATAGCCGGTCTCCTGGACAGGATGGTGACGGCCGAGCTGGAACCAGAGACGATCGCCCAGCACCTGCTCAGCCAGTTCAACGGGAACCGACTCGGACGCGTCGCGACATTCATCGCCCATTGCCCCATCAACGAGCCCCGGGAGTTCACCGAAGACGTTCAACGCGCGGCATCCTTCGCCAACCTCCACTCACACACCACAACTTGCCATAAAGGAACCCAAGGGAAGATCTCCTGCCGACTCAGACGGCCCGGCCCGGACGCGGAGAAAACCCACGTCGTCCAGCTGCTCCCATACAGGGATCCTCAGACCACCAAGGTCCTCTACGAAATCTTGTTCGAACCGAAGCCTCCGTGCATCGACTCCCTGCCCTGCCGGAACTTTTCGCGCACACCCGTAGCCCAGAGAGATACCAACCTCCACTTCTGGGAACTGCAGCGGCGCATCCGGCCCGTGGACGACGAGAGTCTCAAACAGGTAAGCCGGCGTCTCCCATTTCTCAGCTCTTTATCGTTTTCCATGTCTATTAAATAAGAATTAACACTTCCCACACATGACACTTAATCATGCTGCTCTCCTCTACCTTGCTCGCCTTCCTACCCCCAGATGCTGAACCCTGACCTGCTGGAGCAGGTGAGCTTGCTCACGGACGAGCAGCAAGACAGATTCCTGAAGGCTTTTGCAACACGCAACGGCATGGTTGTCGAGTTCAACCCCGTCATGACGGCGCTGCTGGGCTGCAATTCCAACGTGAGTATCTTGGGGAGCGACGCACAGGCGAAAGCCATCATGTGCTACCTCCTCAAATACATTACCAAGCCGCCCTGCGAACTCAGCCACACCCTTGCCCTCATCCACAACGCCCGGAGGACCGTCGAGAACTTCCCATCAACGGCCGAGGATACAGGGACGGAGCGCAGGACGGCAATGCACTTCTTGACCCGCGTCGTCAACCAGCTAACCAGCGCAGTGGAGGTTTCTGCCCCGGTCGCCTCCCTCGCACTTCTCGGCATGCCCTCAGAAATCTGCAATCACGGGTTCCACCTGCTCTTTGTCCACGCCGCCCTCGCCTACGTCCTAAAGAAGGGCCGCCACCAGGAGACAATAGACGCCTTCGATGACCTCCAAGGGTAAGTGAAGTTTTATTTAACCCCCCTCTCACTTGCAGCTCTGTCTTGCCGGTAAAAAAAAGGCCGTAGTAGCTAGTGCCCGCGTTTACATTTAAATAACATGCCTCCACCCTATCTCTCTCTCTCTCTAACCTTCTTTTAGTGGCGGACTCTCTTCTGACGACGAGCCCCTCACACCACCGACTACGAGCTGCTTGGAACAGGACGAAGATCCGGAGGAGCTCCTCGAGGACGACCAAGGATCGGAGCCACCGTATGTCGTGGAAACCAGCCGGAATGCCGAGCCGGCGGAGGACGACGACGCCCACGTTACGGCAACCGTATACTCCAGTGGCAAGGAGAAGAAAGCCGTCACGCAGGCGGAGCATTACGCTTACCGCGGGGAAACGCTCCTACACTACTCACCTTACGAGTACGCCGCCACGATACTCATCGTGCAAAAACCCCTCGGAAAAAGCAAGCAACGTCCCCCGCCAGGTAGCGGCGGCCACGGCTTGGCCTCCTCTGCGGATCATAACGGCAGTGACCTGGACGAAGAGAACGCACCCGCTGCCACCGGACTCGGATCAATGCAAGGGAGGACGCCCAACGCCACCTTCCCTTTCCATCCCGCGCACCCACTCTACGACAGCCACCACCAGCAGATCCGGTCCAAGTTCAGAGTACCGGTTCTCATCCACGGCCCGCCCAAACCGCCTCCACCCAAACCGACCCACGCAACCGACGAATGGAGGACAGCCGCTCGCGCCTTCGCCCAGTACATGCTGCTGGTCTACCGGCCATGGCTGGATGAGGGCGGAACGCTGCCGGGGCCGCTGACATGGACGGCGCTTTGCGACTTCATGCGCGATCTCCAGTTCGGCCGAATCCAGGAAAACGGCAGCCGGTCGGGCCCTACTCCGCTGGACAATGCGCGCAGACGCTGGATCGAAAATTCGGCCCAAGGTGAGCCCAATTTTGACAATCCTTTCCCTTCCTTCTTCTTTTCAAAAAAGCCCTCCCTGATGCGACCGTCTTGCTCTATCAACACACCCCCGCGCCCGGCTTTAGCGACACCATCCAATTACTTACCATCATCTTCCTCTCCATACTATTCTTCTCAGGTTTGCGCATCTCCGCGGAGCAAAGGATCGCCAACCAGCTCCACCGGAATAGGAAGGCCACCAAGTGGGCTAATCCGGACGACCACTCCGGGAACATAATGCTACCCGGAACCCCACTGACCAGCCTGAAGAGGGCAACAGGATCGAAGACGAGGCCCAACACCTCATCGACATGGCGCGAGTGGAAGCCGCCCTAGACGACCCGGAAAACCTGGCCAACTTCAAGCAGCGTCAATACAACGAGGATACGGAAAATTCGCTGCGCCAGGTTTTGGCGGGTCTGGCTCGTCGCCAGGGGCCCCAACGAACAAGTCCTCTACAGGCTGCATCCATGATCAACGCGGGACGACCGGAGACCGCTCCGACCACCAGGAGCGTTCTCAAGGCACTTCAGGCCGACGTGACGGACTCCGGCTCATCCAGAGAAGACGACGACATCGTCCTCCTCGGACCGGAGCGGCAACAGCAGCCAGCAGGCGACCCTATCCAACAGAACGCACCACTCAACAACCAACAGGCGGCTGTCATGAGTCTGTGCACCCTCTTCTTCCAGGAGAAAGTGCAGCACGGCCGCGGAGCCGGTTCACGATTGCAGCCTCTCCGCCTCCTCGTCCACGGCGGCCCTGGAACAGGTAAGTCCTTCCTCACGAAGCGGATCCAAGAGCGCGCCGAAGAGATGGGGCTGCAAATCGCCTGCATGGCGCTCACCGGCATCGCGGCCGGCATCATGCCTCAAGGTACCACTTGCCACCACCGGTTAGCCATCCGGTGCGGCACCACCCACCGCCGGCCACCTCCCCTCCCACGAGAGAAGCTACTTCAGCTCCAGTGCAAGATTCAGCAGGAGTCCCTCGCCATGGTCATCATCGATGAGGTCTCCTTCGTCACCCCGGAGATGCTGGACATCATCGCTGGGAGGCTCGCCGAAATCACGGGCGTAGAATCCATCGACCAAGCGCCTGCCGACGCTTCAGCTCCTACTGCTGAACCGCTGGCTATTGTCCTGATGGGAGACTTCTTCCAACTACCACCCGTGCCCCCCGACACCCTCTTCACGGCCATCATCAACCAGTTCGTTCGGGAGACGGACATCAACAAGGCCACCTCCCATTTTAGAGGTGACTCCCAGACGAGACAGCGTGGAGCCCACTTCTTCAGCACCTTCCGGAAAATCGAGCTCACTCAGGTAAGCAAAGCCACTCTTCTCTTTTTTGCTTCCGTACAATTTTACGAACTTAAGCAACAAATAAAACCACTTCACCAATGCAGCAAATGAGAGCAGCGGAGGACACCCGGCATATCGCCATGCTAGAACAGATGAGGACACCCGCTCTAGGGATCCCACGCATCCAGCTAAGCGACATCGCCCACCTGAAAACCCTTTCCCGCGCGGATGTCCTCGCAGATCCGGAATGGACCGCCGCACCCATCGTCGTCACCAGCAACAGCGAGCGGCAGCACATCAACCGGCTCCAATCCGCAAAATGGGCGGCATGGAAAGGGGTGCCACGCATCATTTGGCGTCTCGAGATCGGCGGAGAGCTCGCCGCTCACCTACCTCCACGAGTCAGGGAACGCATCTACGTCGAGTACCCTCAATTCACCGGCAGCTTCGTTCACGGCGCTCCAGGGTATCTGACAAGCAACATCAATCCAGGTAAAACACTCCAAACGATTTATTTTCTTATTTTCGTACGCTTTTAGCTGCATGCTGAATGATCTCCTTCCGTTCCTTGCTGCCATATCAACGCACCCGTTACCAAATGAAATGAAATCAGGCTAATATTCCCTAAACACTATTTTTGTCCCGCGCAGCGAGGGGGCTTTCCAACGGGACTGCCGTACTCTTCGAAAGCATCGAGCTGGATCCTCGCGAAGACGCCGACCGTGTCTGCAACGATATTGCTACGGTACCAGAGAACACCAACGTCGTCCTAACCTACCCGCCGCTCCACATCAACGTCGCCGTGCCCGGTGCGAACCCCGCCGACTTCGTCGAGAAAACCCTGGAGCCCGGACGCGTCGTCATCCCCGTACCTAGAGTCAGCAAGTGGGAGCCAGTGAATATCAAGCTGCCGGGCCGCCGTCAAGCTGACACCTTCCACTACCGGCCGCACGGCGTGGAGCAGCGCTTCGCCGTCACGGTGCACAAGATCCAAGGACAGACCTGCAACAAGGTCATCCTACAGCTCAACAAGCGCTCCTTCATGCCGCACCTGACGTTCAGCATGCTCTACGTCGCGCTGTCCAGAGTGAGGACAAGCGAAAGCATCCGCCTCATGCCATCCCACCCGACTGGACCCGGCCTAGGCTACCTCCAGACCCTTAAACCCACCGAGGACTTGCTCACCTGGCTCGAAGGATTCGACCCTGACGACGGCACCGACAGTGCGTGGAACATCGCTCGTGCAAAAGAAGCACACGCCCGGAAACAGCTCTCTCCAGCAACCAGAGACCCCAAATGTAAGTGCATCTTTTTACTTCATGTTATTATCTTAATCTACGATGCATTCTTCCAACATTACGGCAGCTAAAATCGCAAATACAACCACCACCGAGTCGGCTACCGCGAATCCGGATTCCACACCCCGAAGAACGCCAAACAAGCGAAAACGAACGTCAGGTAACGTACTCAAATGCAGCCCGTAGAGTACCGCATGAATCCCGCTACAAAGCTGTTCCTTTGTCTGCTCAACGTATGTTTATTTAAAAGACCGCCATTTTTTGTCCAATAGATGAAGCCACTGCTAGACCTCCCAGCACTCCTTAGTGCGCCATCACCGATTGCAAACGATCCTCGGATAAATAGAAACTGCGCTAATCAACCAGCATACTGCAAAAGATAAGTTCACCCTTCATCCTGTCGCTTTACATCTATCATAATCCATACCTTCACATTCAAAATTTTAACATACAATCTCCATTTCCCATATACTTGGCATAACTATTCATTTTCTATCTTCGTATTTGTACCTCTCGCCCCTTGATTTACCCCCTAGCGAATAACAAAGTTTAACACTAACTTACTACTTCCCAGACAACTTGCCTATTTTCTCAGTTTCTCCAACTTTCCTACCTAAATACGCATACATTTCTTCTTCCCTCATTTCTATACTGTCTTCCGTTTTTAATACACCATCTTTCATATACCCCATTAGTCTTTCCTTCACCGTTTGTACCACCTTCTTCTGATATCTCGAAGCGCACTTAATACACACATTTCCCCCTGCAAATTATACGCCTGGCCTTTATGTACCACCGTCCATTACAAGTGGTACTAACTCTCGCCTCAGCCTACGAACCAAGAAAGGTGTCTAGGCAAGGGCACGGTGGCAGTTCCCAGTGGCGCTCAACTATGAACAAAAGCAATTATGTCCACTAGATACACTGCCAATGGGGAAAACCATAAACGCGCAGACTACACACCAAAAAATCGAAACGATTGAAAAGGTGAATGACGGGCTAGTGTACAAGCCAGAATACAAAACACTACAATGACGGATGCAAAACAGATTATACTGTCATGTACTTCGCTCCTCAAATACCGCAAGGTATAAAACTTCAACGCAATCAACAGGAAAAACTTACCAATACATTGCACTCTCCAAACAACTTGACCAACACGAATTTTCCCATATTTACACGAAGGTATTGTGCTATGCACGTCTTGTCCCTGAGTGTAAATATTAAAATACTTTAGTATTTTAATATTACCGAAGGTATTACAGGATTTATGCCGAAAAATTAGCAATACATGAGGAAAAAAAGAGGAGAAAAGATAAGGGGGAGGAAAGGGGGAGGGACAAGGGGGAGGGACGAGGAGGGAAAGGAGCTGCAGCCAGACCAAAACCGGGTTCCGGAGAAATTCGGCGGAAAAAAGGCGGCAAAATTCATAAGAACCGTTTATAAAATTCCGGGAAACGGGCCTTTTTCCGCTGAAATTTTAGCGCACTGTCGCCATGTTTGACCGTGAATAATTTTTGTACGTGAAATCGGATCGCCCTACGAATGGGAAAATGACATATTAAGCCGGGCAGGAGCAGTTAGACCGTGAAATCCGCGTGAAAATCGGACATGCCGAAACCGGCCGAGTCAGCTACCGGAAGGAGCGGTCGCACGGCTCCTCATCGGGTAACGCTGGATAGAGCGCAATCACGCGATGGCAGCTGTCGAAAAATTTTCGCGATCCGACGCACCGTTCAGCCGCTATGAATTTTTGAAAATTAATTCCGAACGCGGCTGTGCTTTTGACGTCGAATTCCTAGAATTGGCAGGTAGGGGCCCATCATCATTTTTCGAGCTTAAAAAATCGTTTGCGGCCGAACGGTGTATCCGATCACGGCGGGACCTTCACCATCGGAACGAGCTCGACGAGCCGCATCCAATGATACCGGTTTCGTGATCATTCGTGACCGAAAAAATATTTGGATAGAAAAAATCCCATGGGGGTTGGACGCAATGGGATAGACGAGCCAGGCACTTGTGGGAGTCGGGGAATTGGTGTGAACGGGCAAAATAAATCATAACTCCAGAACGGTACCGTTGCTAGCGCTGACATTCATACTGCCGGAATCAGCGTGAGCCAACGCATCGAATGGTGCCGAACCCGTCATGATAAAAAACATATAAAAATACGAGAAGGAAAGAAGGTCAGCTGGGGGTCAAGTAATTAACCAGCGCCTCACTGCTCCATTTTCCAAAAAAACGAAAGAAAAGTTTACAAACATACACGCCAATCTCAGCAGCGGATCGTCGCACGCACCTGCAATAGCCACCGATGAACGCGGCTCGTTTTCACCATCATTTTGTTTCACAATTCTAGATTTAATTTACACGAAGGTATAGTGCTATGCACGTCTTGTCCCATAAATAAATCTTTAGTATTTTAAATTACCGAAGGTATTACCGGATTTATGCCGAAAAATAAGCATACATGAGGAAAAAAAAGAGGAGGAAATATAAGGGGGAGGCAAGGGGGAGGGACAAGGGGGAGGGACGAGGAGGGAAAGGAGCTGCAGCCAGACCAAAACCGGGTTCCGGAGAAATTCGGCGGAAAAAAGGCGGCAAAATTCCTAAGAACCGTTTACAAAATTCCGGGAAACGGGCCTTTTTCCGCTGAAATTTTAGCGCACTGTCGCCATGTTTGACCGTGAATAACTTTTGTACGTGAACTCGGATCGCCCTACGAATGGGAAAATGACAAATTAAGCCGGGCAGGAGCAGCTGGACCGTGAAATCCGCGTGAAAATCGGACATGCCGAAACCGGCCGAGTCAGCTACCGGAAGGAGCGGTCGCACGGCTCCTCATTGGGTACCGCTGGATAGAGCGCAATCACGCGATCGCAGCTGTCGAAAAATTTTTGCTATCCGACGCACCGTTCAGCTGCTATGAATTTTTGAAAATTAATTACGAACGCGGCTGCGCTTTTGACGTCGAATTCCTAGAATTGGCAGGTAGAGGCCCATCATCATTTTTCGAGCTTTAAAAATCGTTTGCGGCCGAACGGTGTATCCGATCACGGCGGGACCTTCACCATCGGAATGAGCTCGACGAGCCGCATGCAATGATATCATTTTCGTGATCATTCGTGACCGAAAAAATATTTGAATACAAAAAATCCCATGGGGGTTGGACGCAAGGGGATAGACGAGCCAGGCACTTGTGGGAGTCGGGGAATTGGTCTGAACGGGCAAAAAAAAATCATAACTCCCGAACGGTACCGTTGCTATCGCTGACATTCATACTACCGGAATCAGCGTGAGCCAACGCATCGAACGGTGCCGAACCCGTCATGATTAAAAAATATAAAAAATACAAGAAGGAAAGAAGGTCAGCTGGGGGTCAAGTAATTAACCAACGCCTCACTGCTCCATTTTCCAAGAAAACGAAAGAAAAATTTACAAACATACACGCCAATCTCGGCAGCGGATCGTCGCACGCACCTGCAATAGCCACCGATGAACGCGGCTCGTTTTCACCATCATTTATTTTCACAATTCTAGATTTAATTTACACGAAGGTATAGTGCTATGCACTTCTTGTCCCTGAGTGTAAATATTGAAATACTTTAGTATTTTAATATTACCGAAGGTATTACCGGATTTATGCCCGATTAATTTACAAAATACGCATACAAAAAAAAAGAGGAGGAAATATAAGGGGGAGGAAAGGGGGAGGGACAAGGGGGAGGGAGGAGGAGGGAAAGGAGCTGCAGCCAGACCAAAACCGGGTTCCGGAGAAATTCGGCGGAAAAAAGGCGGCAAAATTCATAAGAACCGTTTATAAAATTCCAGGAAACGGGCCTTTTTCCGCTGAAAATTCAGTGGCTCGTCGGCATGTTTGACCGTGAAAAACTTTTGTACGTGAACTCGGATCGCCCTACAAATGGGAAAATGACATATGAAGCCGGGCAGGAGCAGCTGGACCGTGAAATCCGCGTGAAAATCGGACATGCCAAAACCGGCCGAGTCAGCTACCGGAAGGAGCGGTCGCACGGCTGCTCATCGGGTACCGCTGGATAGAGCGCAATCACGCGATCGCAGCTGTCGAAAAATTTTTGCTATCCGACGCACCGTTCAGTTGCTATGAATTTTTGAAAATTAATTCCGAACGCGGCTGCGCTTTTGACGTCGAATTCCTAGAATTGGCAGGTAGAGGCCCATTATCATTTTTCGAGCTTTAAAAATCGTTTGCGGCCGAACGGTGTATCCGATCACGGCGGGACCTTCATCATCGGAACGAGCTCGACTAGCCGCATGCAATGATACCAGTTTCGTGATCATTCGTGACCGAAAAAATATTTGGATAGAAAAAATCCCATGGGGGTTGGACGCAAGGGGATAGACGAGCCAGGCACTTGTGGGAGTCGGGGAATTGGTGTGAACGGGCAAAAAAAATCATAACTCCCGAACGGTACCGTTGCTAGCGCTGATATTCATACTGCCGGAATCAGCGTGAGCCAACGCATCCAACGGTGCCCAACCCGTCATGATTAAAAAATAGAAAAAATACAAGAAGGAAAGAAGGTCAGCTGGGGGTCAAGTAATTAACCAGCGCCTCACTGCTCCATTTTCCAAGAAAACGAAAGAAAAATTTACAAACATACACGCCAATCTCGGCAGCGGATCGTCGCACGCACCTGCAATAGCCACCGATGAACGCGGCTGGTTTTCACCATCATTTTTTTCACAATTCTAGATTTAATTTACACGAAGGTATAGTGCTATGCACTTCTTGTCCCTGAGTGTAAATATTAAAATACTTTAGTATTTTAATATTACCGAAAGGTATTACCGGATTTATTCCGAAAAAAAAAAGCATACATGAGGAAAAAAAGAGGAGGAAAGATAAGGGGGAGGCAAGGGGGAGGGACAAGGGGGAGGGACGAGGAGGAAAAGGAGCTGCAGCCAGACTAAAACCGGGTTCCGGAGAAATTCGGCGGAAAAAAGGCGGCAAAATTCATAAGAACCGTTTAAAAAATTCCGGGAAACGGGCCATTTTCCGCTGAAATTTTAGCGCACTGTCGCCATGTTTGATCGTGAATAACTTTTGTACGTGAACTCGGATCGCCCTACGAATGGGAAAATGACATATTAAGCCGGGCAGGAGCAGCTGGACCGTGAAATCCGCGTGAAAATCGGACATGCCGAAACCGGCCAAGTCAGCTACCGGAAGGAGCCGTCGCACGGCTCCTCATCGGGTACCGCTGGATAAAGCGCAATCACGCGATCGCAGCTGTCGAAAAATTTTCGCAATCCGACGCACCGTTTAGCCGCTATGAATTTTTGAAAATAAATCCCGAACGCGGCTGCGCTTTTGACGTCGAATTCCTAGAATTGGCAGGTAGAGGCCCATCATCATTTTTCGAGCTTTAAAAATCGTTTGCTGCCGAACGGTGTATCCGATCACGGCGGGACCTTTACCATCGGAACGAGCTCAACGAGCCGCATCCAATGATACCGGTTTCGTGATCATTCGTGACCGAAAAAATATTTTGCTAGAAAAAATCCCATGGGGGTTGGACGCAATGGGATAGACGAGCCAGGCACTTTTGGGAGTCGGGGAATTGGTCTGAACGGACAAAAAAAATCATAACTCCCGAACGGTACCGTTGGTAGCGCTGAAATTAATACTGCCGGAATCAGCGTGAGCCAACGCATAGATCGGTGCCCAACCCGTCATGATTAAAAAACATAAAAAAATTCAAGAAGGAAAGAAGGTCAGGTAATTAACCAGCGCCTCACTGCTCAATTTTCCAAGAAAACGAGAGAAAAATTTACAAATATACACGCCAATCTCGGCAGCAGATCATCGCACGCACCTGCAATAGCCACCGATGAACGCGGCACGTTTTCACCATCATTTTTTTTCACAATTATAGATTTAATTTACACGGAGGTAATAGTGCTATGCACTTCTTGTCCCTAAGTGTAAATATTAAAATACTTTAGTATTTTAATATTACCGAAGGTATTACCGGATTTATGCCCGATTAATTTACAATACGCTACAAAAAAAAAGCATACATGAGGAAAAAAAAAAGAGGAGGAAATATAAGGGGGAGGCAAGGGGGAGGGACAAGGGGGAGGAACGAGGAGGGAAAGGAGCTGCAGCCAGACCAAAACCGGGTTCCGGAGAAATTCGGCGGAAAAAGGGCGGCAAAATTCCTAAGAACCGTTTACAAAATTCCGGGAAACGGGCCTTTTTCCGCTGAAATTTTAGCGCACTGTCGCCATGTTTGATCGTGAATAACTTTTGTACGTGAACTCGGATCGCCCTACGAATGGGAAAATGACAAATTAAGCTGGGCAGGAGCAGCTGGACCGTGAAATCCGCGTGAAAATCAGACATGCCGAAACCGGCCGAGTCAGCTACCGGAAGGAGCGGTCGCACGGCTTCTCATCGGGTACCGCTGGATAGAGCGCAATCACGCGATCTCAGCTGTCGAAAAGTTTTTGCGATCCGACGCACCGTTCAGCCGCTATGAATTTTTGAAAATTAATTCCGAACGCGGCTGCGCTTTTGACATCGAATTCCTAGAATTGGCAGGTAGAGGCCCATCATCATTTTTCGAGCTTTAAAAATCATTTGCGGCTGAACGGTGTATCTGATCACGGCAGGACCTGCACCATCGGATCGAGCTCGACGAGACGCATCCAATGATACTGGTTTCGTGATCATTCGTGACCGAAAAAATATATTTGGATAGAAAAAATCCCATGGGGGTTGGACGCAATGGGATAGACGAGCCAGGCACTTGTGGGAGTCGGGGAATTGGTGTTAACGGACAAAAAAAAATCATAACTCCCGAACGGTACCGTTGCTAGCGCTGAAATTCATACTGCTGGAATCAGTGTGAGCCAACGCATCGATCGATGCCCAACCCGTCATGATTAAAAAACATAAAAAAATACAAGAAGGAAAGAAGGTCAGCTGGGGGTCAAGTAATTAACCAGCGCCTCACTGCTCCATTTTCCAAGAAAACGAAAGAAAAGTTTACAAACATACACGCCAATCTCGGCAGCGGATCGTCGCACGCACCTGCAATAGCCACCGATGAACGCGGCTCGTTTTCACCATCATTTTGTTTCACAATTCTAGATTTAATTTACATGAAGGTATAGTGCTATGCACTTCTTGTAGGAGAATTTCCGAGAAAAAAGTATAACATATAATTATAATACTATATAGAATTACTATATATAAGTACTATATGGAACTACTACATAGAACTACTATATAGAACTACTATATAGACTTAATATATAGAACTACTATATAGAACTACTATATAGAACTAAAATAATACATATCAATATTTATTTATATAGATATAAAATATCAACATGGTCGCGCACATCTAGATGCTACTTATAGTAAAGCTGCACCTGTACTTTTACTTATTGCTTTCCAACTAGATGATGCTTATTGACTATGCCTCTTGATCAAGTAGCCGACGGCAACTACAAGAAAACTGAATAATGGCCGAAATGATGGGTGCCGGCACGCTATGGCAATTTTTGTTTTTCGAAGGTTTTAGATGTAATTGTTCCAAATAAATTACGACCTATATTCCAAAACCTAGCTCCATGGTTCAGCATAAACGTACCATAAAATTTATGATTTCTTTCAAACCCAAGTAGCCGAACATAAGGCCTAAAATGTATTTATTAAATTTAATAAATTTTCCATAACACCAAAAATACCTAAAAAATTTTTTTAAACATCTAAAATCTTAACAAAAACTAATGAGTTTTTGTGCTAAAGACTCACGTGGACTAGAACTTTGGAAATATATATAAATTAATGTGTAATGTGTACACAAAAATTTCTTTTTGACCGAATTTGTTTTTCAAAGAAAGTCGCTTATGCCCGGTACAGACTTAGCGGACAATTTCTTTCTAGAAAAGCCAGTATAAAATTTTTTTATTTTTCTGAATATTACTTTTTTGTATAAATTTATATATATTTAGAAAGCTCTAGTCAACGCGATGTTTTGCACTAAAATTTATTTGTTTTTGTTAAGTTTTTGTGTGTAAAAATTAATTTTCAAAAAAGTTTTTTAAAAAGTTTGTAGGTGTCCCTCTATTGGCAAAATTTAGAATTTTTGAAATATTTTTGTCGAAGATCAACATAAATGATGCTCGTTTGCTAGCATTTCATAGAAAATTTTATCCCTGAGAGATTTTCCTTGGGAAAGATTGAAGGCTATCCCGTGGTTATGGGCCCCAAAATGTTTATTGTTTCCCCAGGGGTTCCAGCCGGGTTTTGATTGGTTGTCAATTGGAGGGAATTATCGCGTGTAAACTGGGGAATTTTTCGTTTTTATTTATTTTTTATTCGATTCGCCGTATTAAACTACGTGTCTGGGCAAATTTTCAAGTCTGTTGGTGTTTTTCTTCATTTTATATATTTATTTATTTGGTCGTAATTCAAATTTTTTTGGTTCCCGCCGGTTTGTGATTGGCTGCAAAATTGGGGGGAATTATCGCGTGTAAACTGGGGAACTTTTCGTTTTCATTTATTTCTTAGTCGATTCGCCGTATTAAACTACGTGTCTGAGCAGACTTTCAAATCTGTTGGTGTTTGTGTTCATTTTATATATTTATTTATTTGGTCGAAATTCAAATTTTTGAGGTTCCAGCCGGTTTGTGATTGGCTGCAAAATTGAGGGAAATTATCGCGTGTAAACTGGGGAATTTTTCGTTTTCATTTATTTCTTATTCGATTCGCCGTATTAAACTACGTGTCTGAGCAGAATTTTAAATCTGTTGGTGTTTGTGTTCATTTTATAACTTTTATTTTGTGTTTGACTGTTTGTTTACAAATATCGTACGCGGCTGTCGTTTGTCATTTTTTTAATTAGCATTTTAAGAACAATGAAGTCAGCCGTGAAAACTGCTTGTACAATCAGTCATTCGTGTGGTGCCATCTAGTGGCAAAGGCAATGACGAAATGTGCGATCCTAACCTAACCTAACCCACCGTAGCGTTTTGGCACTACAACTATTTCACTTATTTTAGCCATCGCGGGCCTTTTTTTATGTTTATATTATTATTTTATTATTGATCAACCTAACCGGTACTTGGTTTCAAACTAGGCTATCCCGTTGCTGTTTTTTTAATTGAATAATTGCGCAATAGCGCGCCACTTCACCATTCAGCCCGGTTCAGCCATTGACGTATGCCCAACTAAATCTCGAAGGCGGACACCCAGTGGCCTTTTAGCTATATATTTTTAATAAGTGGATTATTTTTGTGTATCTTAGAAGTTAGAACCCGTATATTTACTTAATTGCTGGCATAATGGTGGGAAAATAAATGTACATGCATTAAGCCTTCCATATGGTCCATAAATATCATCTAGTTGAAAAGTATATACAATACTATGTATTACTATATATACGCACTGTATATAGTGTAGTACTATATAAAACTTAAATTTAAAAAAAGACAATAGCAAATGCATTAGGCGGATAATTTGTCAGTAAGGGATAAACGTGGCATGTATTAATCAGCAATAAATCAAAACAAATTCACTTCCATAATGTTAATGTATTAACAATTACACATTGTACAATAAAAGCATATTAAATTATTACTATATACAAATACTGTATATAAGTACACGCTGCCAGTACACGATTTACCAGAGCAAGGAAACCTTCCCACGCCCGGTGGTCCCTTGGGACCACTTGCTGTACTCCAATATGCCTCTGGATAATTCACTTGTTGTCTAGGGATAAACGTGGCATGTATTAATCAGCAATAAAGAAGCCCGTTGATTTTTATTATACATTTTCCATGATTAAAAAACAAATTCATTTCAATAAGGTTTATGTATTAACAATAACACTTTGTACAATAAAAGCATATTAACGTTGTATTAACGTTGTGTTTTGTATATGTAGTACTATATACAAATACTATATATAAGTACACGCTGCCAGTACACGATACACCATCCAACGACAGTCGTCTGCCAGGCGTACTTCGTGGAAAACGTTGGTTAGGCCCCTCCCCTTTCAGGGCGGAGCAAGCCATTCCACGATGGTTTTCCACGATATACCAGTACACGGTACACGGTACGCGTACACGATATACCGCGGCCCTATTATAGTTTATCCCGCCAAAATGTCGTCGTTTTCAGCAAGGCCTACTTAATGCTTAAGGCCTGTAAACTCAAATACCTCCTATGGCGGGTAGGCGTTCCCTAGTAAGTAGTAATAGCCGATCAGACAAAAAAACAAGGGTTACGACGACACCATCTGGCGCTCGCAATTATAGCCTCGTTGAAAAATACCCCCAAAAAATTTTAACACTTGTTATGGTTACATAAACACATGAATAAAGATAAAACAAAAGGAAATCAAATTTTTGAAATGAAAAGTGTGCTAGTTTGACAGCAATATGGCAATTGAGTTGTTAAAAAGAAAAAAGTAGTATGTTAGAAATATATAAGTTTTATAATTGTGTTAATGAAAAATTTTCTTCTTGTTCTTGTAGTTAATTGAATTAATCACTTAGGAAAAAAATCTATGAACGGATTAAACATTTTCATTTAGAGATAAAATTATAAATTTTCAAAATTTTACTTACATTGATAACATGACATAGTATAGACTTGATCCGACATACTCATATCCATAAATCTTTAGACGGAGTCCTTAACAACCATCCCAATACCGATACAAATTAGATTGAAATGGTGAAATGTAATGATGAAAATACTACTTAGTGGACACAAATCTTTTTCAAAGAGGTGATTTTCTACACTTAATGGAATTCTTTAACTAAAAGTTAAGGATTCTAAGATACTCTTAATTAAAAAATTCAAGGAAACCCTGTTTTTGTTTAATCTTGTATTTAGGTTTTCGAAGCAGTAGCAGTAGCGAGCGCTAGATGGTGTCGTCGTAACCCTTGTTTTTCCTCTAATTAGTTGTTGCCAGGTAACGCGTCACCGTCATAGGAGGTATACGAGTTTACAGGCCTTAAGCATTAAGTAGGCCTTGTTTTCAGGAACGTAGACGGCAGCACCTCGTATAGCTCATTTTTCAGAAATATCTTAATCCTAAAGGGAAATGTTCTAGAATTTTTTGAAAATGCTGAAATTTTCTCATAGCCGTATCCGTATAGAAAATTTCAGGAAATATGGGCTGTATATAAAATCTAATAACTTTAAAACTAATCCACCCTCCCAAAAATCTTTTACTGGGTTTGTAGAAGAGAATTGGTTCTTTAATATAAGACAAAAACGGAAGAGGAGGGGATTATAGATAACTAACAACAAATAGAAAACAAAACTTTGCAATTTGTTTTAGGTTAAAATGCTATTCCGACCAGACTAGTACGCATATTCAATCTCGGGAATTGAACCCCAAAATCAATATCTACACTATTGAGGCCACTTGGCTACCATTGTCCCCTAGACAATGTAAACAAACTGCCAAAAGGGGGGGGGGAACCCACACACGTAAACAAACACACAAATAAAACAATTTGGGGCAAAACACAACAAAAACGGCTAAACTATACAAAAAAAACTCAAGAACACGAATATAACAACAGAAAGTAATGAAAAATAACTAAAAACTCACAAAATGATGGAAAACGGGGATAACACAAAAACACGTCTGCATCCGGGAGCTGACGAGTATTATCGTATGACCTGTATAATCATGTATGTTGGGACGAAATCCATCTTACCTGTATTTGGCTGTTTTTTTATGCTAAGTAGGAATATCTCATAAAATGCTTTTCTATTTTATCAGCTATGTTCACACGAAGCTTTTTGTAAAGCCTTTCGCCCTCTTGCTTACCGATTACGCCTTAAGGAACTGCATCCGGATGGCATTTGGTTACGTCTAAAACTTAGAGGTAAAACAGTGAGGCCGTGAGCGTGGGTTGGAGTTAAAAACTGTTAGTCCTGGTAGCTGATTATTCTTGGATTTTATTATTGAAGCAAACCAGAATTAACATTAAAAACAACTGTTTTAACAATTCATGGAAAACTAAATTCTTTTCGGGCTCCATTGAAGAAATGAAAATCAATGTGCCAGTATGCATTACTGTTTGTATTCAAAATTTGATGATTCAAATCAACAACTTTCAAGCAGTTGCTACTAACTAGCTATTTATCGCATTGTGTCCGCCCATGTTTACTGGTTGGCTCATCCGACGCCATCCACTGTCGTTAAGGCGTAAAAACCGAAGCAGTTTGATATACACGCCTTACACCTTACTTTCTTAATGACTAATTTTCGCCTATTGGATGGATCAGAGCTTACGCCTTACACCTTAAGCACCTTCCGTAAGGTCGTAAGGCGTAAGAAGAGTCCCCTTGCGGATATGTGTGCAACAGCGGTTCCATGGTGTAATGGTTATCACATCAGACTTTGACTCTGATAATCTGAGTTCGATTCTCAGTGGAACCTTAACTTTTGACCTTATTGCCCTTAAAAGACTATTCATAGTTGGCAATAAGTAACGACTAAGATTTTTAAAGCCTTTGATGTTTTATATGAAACGTAATTGGCTCATTGGTCTAGTAGTATGATACTTGCTTCGGGTGTGAGTGATCCCGGGTTCAATTCCCGGATGGGCCCACAATCATTTCTTTAAACTGGTGGATTTACAAGTGATATTTTGGCTGTTTCTCTAAAGTTACTATAGCCAACCGAGATCACAGAAAATACTTAAGACCTACCTGTTCTTGTTTCAGCAGGATTAGGATGTGCTTAGTCGTTGCGTTTAGAAATCATCGTCGTGAGGTGCAAAGTTTACATGGAATGGTAAAGTATGCGTAATTCTCGCTCTCCGATGTACTTCTTTACCCCATACCTTGGTACGTCCTTGAGGCATCGCACACAACTAGGAGTAAAGGCAGGGAATGGGTCGGAAATAGTTCGTTGCTGTGAAATGTATTTCTGTTTTGCCATTAGAGCTGTATCTTCGGTGTGGTAAAATAGACTTTGAAACACAACTGATCGTAGCAGGACTCGAACCTGCAATCTTCGGATCCGAAGTCCGACGTTTTATCCATTAGGCCACACGACCATGTTAAACTCGAGACATTGAATGTTGATATAAAAATGATCATCTCTGTGTTGGGTAAAAGATAATCTTTCAAGAAAAATTTAAAATCAAAATTTAAGGAATGGCAGCGATGGGATTCGAACCCATGCCTCCGAAGAGACTGGTGCCTTAAACCAGCGCCTTAGACCGCTCGGCCACGCTACCCTATATGTTATGGGGAGCAGATGTTTCCTCAGGCGGAAATAGCCAGTTTACCATTAGAAAATGAGAATCGATGTCGTAGATTGCTTAGCAACTTTGTTTGGTATTATCGTATGACCTGAAATTCTTCGTCTTATCTAATGTCAGAAGGATTATCTAAATTTGAAATGTATTGATTTTCATGTTATGACGAACACAGACACTCGAAAGTTAATTAAGAATAAGTTGAGAAGAATTCAACTCGTGCGATAAGAGAGTTCACGAGCTGTAATCGATATTGTAATACGACAAATTTCCGAAAGCAAGCTCATTTAAGAACCAATTCTTTAAACATTTAGGGCTCATCCGGGATTTGAACCCGGGGCCTCCTACACCCAAAGCAGGAATCATACCACTAGACCAATGAGCCATATATAATAACACGCATATTTTTTAGATTATTTTCTATTGTAGATTTTGACGTAATATTGGCTATGTTTAAGTGAAAGTAATCATTCCTTACATTCAATTTCACTTATTGTTAATAACATCTATTTTCAATCTATTTCCTTCGAGCCGGAGTTGAACCAGCGACCTATGGATAACTAACAATTTATTTCTAATATATTTTTATCTCTACAGTCCACCGCTCTACCAACTGAGCTATCGAAGGATGGCATACTAACACGAGCAACGTAAACTTAATATTACTACACATAAACTCCGTTCAGCATTGCGTAGTATGGTAATGAACTTGATATGTTGGGTCGCAATCCATCTGACCCGTATTTGGCTGTTTATTTTATGCTAAGTATGAATATCTCATAAAATGCTTTTCTATGTTATCAGCTATGTTCACAAGAACCTTTTTGTAAAGCCTTACGCCCTCTTGCTTACCGCTTACGCCTTGAGGAACTGCATCTGGATGGCATTTGGTTACGTCTAAAACTTAGAGGTAAAACAGCGAGGCCGTGAGTGTGGGTTGGAGTTAAAAACTGTTATTCCTGGTAGTTGATTATTCTTGGATTTTATTATTGAAGCAAACCAGAATTAACTTGAAAAAAAACTGTTTTAACAATTCACGGAAAACTAAATTCTTTTCGGGCTCCATTGAAGAAATGAAAATCAATGTGCCAGTATGCATTACTGTTTGTATTCAAAATTTGATGATTCAAATCAACAACTTTCAAGCAGTTGCTACTAACTAACTATTTATCGCATTGTGTCCGCCCATGTTTACTGGTTGGCTCATCCGACGCCATCCACTGTCGTTAAGGCGTAAAAACCGAAGCAGTTTGATATACACGCCTTACACCTTACTTTCTTAATGACTAATTTTCGCCTATTGGATGGATCAGAGCTTACGCCTTACACCTTAAGCACCTTCCGTAAGGTCGTGAGGCGTAAGAAGAGTCCCCTTGCGGATATGTGTGCAACAGCGGTTCCATGGTGTAATGGTTATCACATCAGACTTTGACTCTGATAATCTGAGTTCGATTCTCAGTGGAACCTTAACTTTTGACCTTATTGCCCTTAAAAGACTATTCATAGTTGGCAATAAGTAACGACTAAGATTTTTAAAGCCTTTGATGTTTTATAAGAAACGTAATTGGCTCATTGGTCTAGTAGTATGATACTTGCTTCGGGTGTGAGTGATCCCGGGTTCAATTCCCGGATGGGCCCACAATCATTTCTTTAAACTGGTGGATTTACAAGTGATATTTTGGCTGTTTCTCTAAAGTTACTATAGCCAACCGAGATCACAGAAAATACTTAAGACCTACCTGTTCTTGTTTCAGCAGGATTAGGATGTGCTTAGTCGTTGCGTTTAGAAATCATCGTCGTGAGGTGCAAAGTTTACATGGAATGGTAAAGTATGCGTAATTCTCGCTCTCCGATGTACTTCTTTACCCCATACCTTGGTACGTCCTTGAGGCATCGCACACAACTAGGAGTAAAGGCAGGGAATGGGTCGGAAATAGTTCGTTGCTGTGAAATGTATTTCTGTTTTGCCATTAGAGCTGTATCTTCGGTGTGGTAAAATAGACTTTGAAACACAACTGATCGTAGCAGGACTCGAACCTGCAATCTTCGGATCCGAAGTCCGACGCCTTATCCATTAGGCCACACGACCATGTTAAACTCGAGACATTGAATGTTGATATAAAAATGATCATCCCTGTGTTGGGTAAAAGATAATCTTTCAAGAAAAATGTAAAATCAAAATTTAAGGAATGGCAGCGATGGGATTCGAACCCATGCCTCCGAAGAGACTGGTGCCTTAAACCAGCGCCTTAGAACGCTCGGCCACGCTACCCTATATGTTATGGGGAGCAGATGTTTCCTCAGGCGGAAATAGCCAGTTTACCATTAGAAAATGAGAATCGATGTCGTAGATTGCTTAGCAACTTTGTTTGGTATTATCGTATGACCTGAAATTCTTCGTCTTATCTAATGTCAGAAGGATTATCTAAATTTGAAATGTATTGATTTTCATATTATGACGAACACAGACACTCGAAAGTTAATTAAGAATAAGTTGAGAAGAATTCAACTCGTGCGATAAGAGAGTTCACGAGCTGTAATCGATATTGTAATACGACAAATTTCCGAAAGCAAGCTCATTTAAGAACCAATTCTTTAAACATTTATGGCTCATACGGGATTTGAACCCGGGGCCTCCTACACCCAAAGCAGGAATCATACCACTAGACCAATGAGCCATATGTAATGACACGCATATTTTTTAGATTATTTTCTATTGTAGATTTTGACGTAATATTGGCTATGTTTAAGTGAAAGTAATCATTCCTTACATTCAATTTCACTTATTGTTAATAACATCTATTTTCAATCTATTTCCTTCGAGCCGGAGTTGAACCAGCGACCTATGGATAACTAACAATTTATTTCTAATATATTTTTATCTCTACAGTCCACCGCTCTACCAACTGAGCTATCGAAGGATGGCATACTAACACGAGCAACGTAAACTTGATATTACTACACATAAACTCCGTTCAGCATTGCGTAGTATGGTAATGAACTTGATATGTTGGGTCGCAATCCATCTTACCCGTATTTGGCTGTTTATTTTATGCTAAGTATGAATATCTCATAAAATGCTTTTCTATGTTATCAGCTATGTTCACAAGAACCTTTTTGTAAAGCCTTACGCCCTCTTGCTTACCGATTACGCCTTGAGGAACTGCATCTGGATGGCATTTGGTTACGTCTAAAACTTAGAGGTAAAACAGCGAGGCCGTGAGTGTGGGTTGGAGTTAAAAACTGTTATTCCTGGTAGTTGATTATTCTTGGATTTTATTATTGAAGCAAACCAGAATTAACTTGAAAAAAAAACTGTTTTAACAATTCACGGAAAACTAAATTCTTTTCGGGCTCCATTGAAGAAATGAAAATCAATGTGCCAGTATGCATTACTGTTTGTATTCAAAATTTGATGATTCAAATCAACAACTTTCAAGCAGTTGCTACTAACTAACTATTTATCGCATTGTGTCCGCCCATGTTTACTGGTTGGTTCATCCGACGCCATCCACTGTCGTTAAGGCGTAAAAACCGAAGCAGTTTGATATACACGCCTTACACCTTACTTTCTTAATGACTAATTTTCGCCTATTGGATGGATCAGAGCTTACGCCTTACACCTTAAGCACCTTCCGTAAGGTCGTAAGGCGTAAGAAGAGTCCCCTTGCGGATATGTGTGCAACAGCGGTTCCATGGTGTAATGGTTATCACATCAGACTTTGACTCTGATAATCTGAGTTCGATTCTCAGTGGAACCTTAACTTTTGACCTTATTGCCCTTAAAAGACTATTCATAGTTGGCAATAAGTAACGACTAAGATTTTTTAAAGCCTTTGATGTTTTATATGAAATGTAATTGGCTCATTGGTCTAGTAGTATGATACTTGCTTCGGGTGTGAGTGATCCCGGGTTCAATTCCCGGATGGGCCCACAATCATTTCTTTAAACTGGTGGATTTACAAGTGATATTTTGGCTGTTTCTCTAAAGTTACTATAGCCAACCGAGATCACAGAAAATACTTAAGACCTACCTGTTCTTGTTTCAGCAGGATTAGGATGTGCTTAGTCGTTGCGTTTAGAAATCATCGTCGTGAGGTGCAAAGTTTACATGGAATGGTAAAGTATGCGTAATTCTCGCTCTCCGATGTACTTCTTTACCCCATACCTTGGTACGTCCTTGAGGCATCGCACACAACTAGGAGTAAAGGCAGGGAATGGGTCGGAAATAGTTCGTTGCTGTGAAATGTATTTCTGTTTTGCCATTAGAGCTGTATCTTCGGTGTGGTAAAATAGACTTTGAAACACAACTGATCGTAGCAGGACTCGAACCTGCAATCTTCGGATCCGAAGTCCGACGCCTTATCCATTAGGCCACACGACCATGTTAAACTCGAGACATTGAATGTTGATATAAAAATGATCATCCCTGTGTTGGGTAAAAGATAATCTTTCAAGAAAAATGTAAAATCAAAATTTAAGGAATGGCAGCGATGGGATTCGAACCCATGCCTCCGAAGAGACTGGTGCCTTAAACCAGCGCCTTAGACCGCTCGGCCACGCTACCCTATATGTTATGGGGAGCAGATGTTTCCTCAGGCGGAAATAGCCAGTTTACCATTAGAAAATGAGAATCGATGTCGTAGATTGCTTAGCAACTTTGTTTGGTATTATCGTATGACCTGAAATTCTTCGTCTTATCTAATGTCAGAAGGATTATCTAAATTTGAAATGTATTGATTTTCATATTATGACGAACACAGACACTCGAAAGTTAATTAAGAATAAGTTGAGAAGAATTCAACTCGTGCGATAAGAGAGTTCACGAGCTGTAATCGATATTGTAATACGACAAATTTCCGAAAGCAAGCTCATTTAAGAACCAATTCTTTAAACATTTAGGGATCATCCGGGATTTGAACCCGGGGCCTCCTACACCCAAAGCAGGAATCATACCACTAGACCAATGAGCCATATGTAATGACACGCATATTTTTTAGATTATTTTCTATTGTAGATTTTGACGTAATATTGGCTATGTTTAAGTGAAAGTAATCATTCTTTACATTCAATTTCACTTATTGTTAATAACATCTATTTTCAATCTATTTCCTTCGAGCCGGAGTTGAACCAGCGACCTATGGATAACTAACAATTTATTTCTAATATATTTTTATCTCTACAGTCCACCGCTCTACCAACTGAGCTATCGAAGGATGGCATACTAACACGAGCAACGTAAACTTGATATTACTACACATAAACTCCGTTCAGCATTGCGTAGTATGGTAATGAACTTGATATGTTGGGTCGCAATCCATCTGACCCGTATTTGGCTGTTTATTTTATGCTAAGTATGAATATCTCATAAAATGCTTTTCTATGTTATCAGCTATGTTCACAAGAACCTTTTTGTAAAGCCTTACGCCCTCTTGCTTACCGCTTACGCCTTGAGGAACTGCATCTGGATGGCATTTGGTTACGTCTAAAACTTAGAGGTAAAACAGCGAGGCCGTGAGTGTGGGTTGGAGTTAAAAACTGTTATTCCTGGTAGTTGATTATTCTTGGATTTTATTATTGAAGCAAACCAGAATTAACTTGAAAAATAAAACTGTTTTAACAATTCACGGAAAACTAAATTCTTTTCGGGCTCCATTGAAGAAATGAAAATCAATGTGCCAGTATGCATTACTGTTTGTATTCAAAATTTGATGATTCAAATCAACAACTTTCAAGCAGTTGCTACTAACTAACTATTTATCGCATTGTGTCCGCCCATGTTTACTGGTTGGTTCATCCGACGCCATCCACTGTCGTTAAGGCGTAAAAACCGAAGCAGTTTGATATACACGCCTTACACCTTACTTTCTTAATGACTAATTTTCGCCTATTGGATGGATCAGAGCTTACGCCTTACACCTTAAGCACCTTCCGTAAGGTCGTAAGGCGTAAGAAGAGTCCCCCTTGCGGATATGTGTGCAACAGCGGTTCCATGGTGTAATGGTTATCACATCAGACTTTGACTCTGATAATCTGAGTTCGATTCTCAGTGGAACCTTAACTTTTGACCTTATTGCCCTTAAAAGACTATTCATAATTGGCAATAAGTAACGACTAAGATTTTTTAAAACCTTTGATGTTTTATATGAAACGTAATTGGCTCATTGGTCTAGTAGTATGATACTTGCTTCGGGTGTGAGTGATCCCGGGTTCAATTCCCGGATGGGCCCACAATCATTTCTTTAAACTGGTGGATTTACAAGTGATATTTTGGCTGTTTCTCTAAAGTTACTATAGCCAACCGAGATCACAGAAAATACTTAAGACCTACCTGTTCTTGTTTCAGCAGGATTAGGATGTGCTTAGTCGTTGCGTTTAGAAATCATCGTCGTGAGGTGCAAAGTTTACATGGAATGGTAAAGTATGCGTAATTCTCGCTCTCCGATGTACTTCTTTACTCCATACCTTGGTACGTCCTTGAGGCATCGCACACAACTAGGAGTAAAGGCAGGGAATGGGTCGGAAATAGTTCGTTGCTGTGAAATGTATTTCTGTTTTGCCATTAGAGCTGTATCTTCGGTGTGGTGAAATAGACTTTGAAACACAACTGATCGTAGCAGGACTCGAACCTGCAATCTTCGGATCCGAAGTCCGACGCCTTATCCATTAGGCCACACGACCATGTTAAACTCGAGACATTGAATGTTGATATAAAAATGATCATCCCTGTGTTGGGTAAAAGATAATCTTTCAAGAAAAATGTAAAATCAAAATTTAAGGAATGGCAGCGATGGGATTCGAACCCATGCCTCCGAAGAGACTGGTGCCTTAAACCAGCGCCTTAGACCGCTCGGCCACGCTACCCTATATGTTATGGGGAGCAGATGTTTCCTCAGGCGGAAATAGCCAGTTTACCATTAGAAAATGAGAATCGATGTCGTAGATTGCTTAGCAACTTTGTTTGGTATTATCGTATGACCTGAAATTCTTCGTCTTATCTAATGTCAGAAGGATTATCTAAATTTGAAATGTATTGATTTTCATATTATGACGAACACAGACACTCGAAAGTTAATTAAGAATAAGTTGAGAAGAATTCAACTCGTGCGATAAGAGAGTTCACGAGCTGTAATCGATATTGTAATACGACAAATTTCCGAAAGCAAGCTCATTTAAGAACCAATTCTTTAAACATTTAGGGCTCATCCGGGATTTGAACCCGGGGCCTCCTACACCCAAAGAAGGAATCATACCACTAGACCAATGAGCCATATGTAATGACACGCATATTTTTTAGATTATTTTCTATTGTAGATTTTGACGTAATATTGGCTATGTTTAAGTGAAAGTAATCATTCCTTACATTCAATTTCACTTATTGTTAATAACATCTATTTTCAACCTATTTCCTTCGAGCCGGAGTTGAACCAGCGACCTATGGATAACTAACAATTTATTTCTAATATATTTTTATCTCTACAGTCCACCGCTCTACCAACTGAGCTATCGAAGGATGGCATACTAACACGAGCAACGTAAACTTGATATTACTACACATAAACTCCGTTCAGCATTGCGTAGTATGGTAATGAACTTGATATGTTGGGTCGCAATCCATCTTACCCGTATTTGGCTGTTTATTTTATGCTAAGTATGAATATCTCATAAAATGCTTTTCTATGTTATCAGCTATGTTCACAAGAACCTTTTTGTAAAGCCTTACGCCCTCTTGCCTACCGATTACGCCTTGAGGAACTGCATCTGGATGGCATTTGGTTACGTCTAAAACTTAGAGGTAAAACAGCGAGGCCGTGAGTGTGGGTTGGAGTTAAAAACTGTTATTCCTGGTAGTTGATTATTCTTGGATTTTATTATTGAAGCAAACCAGAATTAACTTGAAAAAAAACTGTTTTAACAATTCACGGAAAACTAAATTCTTTTCGGGCTCCATTGAAGAAATGAAAATCAATGTGCCAGTATGCATTACTGTTTGTATTCAAAATTTGATGATTCAAATCAACAACTTTCAAGCAGTTGCTACTAACTAACTATTTATCGCATTGTGTCCGCCCATGTTTACTGGTTGGTTCATCCGACGCTATCCACTGTCGTTAAGGCGTAAAAACCGAAGCAGTTTGATATACACGCCTTACACCTTACTTTCTTAATGACTAATTTTCGCCTATTGGATGGATCAGAGCTTACGCCTTACACCTTAAGCACCTTCCGTAAGGTCGTAAGGCGTAAGAAGAGTCCCCCTTGCGGATATGTGTGCAACAGCGGTTCCATGGTGTAATGGTTATCACATCAGACTTTGACTCTGATAATCTGAGTTCGATTCTCAGTGGAACCTTAACTTTTGACCTTATTGCCCTTAAAAGACTATTCATAGTTGGCAATAAGTAACGACTAAGATTTTTAAAGCCTTTGATGTTTTATATGAAACGTAATTGGCTCATTGGTCTAGTAGTATGATACTTGCTTCGGGTGTGAGTGATCCCGGGTTCAATTCCCGGATGGGCCCACAATCATTTCTTTAAACTGGTGGATTTACAAGTGATATTTTGGCTGTTTCTCTAAAGTTACTATAGCCAACCGAGATCACAGAAAATACTTAAGACCTACCTGTTCTTGTTTCAGCAGGATTAGGATGTGCTTAGTCGTTGCGTTTAGAAATCATCGTCGTGAGGTGCAAAGTTTACATGGAATGGTAAAGTATGCGTAATTCTCGCTCTCCGATGTACTTCTTTACCCCATACCTTGGTACGTCCTTGAGGCATCGCACACAACTAGGAGTAAAGGCAGGGAATGGGTCGGAAATAGTTCGTTGCTGTGAAATGTATTTCTGTTTTGCCATTAGAGCTGTATCTTCGGTGTGGTAAAATAGACTTTGAAACACAACTGATCGTAGCAGGACTCGAACCTGCAATCTTCGGATCCGAAGTCCGACGCCTTATCCATTAGGCCACACGACCATGTTAAACTCGAGACATTGAATGTTGATATAAAAATGATCATCCCTGTGTTGGGTAAAAGATAATCTTTCAAGAAAAATGTAAAATCAAAATTTAAGGAATGGCAGCGATGGGATTCGAACCCATGCCTCCGAAGAGACTGGTGCCTTAAACCAGCGCCTTAGACCGCTCGGCCACGCTACCCTATATGTTATGGGGAGCAGATGTTTCCTCAGGCGGAAATAGCCAGTTTACCATTAGAAAATGAGAATCGATGTCGTAGATTGCTTAGCAACTTTGTTTGGTATTATCGTATGACCTGAAATTCTTCGTCTTATCTAATGTCAGAAGGATTATCTAAATTTGAAATGTATTGATTTTCATATTATGACGAACACAGACACTCGAAAGTTAATTAAGAATAAGTTGAGAAGAATTCAACTCGTGCGATAAGAGAGTTCACGAGCTGTAATCGATATTGTAATACGACAAATTTCCGAAAGCAAGCTCATTTAAGAACCAATTCTTTAAACATTTAGGGCTCATCCGGGATTTGAACCCGGGGCCTCCTACACCCAAAGCAGGAATCATACCACTAGACCAATGAGCCTTATGTAATGACACGCATATTTTTTAGATTATTTTCTATTGTAGATTTTGACGTAATATTGGCTATGTTTAAGTGAAAGTAATCATTCCTTACATTCAATTTCACTTATTGTTATTAACATCTATTTTCAATCTATTTCCTTCGAGCCGGAGTTGAGCCAGCGACCTATGGATAACTAACAATTTATTTCTAATATATTTTTATCTCTACAGTCCACCGCTCTACCAACTGAGCTATCGAAGGATGGCATACTAACACGAGCAACGTAAACTTGATATTACTACACATAAACTCCGTTCAGCATTGCGTAGTATGGTAATGAACTTGATATGTTGGGTCGCAATCCATCTTACCCGTATTTGGCTGTTTATTTTATGCTAAGTATGAATATCTCATAAAATGCTTTTCTATGTTATCAGCTATGTTCACAAGAACCTTTTTGTAAAGCCTTACGCCCTCTTGCTTACCGATTACGCCTTGAGGAACTGCATCTGGATGGCATTTGGTTACGTCTAAAACTTAGAGGTAAAACAGCGAGGCCGTGAGTGTGGGTTGGAGTTAAAAACTGTTATTCCTGGTAGTTGATTATTCTTGGATTTTATTATTGAAGCAAACCAGAATTAACTTGAAAAAAAAACTGTTTTAACAATTCACGGAAAACTAAATTCTTTTCGGGCTCCATTGAAGAAATGAAAATCAATGTGCCAGTATGCATTACTGTTTGTATTCAAAATTTGATGATTCAAATCAACAACTTTCAAGCAGTTGCTACTAACTAACTATTTATCGCATTGTGTCCGCCCATGTTTACTGGTTGGTTCATCCGACGCCATCCACTGTCGTTAAGGCGTAAAAACCGAAGCAGTTTGATATACACGCCTTACACCTTACTTTCTTAATGACTAATTTTCGCCTATTGGATGGATCAGAGCTTACGCCTTACACCTTAAGCACCTTCCGTAAGGTCGTAAGGCGTAAGAAGAGTCCCCTTGCGGATATGTGTGCAACAGCGGTTCCATGGTGTAATGGTTATCACATCAGACTTTGACTCTGATAATCTGAGTGCGATTCTCAGTGGAACCTTAACTTTTGACCTTATTGCCCTTAAAAGACTATTCATAGTTGGCAATAAGTAACGACTAAGATTTTTTAAAGCCTTTGATGTTTTATATGAAACGTAATTGGCTCATTGGTCTAGTAGTATGATACTTGCTTCGGGTGTGAGTGATCCCGGGTTCAATTCCCGGATGGGCCCACAATCATTTCTTTAAACTGGTGGATTTACAAGTGATATTTTGGCTGTTTCTCTAAAGTTACTATAGCCAACCGAGATCACAGAAAATACTTAAGACCTACCTGTTCTTTTTTCAGCAAGATTAGGATGTGCTTAGTCGTTGCGTTTAGAAATCATCGTCGTGAGGTGCAAAGTTTACATGGAATGGTAAAGTATGCGTAATTCTCGCTCTCCGATGTCCTTCTTTACCCCATACCTTGGTACGTCCTTGAGGCATCGCACACAACTAGGAGTAAAGGCAGGGAATGGGTCGGAAATAGTTCGTTGCTGTGAAATGTATTTCTGTTTTGCCATTAGAGCTGTATCTTCGGTGTGGTAAAATAGACTTTGAAACACAACTGATCGTAGCAGGACTCGAACCTGCAATCTTCGGATCCGAAGTCCGACGCCTTATCCATTAGGCCACACGACCATGTTAAACTCGAGACATTGAATGTAGATATAAAAATGATCATCCCTGTGTTGGGTAAAAGATAATCTTTCAAGAAAAATGTAAAATCAAAATTTAAGGAATGGCAGCGATGGGATTCGAACCCATGCCTCCGAAGAGACTGGTGCCTTAAACCAGCGCCTTAGAACGCTCGGCCACGCTACCCTATATGTTATGGGGAGCAGATGTTTCCTCAGGCGGAAATAGCCAGTTTACCATTAGAAAATGAGAATCGATGTCGTAGATTGCTTAGCAACTTTGTTTGGTATTATCGTATGACCTGAAATTCTTCGTCTTATCTAATGTCAGAAGGATTATCTAAATTTGAAATGTATTGATTTTCATATTATGACGAACACAGACACTCGAAAGTTAATTAAGAATAAGTTGAGAAGAATTCAACTCGTGCGATAAGAGAGTTCACGAGCTGTAATCGATATTGTAATACGACAAATTTCCGAAAGCAAGCTCATTTAAGAACCAATTCTTTAAACATTTAGGGCTCATCCGGGATTTGAACCCGGGGCCTCCTACACCCAAAGCAGGAATCATACCACTAGACCAATGAGCCATATGTAATGACACGCATATTTTTTAGATTATTTTCTATTGTAGATTTTGACGTAATATTGGCTATGTTTAAGTGAAAGTAATCATTCCTTACATTCAATTTCACTTATTGTTAATAACATCTATTTTCAATCTATTTCCTTCGAGCCGGAGTTGAACCAGCGACCTATGGATAACTAACAATTTATTTCTAATATATTTTTATCTCTACAGTCCACCGCTCTACCAACTGAGCTATCGAAGGATGGCATACTAACACGAGCAACGTAAACTTGATATTACTACACATAAACTCCGTTCAGCATTGCGTAGTATGGTAATGAACTTGATATGTTGGGTCGCAATCCATCTTACCCGTATTTGGCTGTTTATTTTATGCTAAGTATGAATATCTCATAAAATGCTTTTCTATGTTATCAGCTATGTTCACAAGAACCTTTTTGTAAAGCCTTACGCCCTCTTGCTTACCGATTACGCCTTGAGGAACTGCATCTGGATGGCATTTGGTTACGTCTAAAACTTAGAGGTAAAACAGCGAGGCCGTGAGTGTGGGTTGGAGTTAAAAACTGTTATTCCTGGTAGTTGATTATTCTTGGATTTTATTATTGAAGCAAACCAGAATTAACTTGAAAAAAAAACTGTTTTAACAATTCACGGAAAACTAAATTCTTTTCGGGCTCCATTGAAGAAATGAAAATCAATGTGCCAGTATGCATTACTGTTTGTATTCAAAATTTGATGATTCAAATCAACAACTTTCAAGCAGTTGCTACTAACTAACTATTTATCGCATTGTGTCCACCCATGTTTACTGGTTGGTTCATCCGACGCCATCCACTGTCGTTAAGGCGTAAAAACCGAAGCAGTTTGATATACACGCCTTACACCTTACTTTCTTAATGACTAATTTTCGCCTATTGGATGGATCAGAGCTTACGCCTTACACCTTAAGCACCTTCCGTAAGGTCGTAAGGCGTAAGAAGAGTCCCCCTTGCGGATATGTGTGCAAAAGCGATTCCATGGTGTAATGGTTATCACATCAGACTTTGACTCTGATAATCTGAGTTCGATTCTCAGTGGAACCTTAACTTTTGACCTTATTGCCCTTAAAAGACTATTCATAGTTGGCAATAAGTAACGACTAAGATTTTTTAAAGCCTTTGATGTTTTATATGAAACGTAATTGGCTCATTGGTCTAGTAGTATGATACTTGCTTCGGGTGTGAGTGATCCCGGGTTCAATTCCCGGATGGGCCCACAATCATTTCTTTAAACTGGTGGATTTACAAGTGATATTTTGGCTGTTTCTCTAAAGTTACTATAGCCAACCGAGATCACAGAAAATACTTAAGACCTACCTGTTCTTGTTTCAGCAGGATTAGGATGTGCTTAGTCGTTGCGTTTAGAAATCATCGTCGTGAGGTGCAAAGTTTACATGGAATGGTAAAGTATGCGTAATTCTCGCTCTCCGATGTACTTCTTTACCCCATACCTTGGTACGTCCTTGAGGCATCGCACACAACTAGGAGTAAAGGCAGGGAATGGGTCGGAAATAGTTCGTTGCTGTGAAATGTATTTCTGTTTTGCCATTAGAGCTGTATCTTCGGTGTGGTAAAATAGACTTTGAAACACAACTGATCGTAGCAGGACTCGAACCTGCAATCTTCGGATCCGAAGTCTGACGCCTTATCCATTAGGCCACACGACCATGTTAAACTCGAGACATTGAATGTTGATATAAAAATGATCATCCCTGTGTTGGGTAAAAGATAATCTTTCAAGAAAAATGTAAAATCAAAATTTAAGGAATGGCAGCGATGGGATTCGAACCCATGCCTCCGAAGAGACTGGTGCCTTAAACCAGCGCCTTAGACCGCTCGGCCACGCTACCCTATATGTTATGGGGAGCAGATGTTTCCTCAGGCGGAAATAGCCAGTTTACCATTAGAAAATGAGAATCGATGTCGTAGATTGCTTAGCAACTTTGTTTGGTATTATCGTATGACCTGAAATTCTTCGTCTTATCTAATGTCAGAAGGATTATCTAAATTTGAAATGTATTGATTTTCATATTATGACGAACACAGACACTCGAAAGTTAATTAAGAATAAGTTGAGAAGAATTCAACTCGTGCGATAAGAGAGTTCACGAGCTGTAATCGATATTGTAATACGACAAATTTCCGAAAGCAAGCTCATTTAAGAACCAATTCTTTAAACATTTAGGGCTCATCCGGGATTTGAACCCGGGGCCTCCTACACCCAAAGCAGGAATCATACCACTAGACCAATGAGCCATATGTAATGACACGCATATTTTTTAGATTATTTTCTATTGTAGATTTTGACGTAATATTGGCTATGTTTAAGTGAAAGTAATCATTCCTTACATTCAATTTCACTTATTGTTAATAACATCTATTTTCAATCTATTTCCTTCGAGCCGGAGTTGAACCAGCGACCTATGGATAACTAACAATTTATTTCTAATATATTTTTATCTCTACAGTCCACCGCTCTACCAACTGAGCTATCGAAGGATGGCATACTAACACGAGCAACGTAAACTTGATATTACTACACATAAACTCCGTTCAGCATTGCGTAGTATGGTAATGAACTTGATATGTTGGGTCGCAATCCATCTTACCCGTATTTGGCTGTTTATTTTATGCTAAGTATGAATATCTCATAAAATGCTTTTCTATGTTATCAGCTATGTTCACAAGAACCTTTTTGTAAAGCCTTACGCCCTCTTGCTTACCGATTACGCCTTGAGGAACTGCATCTGGATGGCATTTGGTTACGTCTAAAACTTAGAGGTAAAACAGCGAGGCCGTGAGTGTGGGTTGGAGTTAAAAACTGTTATTCCTGGTAGTTGATTATTCTTGGATTTTATTATTGAAGCAAACCAGAATTAACTTGAAAAAAAAAACTGTTTTAACAATTCACGGAAAACTAAATTCTTTTCGGGCTCCATTGAAGAAATGAAAATCAATGTGCCAGTATGCATTACTGTTTGTATTCAAAATTTGATGATTCAAATCAACAACTTTCAAGCAGTTGCTACTAACTAACTATTTATCGCATTGTGTCCGCCCATGTTTACTGGTTGGTTCATCCGACGCCATCCACTGTCGTTAAGGCGTAAAAACCGAAGCAGTTTGATATACACGCCTTACACCTTACTTTCTTAATGACTAATTTTCGCCTATTGGATGGATCAGAGCTTACGCCTTACACCTTAAGCACCTTCCGTAAGGTCGTAAGGCGTAAGAAGAGTCCCCTTGCGGATATGTGTGCAACAGCGGTTCCATGGTGTAATGGTTATCACATCAGACTTTGACTCTGATAATCTGAGTTCGATTCTCAGTGGAACCTTAACTTTTGACCTTATTGCCCTTAAAAGACTATTCATAGTTGGCAATAAGTAACGACTAAGATTTTTAAAGCCTTTGATGTTTTATATGAAACGTAATTGGCTCATTGGTCTAGTAGTATGATACTTGCTTCGGGTGTGAGTGATCCCGGGTTCAATTCCCGGATGGGCCCACAATCATTTCTTTAAACTGGTGGATTTACAAGTGATATTTTGGCTGTTTCTCTAAAGTTACTATAGCCAACCGAGATCACAGAAAATACTTAAGACCTACCTGTTCTTGTTTCAGCAGGATTAGGATGTGCTTAGTCGTTGCGTTTAGAAATCATCGTCGTGAGGTGCAAAGTTTACATGGAATGGTAAAGTATGCGTAATTCTCGCTCTCCGATGTACTTCTTTACCCCATACCTTGGTACGTCCTTGAGGCATCGCACACAACTAGGAGTAAAGGCAGGGAATGGGTCGGAAATAGTTTGTTGCTGTGAAATGTATTTCTGTTTTGCCATTAGAGCTGTATCTTCGGTGTGGTAAAATAGACTTTGAAACACAACTGATCGTAGCAGGACTCGAACCTGCAATCTTCGGATCCGAAGTCCGACGCCTTATCCATTAGGCCACACGACCATGTTAAACTCGAGACATTGAATGTTGATATAAAAATGATCATCCCTGTGTTGGGTAAAAGATAATCTTTCAAGAAAAATGTAAAATCAAAATTTAAGGAATGGCAGCGATGGGATTCGAACCCATGCCTCCGAAGAGACTGGTGCCTTAAACCAGCGCCTTAGACCGCTCGGCCACGCTACCCTATATGTTATGGAGAGCAGATGTTTCCTCAGGCGGAAATAGCCAGTTTACCATTAGAAAATGAGAATCGATGTCGTAGATTGCTTAGCAACTTTGTTTGGTATTATCGTATGACCTGAAATTCTTCGTCTTATCTAATGTCAGAAGGATTATCTAAATTTGAAATGTATTGATTTTCATATTATGACGAACACAGACACTCGAAAGTTAATTAAGAATAAGTTGAGAAGAATTCAACTCGTGCGATAAGAGAGTTCACGAGCTGTAATCGATATTGTAATACGACAAATTTCCGAAAGCAAGCTCATTTAAGAACCAATTCTTTAAACATTTAGGGCTCATCCGGGATTTGAACCCGGGGCCTCCTACACCCAAAGCAGGAATCATACCACTAGACCAATGAGCCATATGTAATGACACGCATATTTTTTAGATTATTTTCTATTGTAGATTTTGACGTAATATTGGCTATGTTTAAGTGAAAGTAATCATTCCTTACATTCAATTTCACTTATTGTTAATAACATCTATTTTCAATCTATTTCCTTCGAGCCGGAGTTGAACCAGCGACCTATGGATAACTAACAATTTATTTCTAATATATTTTTATCTCTACAGTCCACCGCTCTACCAACTGAGCTATCGAAGGATGGCATACTAACACGAGCAACGTAAACTTGATATTACTACACATAAACTCCGTTCAGCATTGCGTAGTATGGTAATGAACTTGATATGTTGGGTCGCAATCCATCTTACCCGTATTTGGCTGTTTATTTTATGCTAAGTATGAATATCTCATAAAATGCTTTTCTATGTTATCAGCTATGTTCACAAGAACCTTTTTGTAAAGCCTTACGCCCTCTTGCTTACCGATTACGCCTTGAGGAACTGCATCTGGATGGCATTTGGTTACGTCTAAAACTTAGAGGTAAAACAGCGAGGCCGTGAGTGTGGGTTGGAGTTAAAAACTGTTATTCCTGGTAGTTGATTATTCTTGGATTTTATTATTGAAGCAAACCAGAATTAACTTGAAAAAAAAACTGTTTTAACAATTCACGGAAAACTAAATTCTTTTCGGGCTCCATTGAAGAAATGAAAATCAATGTGCCAGTATGCATTACTGTTTGTATTCAAAATTTGATGATTCAAATCAACAACTTTCAAGCAGTTGCTACTAACTAACTATTTATCGCATTGTGTCCGCCCATGTTTACTGGTTGGTTCATCCGACGCCATCCACTGTCGTTAAGGCGTAAAAACCGAAGCAGTTTGATATACACGCCTTACACCTTACTTTCTTAATGACTAATTTTCGCCTATTGGATGGATCAGAGCTTACGCCTTACACCTTAAGCACCTTCCGTAAGGTCGTAAGGCGTAAGAAGAGTCCCCTTGCGGATATGTGTGCAACAGCGGTTCCATGGTGTAATGGTTATCACATCAGACTTTGACTCTGATATTCTGAGTTCGATTCTCAGTGGAACCTTAACTTTTGACCTTATTGCCCTTAAAAGACTATTCATAGTTGGCAATAAGTAACGACTAAGATTTTTTAAAGCCTTTGATGTTTTATATGAAACGTAATTGGCTCATTGGTCTAGTAGTATGATACTTGCTTCGGGTGTGAGTGATCCCGGGTTCAATTCCCGGATGGGCCCACAATCATTTCTTTAAACTGGTGGATTTACAAGTGATATTTTGGCTGTTTCTCTAAAGTTACTATAGCCAACCGAGATCACAGAAAATACTTAAGACCTACCTGTTCTTGTTTCAGCAGGATTAGGATGTGCTTAGTCGTTGCGTTTAGAAATCATCGTCGTGAGGTGCAAAGTTTACATGGAATGGTAAAGTATGCGTAATTCTCGCTCTCCGATGTACTTCTTTACCCCATACCTTGGTACGTCCTTGAGGCATCGCACACAACTAGGAGTAAAGGCAGGGAATGGGTCGGAAATAGTTCGTTGCTGTGAAATGTATTTCTGTTTTGCCATTAGAGCTGTATCTTCGGTGTGGTAAAATAGACTTTGAAACACAACTGATCGTAGCAGGACTCGAACCTACAATCTTCGGATCCGAAGTCCGACGCCTTATCCATTAGGCCACACGACCATGTTAAACTCGAGACATTGAATGTTGATATAAAAATGATCATCCCTGTGTTGGGTAAAAGATAATCTTTCAAGAAAAATGTAAAATCAAAATTTAAGGAATGGCAGCGATGGGATTCGAACCCATGCCTCCGAAGAGACTGGTGCCTTAAACCAGCGCCTTAGACCGCTCGGCCACGCTACCCTATATGTTATGGGGAGCAGATGTTTCCTCAGGCGGAAATAGCCAGTTTACCATTAGAAAATGAGAATCGATGTCGTAGATTGCTTAGCAACTTTGTTTGGTATTATCGTATGACCTGAAATTCTTCGTCTTATCTAATGTCAGAAGGATTATCTAAATTTGAAATGTATTGATTTTCATATTATGACGAACACAGACACTCGAAAGTTAATTAAGAATAAGTTGAGAAGAATTCAACTCGTGCGATAAGAGAGTTCACGAGCTGTAATCGATATTGTAATACGACAAATTTCCGAAAGCAAGCTCATTTAAGAACCAATTCTTTAAATATTTAGGGCTCATCCGGGATTTGAACCCGGGACCTCCTACACCCAAAGCAGGAATCATACCACTAGACCAATGAGCCATATGTAATGACACGCATATTTTTTAGATTATTTTCTATTGTAGATTTTGACGTAATATTGGCTATGTTTAAGTGAAAGTAATCATTCCTTACATTCAATTTCACTTATTGTTAATAACATCTATTTTCAATCTATTTCCTTCGAGCCGGAGTTGAACCAGCGACCTATGGATAACTAACAATTTATTTCTAATATATTTTTATCCCTACAGTCCACCGCTCTACCAACTGAGCTATCGAAGGATGGCATACTAACACGAGCAACGTAAACTTGATATTACTACACATAAACTCCGTTCAGCATTGCGTAGTATGGTAATGAACTTGATATGTTGGGTCGCAATCCATCTTACCCGTATTTGGCTGTTTATTTTATGCTAAGTATGAATATCTCATAAAATGCTTTTCTATGTTATCAGCTATGTTCACAAGAACCTTTTTGTAAAGCCTTACGCCCTCTTGCTTACCGATTACGCCTTGAGGAACTGCATCTGGATGGCATTTGGTTACGTCTAAAACTTAGAGGTAAAACAGCGAGGCCGTGAGTGTGGGTTGGAGTTAAAAACTGTTATTCCTGGTAGTTGATTATTCTTGGATTTTATTATTGAAGCAAACCAGAATTAACTTGAAAAAAAAAACTGTTTTAACAATTCACGGAAAACTAAATTCTTTTCGGGCTCCATTGAAGAAATGAAAATCAATGTGCCAGTATGCATTACTGTTTGTATTCAAAATTTGATGATTCAAATCAACAACTTTCAAGCAGTTGCTGTTAGAGTGTCTAGTGCTGACCGCTAGATGCCACTCCACTCAGAGTGGTGTATATCCCCGCTATGCAGAGCTTCCAATACACAGTCTTACACACACACGAGACGTTACAACATGGTGTCAGAAGTGTGCTCTCACAGCTCGACGGTATTGAATCACAACCGCGTGGCCTGTGAGTATTGAACTGCATCCTTCTTTATCGACGGCATCCTAAGTGTTTTGGAACTGCATCCGTCTCTATCTCGTGCATCCTTTTGTCTTGCACTATTTTGTTAAAATGTCGTCTTCATTGAGAGCTCCGGAACCCTTTTCTTTTGGGGCCAGTGATTTGGCTGCCCAGTGGGGAATTTGGCGTAAACAGTTTTCATGGTACTTGGTGGCCACGAATAGCGGCCTTAACGTGGATGAAGAGCAAATGGTGGGTGTGCTAATCACTCTTCTTGGCAGTGAGGGCCTCAAAATTTATGATACTTTTGTATTCACCGATGCTGCCGATGCCAGAAAAATTGAACCAGTTTTAGACAAGTTTACAGCACATTTTGAGCCCCGGCGTAGTGAAGTGTTCGAACGTTTCAAATTCTTGCGCCGTCATCAACTTCCTGGGGAAACTTTAGACGCGTGGCTAATTGATCTCCGCGGTCTGGTAAAAACATGTGGCTATGGAACTGGTGTTGATTCGGTCTTACGAGACCAAATAGTGCTAGGTGTTGCTGATCCTTTGGTCCGTGAGAAGCTACTGTTTGAAAAAGATTTGTTACTGAACACGGCGTGTGAAATTGTGCGTGCATGTGAGTCATCTAAAGCCCAGCTCAGCCAAATCAACACAGCTTCGACGACAGAAACTGCTCACGCCATGCAGAGTCGATATGGTAGCCGAAAGTTCGACAAAAAGCCGGAGTCGTCAAATTCATCATTCAGAGCACCTGTCGGTAAGCAGCCAACAACAAGTCAACGCGCAGCCCAGGTGAACAATCCGATAGACGGCCATCAATACATCAGGTGCAACAGTTGTGGTCGCTCTCATAAGAAAAATCAGTGTCGTGTCACCCATGTCACGTGTCATACGTGCGGGGTAGTTGGCCACGTTTCTAGTTGCTGCGGTAATTTTTCAAACCCCCGCCAGATGCCACCACGTCAAGCGACTAATCCCGCGGCTTCAGTTCATACAGTAGAAGAAGTAGAAGATGGATCGCAGTGGATTGGCAATATTCAAAATGGCGGTACAGCGATGACTCTCCCACGTTCAGTTGGTGAAGATTATTATGTCTCACATGAGATAACGTCGTCTAGCGGTGGATCCGAGTGGTATCAGCAGTTGTCGGTAGATGGCGTTCTAGTAAAGTTCAAACTGGATTCTGGTGCAACTTGTAACATTCTTCCGTACGAGTCATTCGAGCGTCTACCTACCAACCGCCGACATCTCCGGCCTGGACCTGTAGTGCGCAGCTATCGCTCAAAGGATGGCCTACTAAATGTGCTAGGAGTGCACACTGCAAAAGTCGTCCACAAAGGCGCTGTCTTCGTTGTGGATTTTGTCGTCGTTGATGAGCCAGGCCAGCCGCCCCTTTTTGGTCTCCCGTCTTGTCAAACGCTCAACCTGATTGGTCGGATTGACTCTCTACAGTCGACAGCCGACACTACGCTTCCCCCGGTGGTGGTGGAATTCATGGACGTCTTCAGGGGTTTAGGTAAACTGCCTGTTGAACATGACATTCGGTTACAGTCAGGTGCTAATTATGTTGATCCAGTTGTCTGTGCTGCCAGCCGTCTTCCGTTTCGGCTAGAGGACAAAGTTTTCAAGAAACTGGAAGAAATGGTTGGTGACGGAATCATCGTACCAGTGCACGAGCCAACCGACTGGGTCAGTCGGATGATGGTGGTGGGAAAGCCAAATGGAGATGTCCGAATCTGTCTTGACCCATCCGAGCTCAACAAGGCCATACAACGTCAGCACTTTGCTGTGCCCACAGTCGAGCAACTCTTCAGCAAGTTGAGTAAGGCTCGTTATTTTTGTAGCCTTGATGCTGCTTCCGGTTTTTACCAAATTCCGTTGTCTGACGCAGCATCCTACCTGTGTACTATGGCGACACCAAAAGGACGATATCGTTTCCTTCGACTGCCATTCGGATTGAAGTCAGCTCCCGAGATTTATCTGCAAACGATGAACGACCTCTTCGGTGATCTGCCTGGCGTGCTTATCTACTTTGACGACTTTCTCGTGACGGGTGAAACAAAGGAAGAGCTTCTCACCAACCTCCGTCAAGTGTTTGTACGTTGCAGGCGGCACAATTTAAAACTTCAGTTGAAAAAGTGTCGATTCTTTCTCCAGGAGCTTCCGTGGCTAGGTCACGTCATCGGCCAAGGAACCCTAAAGCCGGATCCCAACAAGATCACTGCCATAGTTGATATGCCTGATCCTACCTGTCCAGCAGATCTAATCCGCCTCCTGGGCATGGTGACGTACCTGGACAAGTTTTGCCAAAACCTTGCTGGTCTGACAAGGCCACTACGAGACCTGCTTAAAGCGGATGCTGCATGGGTTTGGGAGGAGCCTCAACGGTTGATCCTTGCCCAGCTTAAGACGGCCTTGACATCGCTTCCTGTACTGCGCCTGTTTGACCACTCACTTCCGCTGGTCGTGTCGGTCGATGCCTCTCCTGTCGGCATTGGTGCGGTACTGCTTCAAGGTGGCCAGCCGATCGCATACTCGTCAACATCCCTCACTGTGACGCAAAAGCGGTATTTCCAGATTGAAAAAGAGCTGTTGGCGGTCCAGTTCGGGCTCCTACGCTTCCGGCAATACATTTATGGGCAAATGGTTGTGGTGGAGTCTGACCACAAGCCACTGGTGGGTCTTCTGGACAAGCCAATCGCGTCTTGCTCTCCTCGGATCCAGCGGATGCGTCTCCAACTCCAGCGGTTCGACTTCCAGCTTGTCTACAAGCCAGGCAAGGAGCTGTTCATCGCTGACACACTCAGCCGAGCCCCGTCGCCCCTCCTTTTTTGTGATGATGTCACTCAAGACTGCGAGGAACAAGTACATGCTGTTCTTAATCTGGTCATACCTGAAGATTCCACTCGTGTTAAGTTCGCGGCGGCAACAGCGGCGGACCCGACTCTTCTCCTCATCAAGGAAATCCTCATTCGTGGATGGCCAGAACACAAAGCCCAGTGTCCAGTGGCCGCGAAGCCATTCTGGTCAGTTCGTCATCACCTAGCTGAGGTGGATGGTCTTTTGCTCAACGGCAGTCGTCTGGTGGTTCCGGCTTCTCTTCGCCAAGAGGTCTTGGCCGGAATTCATGACGGCCATTTTGGTGAGGTTAAGTGCGTCCTCCGCGCCAGGTCGGCAGTATATTGGCCTGGGTGCGAGGACCAAATTCGGAATGTGGTGGCCAGCTGCCCCACCTGCCAGGCTCATCGTCACCGCAATCCAGCTACACCTGTTCGTCCGGTGCCGTTGCCAGTTCATCCCTTTCAGTGGGTGTCGGCGGACATTTTTCTTCACGATGGAGTAAACTATCTTCTCGTCGTCGACGCTTACAGCAAGTGGCCAACATGTGTGCCGTTGCGCACCTTATCGTCCTCGTCGGTCATCGCGGAAGTAGAGCGCATTTTTAGCGACTTTGGGACTCCTGAAATCATCAAATCGGATAATGGTTCGCAATTCGACTGTGCTGAGTTTAGGGCATTCTGTGACAGCCGCAACGTTCGCTCCGTCACGTCCAGCCCAACCTATGCTCAATCGAATGGCCTGGTGGAGCGCCATATTCAAACGGTGAAAATGACTCTCGTTAAAATGTTTGAAGGCGGGCGTTCCCTTTGGGAGTCTTTGGCGGCCATTCGGTCGACGCCTATTTCATCTGATCTTCCGTCTCCGTCGGTGCTGCTACAGGGTCGTCATCTCCGCGGAAAGCTGCCGTATCTCCACAACCGTCTAGTGCCTCAGTTTGTGCCAGCCCCCTTTGTTCGTGAACAGCTTCAGCGCCGTCAGGCGTCCGCTTGTTTCTATGGCGGAGGACGTCCTGATGTTCGTGGGTCGGCGCTGATCGTCGGCCAACATGTTCGCGTTTTCATCTCGGGCTTATGGCTGCCAGGCTGGATTGAGACTGTTTGCCCCGAACCTGACTCTTATGTTGTCCGCTTGAGAGATGGCAGGGTTTTTCGTCGCACGCGTCGTGACATTAATATTGACAACGCGCAGTCGGCCGGATTTGGTGGAGTGGCTACTAACCCCAACTCTGTGGCACGTGGAACTCGACAGGCAGTGCCCATCCATCGCCCCGCTTTTGCTGGCGGTCTGCTTCCGGTTTTGTCGTTGCCACTGCCTATTCCTCCAGCGCCAGCGGTGCGCAATCGGTTGGGTCCAGTCACTGCACGTCCGTCCGTTCATCAGCCTTCGCTTCCTCCTGCCGGGGTGGCTCCACCCTCTAGTGTGCCTACTACACCAGGGTCCCGCTTGTCTCTGGATCCACCCCGTCGAGCGATGCCGGCCCCGCTGCCTTCATCTGGCGTCGCGCTGCCAGCCGGCGTAATTCATAGCCCTAGTGCTACTCGTTCTGGCCGCCCTTATTTGCGCCGTTTCTGATAGGGTTCTGATCTGTGTATTGTCTGTTGCTGTCAGTCTCTTATGTTAACTGTTCGTTTCTGTCCTGTCCCTGTCATTAATCAATTGTCCTGTCTATGGGTGAATGTTGTTTTAATGATGTGATCTGTTTGTAGTCATTATGCGAGGGGGGAGATGTTAGAGTGTCTAGTGCTGACCGCTAGATGCCACTCCACTCAGAGTGGTGTATATCCCCGCTATGCAGAGCTTCCAATACACAGTCTTACACACACACGAGACGTTACAACAGTTGCTACTAACTAACTATTTATCGCATTGTGTCCGCCCATGTTTACTGGTTGGTTCATCCGACGCCATCCACTGTCGTTAAGGCGTAAAAACCGAAGCAGTTTGATATACACGCCTTACACCTTACTTTCTTAATGACTAATTTTCGCCTATTGGATGGATCAGAGCTTACGCCTTACACCTTAAGCACCTTCCGTAAGGTCGTAAGGCGTAAGAAGAGTCCCCTTGCGGATATGTGTGCAACAGCGGTTCCATGGTGTAATGGTTATCACATCAGACTTTGACTCTGATAATCTGAGTTCGATTCTCAGTGGAACCTTAACTTTTGACCTTATTGCCCTTAAAAGACTATTCATAGTTGGCAATAAGTAACGACTAAGATTTTTAAAGCCTTTGATGTTTTATATGAAACGTAATTGGCTCATTGGTCTAGTAGTATGATACTTGCTTCGGGTGTGAGTGATCCCGGGTTCAATTCCCGGATGGGCCCACAATCATTTCTTTAAACTGGTGGATTTACAAGTGATATTTTGGCTGTTTCTCTAAAGTTACTATAGCCAACCGAGATCACAGAAAATACTTAAGACCTACCTGTTCTTGTTTCAGCAGGATTAGGATGTGCTTAGTCGTTGCGTTTAGAAATCATCGTCGTGAGGTGCAAAGTTTACATGGAATGGTAAAGTATGCGTAATTCTCGCTCTCCGATGTACTTCTTTACCCCATACCTTGGTACGTCCTTGAGGCATCGCACACAACTAGGAGTAAAGGCAGGGAATGGGTCGGAAATAGTTCGTTGCTGTGAAATGTATTTCTGTTTTGCCATTAGAGCTGTATCTTCGGTGTGGTAAAATAGACTTTGAAACACAACTGATCGTAGCAGGACTCGAACCTGCAATCTTCGGATCCGAAGTCCGACGCCTTATCCATTAGGCCACACGACCATGTTAAACTCGAGACATTGAATGTTGATATAAAAATGATCATCCCTGTGTTGGGTAAAAGATAATCTTTCAAGAAAAATGTAAAATCAAAATTTAAGGAATGGCAGCGATGGGATTCGAACCCATGCCTCCGAAGAGACTGGTGCCTTAAACCAGCGCCTTAGACCGCTCGGCCACGCTACCCTATATGTTATGGGGAGCAGATGTTTCCTCAGGCGGAAATAGCCAGTTTACCATTAGAAAATGAGAATCGATGTCGTAGATTGCTTAGCAACTTTGTTTGGTATTATCGTATGACCTGAAATTCTTCGTCTTATCTAATGTCAGAAGGATTATCTAAATTTGAAATGTATTGATTTTCATATTATGACGAACACAGACACTCGAAAGTTAATTAAGAATAAGTTGAGAAGAATTCAACTCGTGCGATAAGAGAGTTCACGAGCTGTAATCGATATTGTAATACGACAAATTTCCGAAAGCAAGCTCATTTAAGAACCAATTCTTTAAACATTTAGGGCTCATCCGGGATTTGAACCCGGGGCCTCCTACACCCAAAGCAGGAATCATACCACTAGACCAATGAGCCATATGTAATGACACGCATATTTTTTAGATTATTTTCTATTGTAGATTTTGACGTAATATTGGCTATGTTTAAGTGAAAGTAATCATTCCTTACATTCAATTTCACTTATTGTTAATAACATCTATTTTCAATCTATTTCCTTCGAGCCGGAGTTGAACCAGCGACCTATGGATAACTAACAATTTATTTCTAATATATTTTTATCTCTACAGTCCACCGCTCTACCAACTGAGCTATCGAAGGATGGCATACTAACACGAGCAACGTAAACTTGATATTACTACACATAAACTCCGTTCAGCATTGCGTAGTATGGTAATGAACTTGATATGTTGGGTCGCAATCCATCTTACCCGTATTTGGCTGTTTATTTTATGCTAAGTATGAATATCTCATAAAATGCTTTTCTATGTTATCAGCTATGTTCACAAGAACCTTTTTGTAAAGCCTTACGCCCTCTTGCTTACCGATTACGCCTTGAGGAACTGCATCTGGATGGCATTTGGTTACGTCTAAAACTTAGAGGTAAAACAGCGAGGCCGTGAGTGTGGGTTGGAGTTAAAAACTGTTATTCCTGGTAGTTGATTATTCTTGGATTTTATTATTGAAGCAAACCAGAATTAACTTGAAAAAAAAACTGTTTTAACAATTCACGGAAAACTAAATTCTTTTCGGGCTCCATTGAAGAAATGAAAATCAATGTGCCAGTATGCATTACTGTTTGTATTCAAAATTTGATGATTCAAATCAACAACTTTCAAGCAGTTGCTACTAACTAACTATTTATCGCATTGTGTCCGCCCATGTTTACTGGTTGGTTCATCCGACGCCATCCACTGTCGTTAAGGCGTAAAAACCGAAGCAGTTTGATATACACGCCTTACACCTTACTTTCTTAATGACTAATTTTCGCCTATTGGATGGATCAGAGCTTACGCCTTACACCTTAAGCACCTTCCGTAAGGTCGTAAGGCGTAAGAAGAGTCCCCCTTGCGGATATGTGTGCAACAGCGGTTCCATGGTGTAATGGTTATCACATCAGACTTTGACTCTGATAATCTGAGTTCGATTCTCAGTGGAACCTTAACTTTCGACCTTATTGCCCTTAAAAGACTATTCATAGTTGGCAATAAGTAACGACTAAGATTTTTAAAGCCTTTGATGTTTTATATGAAACGTAATTGGCTCATTGGTCTAGTAGTATGATACTTGCTTCGGGTGTGAGTGATCCCGGGTTCAATTCCCGGATGGGCCCACAATCATTTCTTTAAACTGGTGGATTTACAAGTGATATTTTGGCTGTTTCTCTAAAGTTACTATAGCCAACCGAGATCACAGAAAATACTTAAGACCTACCTGTTCTTGTTTCAGCAGGATTAGGATGTTCTTAGTCGTTGCGTTTAGAAATCATCGTCGTGAGGTGCAAAGTTTACATGGAATGGTAAAGTATGCGTAATTCTCGCTCTCCGATGTACTTCTTTACCCCATACCTTGGTACGTCCTTGAGGCATCGCACACAACTAGGAGTAAAGGCAGGGAATGGGTCGGAAATAGTTCGTTGCTGTGAAATGTATTTCTGTTTTGCCATTAGAGCTGTATCTTCGGTGTGGTAAAATAGACTTTGAAACACAACTGATCGTAGCAGGACTCGAACCTGCAATCTTCGGATCCGAAGTCTGACGCCTTATCCATTAGGCCACACGACCATGTTAAACTCGAGACATTGAATGTTGATATAAAAATGATCATCCCTGTGTTGGGTAAAAGATAATCTTTTAAGAAAAATGTAAAATCAAAATTTAAGGAATGGCAGCGATGGGATTCGAACCCATGCCTCCGAAGAGACTGGTGCCTTAAACCAGCGCCTTAGACCGCTCGGCCACGCTACCCTATATGTTATGGGGAGCAGATGTTTCCTCAGGCGGAAATAGCCAGTTTACCATTAGAAAATGAGAATCGATGTCGTAGATTGCTTAGCAACTTTGTTTGGTATTATCGTATGACCTGAAATTCTTCGTCTTATCTAATGTCAGAAGGATTATCTAAATTTGAAATGTATTGATTTTCATATTATGACGAACACAGACACTCGAAAGTTAATTAAGAATAAGTTGAGAAGAATTCAACTCGTGCGATAAGAGAGTTCACGAGCTGTAATCGATATTGTAATACGACAAATTTCCGAAAGCAAGCTCATTTAAGAACCAATTCTTTAAACATTTAGGGCTCATCCGGGATTTGAACCCGGGGTCTCCTACACCCAAAGCAGGAATCATACCACTAGACCAATGAGCCATATGTATGTAATGACACGCATATTTTTTAGATTATTTTCTATTGTAGATTTTGACGTAATATTGGCTATGTTTAAGTGAAAGTAATCATTCCTTACATTCAATTTCACTTATTGTTAATAACATCTATTTTCAATCTATTTCCTTCGAGCCGGAGTTGAACCAGCGACCTATGGATAACTAACAATTTATTTCTAATATATTTTTATCTCTACAGTCCACCGCTCTACCAACTGAGCTATCGAAGGATGGCATACTAACACGAGCAACGTAAACTTGATATTACTACACATAAACTCCGTTCAGCATTGCGTAGTATGGTAATGAACTTGATATGTTGGGTCGCAATCCATCTTACCCGTATTTGGCTGTTTATTTTATGCTAAGTATGAATATCTCATAAAATGCTTTTCTATGTTATCAGCTATGTTCACAAGAACCTTTTTGTAAAGCCTTACGCCCTCTTGCTTACCGATTACGCCTTGAGGAACTGCATCTGGATGGCATTTGGTTACGTCTAAAACTTAGAGGTAAAACAGCGAGGCCGTGAGTGTGGGTTGGAGTTAAAAACTGTTATTCCTGGTAGTTGATTATTCTTGGATTTTATTATTGAAGCAAACCAGAATTAACTTGAAAAAAAAAACTGTTTTAACAATTCACGGAAAACTAAATTCTTTTCGGGCTTGTTGTAAGGTCAGGTGCGAGTATAAGACTAGTGTATTGGGGCTCTGCATAGCGGGGATATGCTCGCTCTAGGTGGGACGACATCTAGCGGTCAGCACTAGATTCTACAATATCTCCCCCTCGCACACTGATTACACACAAATGAACGACAAGAACTAACATGCCGAACAAGAGAATAAACACAATGAAATGAACAATGAGGAAAACACGATATGATATGAACAATGGGTCGAAGACCAGAGAACAAACACAATGAAATGAATAATGAGATAAGACACGACATGACATGAACTATGGGACGAGACGCAGGAAGAAACAAAAATTGAGAATTAGATGACGACTTCCATGAGGGTAAGTATAGCAAAACTGCCAAAAGTGTCACTAGCAAAGCAGCCAGGACAACAAACACGGAATCGTACACAGACAATTAAGACGGCTTGAGATAAGGGCGACCAGAGCGAGTCGATCCCGGACGATGAGGCGCGACGGCCAGCGGACTTGATGCTGTCAGGGGTGACTGGGCAGCGGGCAGCTGGACGGTGGCACGCTGGTCGGTTGAGACGGGTGCCGCACGTGGCCTTGCAGGGGTTGCCGGGCCGGGCGCCGGGTTGACAAAGACCGGCGGAGGCTGTGGCATCATTGACGGTTGACCCAGGGCTACCGGAAGCGGCTGGGCGTTTGTATATCGGGATTCTGCCGTAAATCTCTAAAACTCGAACCTGAATGGCCGACCGAAGCTTTATGAATTTGGCGAACAAGAATTTGTCCTATACTCTAGACCCCTCTGATACGTTGCAATGATACTTTACAAAAATACGTTACAATGCTACGACCAATCACGCCGAATCAATTTCATAAAAATAGATGTCCGGACTGTTTTCCTCCAGAGCAACCCATTAATTTGATATCTCCTGCCTCAAACAACCACCGCCTGAAGAGAACTCTCGCCATCCGTTATAGCTGTAACGGATAGACAAACGACCGACGGAAGTACCATTCGAGCGTCATCTGATTTCTGATACATCGGATTTGCCGACTGACTCTTTCCCACGTTTGGAAGACTATAAATGGGACTGTAGTGTAGACCTTCGTGGCCAGTAGCTTAATTGAACAGTTGTGTTTATTTTGTGTAGTGCTTGAGTGTTGTAGAGATTCAGAAATACACAGAGCCCATCGGCGATAACTCGTTACAATATTTTAGCAAAATTAGGAGTACTTTGTTACCAACTTTTTGCTACCTTTTGAAAAATTACACAGCAAAAGAAGATCTGGTAGCAAGATCCAATTCAGGGAAATTGCTTTCATTTACGACGAAATCACCAAACGATTGATGTGAACGGTGGAGAGAAGTGAAGGAATGGATTAATAGTAGAGATATGTTAGTCCTGGCTGCAACTGTTAAAATACCAAACGGCCAATTGATCAACCGTACCATCCAATCTTTCATTCGAAGAGGTATTGGAGGATAAACCGGTTAATGTCAAATTGCCGATGACTACTGCAGAACTTGGAGCCTGAAGAATAAGATGAAGCTCCAGTCTTACCTGCCAAAAATCCAGTAAAGTAGGTTGAGGCGTGTAGTATGGGTGGAAAGTCGCTGTCGGCTCTAGTAGGAGATGTGTTGGGAATATATTACGTAGCCAAACGCCTACGACGTCAACCAGACAAAGGGAAAATATTACAAATCATTTCGATCTGTATGATTTAGGGAAGGAAAAGACGTCGATAGAGGACATTAAAATGTAATATAAAAATAGCCCCAACCCTAGGGCTAACGGTCGCTCATTCTGTAAAGGCATGAAACAATTATTCTTGCAATATACACAGAGGAGTCCACTGCACTACAACAAACCAGCACTACAACGGACGCAAAATTTATAAATCTGTGAAATCCTTTCCGAACGTTGGAAGCCATATTTTAGAAACACTATTTCACAGTTTGGTTTATTAGTTCAAAATATGTACTGAAAGTAAAAATTGACTAAATGGAAGACTAGTCGACTATGATGCGGGAAACTCGTGTTTCAATCCAAACACAGCAGATTTTTTTTTCAGTGGTTGCTTACTTGGAGCCAAAAGTCCTCTTATAAAACCTCAAAATGAGTGCATTAGTGACCATAAAATCCGTGTTTAAGATCAGTTATAGCCCGTCACCAACGCATGCGAAAGTCATCTTAATGTTGCCATTTTAGGATTTCAGGACAAATTAATGCATCCTAGTAGTTCCGTAAGGACGAATAAAAATCTTTCTACCTCTTTTTATTAACAAAAACCGTATATTTCCATATAGATACAGTGATATTAATAATCGTGAATACCTGAATAAAATCATAAAATCCAGGATGGATTATTGAGTTAAGATAGTGCTTTATTCATACAACATGCACATAGCACAATGATGTTTTTAAAACGATTTTTTTTTCAAAATTGTTTTGTAAAAAATAACTATTTAACTACAGAATTGGGTAAAAGTATCTTTCGCAGTAGATTTTTTTACCGTTATTTTGCCGGCACTCGTCTACTATTGTAGGGTTTCTCCTCAACTTACCATACGTCTTTTGCGCATTTGTGCTTTAAAAACCTCTCCCTTCCTTGCACGAGATAGTGAAGGTTTTTGTATCATGCTTTTCCCCTTATTTGCCATTGAACATTAAAATAAACGTAAGTATCATAACGAAATCCGTTTTTATTAAATTAAAAACACATTTCAATATTTTGTCATATCCCCTTTAAGTGTGATGACTCGACTGCAACCTATCCTCCACATCTTGAGACAAACCTTTGTCTTAGTTTGGGGTCACTCATTCAGACAAAGGGTTTTCTCAAGATTATTGTATTATTTTTTTTATTCTAATTTTTATTTTTTTAGCTGATATTTTTCTACCAAAATATATTTTTCTATTATACCTTTCGTTATGGCTTTTGGGTCCACTCCCGCTATTTTCTTCTTGAGACAACGCTTTGTCTTAATTTTATTAGAGTGCTTTTTTAGACCCATAAAATGTTGTCAGATAAATTGATGTAAAGCTATAGTTTTAAATAATTCAGATAAGACAGATGTTTTAAAATGAAACCAATTCCTACTATTCTTTTAGATTTCTAAAATATTGCTTTTTATATCTTGACAATATCCTTTGTCTCTCATGTTAACATTAGTCTTGAGAAACTGGTTTGTCTTCAAAATTTAATTGTTGTAATTCAGTAACATTTTGATTTGGATCGATTAAATATTTGAAGTGTTTTATTATTTGTATTATTCATTGAAATTTTCACTTTTTTCCTTAAAACCTCATTGATTCTTGTTGTTAATAAGAAGAAGGGAGATAAGTGGTTATAGTAAGCCAAATAAGAACCAAGAAATAAATTTTTTCAATTGAAATTTTGGTTGTAAAAAAGATCGCAAATAGAATTACAGACTTTTAAAATTACATTACAAACTTTCACCCTATCCATCACCCTATCCATAGCCTACTTATCTAAGTAGGCTATGACCCTATTCTATTCGTTTAAGAGGAACTACGCCATCTTATGGGATGTTAGGAAGTGAGTTTAAAACTTTTGAATCTTTTATAAAATGAAACGAGTTAGAACCCCTACCGAGAAACGTAATGGATGCAGGTATTTATTTTTTAAATATCTAAATACTATTAAAAAGTAAAAAAAAAAATCATTTTAGAAATACTAGATCCATTGTTTTTCCTATCTCGTCTATTTACATTGTTACTGTATGGTGCCACCTAACGGTCATATTCAAAGTGGAATATTCCTTTGAATATCCCTTAATTTGATCAATATCATTTTGAAACACGTTTGCTTGAGTTTTTTATCTAAAAATTATGGATAACAAATCTGAAACTTCATTTGATGAACAATGCGAGGAAAGAGATAGTGATCTTCCCAGGGCCAAATGAAAACGTAAATATACAAGAGAATCTTTAGCTGACAGACAAGGTGTTGAAAAACAAAAAAACCAATCGAAAAAATAAATAAAAAGGAATACTATTTTCAAGGTCGGTGGAAAAACGTTTAACTATACTGGTAGGAAACGTGAAAAAAAGAAAAATGTTCAAATAATAAAATTGGTAACGTTAATTGTCATGAAATGGTTTCTGCCACAACCTCTCAAATTCTTTAACAACTCACAGATACTAATCCTCTATTTGGTATGTAATTCTAATTAATTTGTCTCCTCCAAACATAGTGGTCTCTTCATATATACATTATAAATTTCTTTTTTATTTCAGAAGAGTTAGATGAAGTTGAACGAAAACTGATTGAAAACTTAAAGGAAGACTTTAGAGCTGCTTCAACAAATCAGTTCGTAAGGAAAACTTGCCAAGAAATGCAATGTGATTAGAGAAAAGAATGGGAAAAAGTTCGAACTGACATTTTTGAAATTTATGTGTCAAAGCAACCTTTAAGAAATAGTTGTTGTAATGTATGTCAAAAAGTTTTAGAGTCAGCTGCCGTTAGATGCATGACCTGCAAAAATCACCTGTGCTGGGATTGTGATGATGTTTTGCATTGTCGACAACCATTTCACCATAGATATCTTGTCAATAAGGAAATTTTGCAGCCATTGAAACCTTATGTGATTTGGGACAAAGATTGGAAATCTGTATTGAAAGGTGAAGCATTTTTAAACCAAATGTATTTCATATTTTTCAACTTCATTCTTTTCAAATATTTGTGTTCCTTGTTTTGTTCCAACTCAGTGTGATAAATGTAGCGGCAAAGGAAATATGAAACTCATACCTAACCCTGACCCAAATCTTCAAATAGCAGTTGTTATGCATCAAGGTATTTGATGTTTTATTTTCTATATCTATATCTGGTCTAATGAGATCTTTTACTTTCTTATTTGGAAAAGGCCGTTTTGATTTAAGAGCTGCAAGCTTCTTTGCATGGAATGCAGAGAGATTACAGACGCCGACAAAAACGACTATATTTACTCTGGATTTTGGCCTGCACGTGCCACAGCTTCTATCAGTTATCTGTTTTGCGAAGAATTATTTGCTATGTGGTATCATCTGAGGCATAAATCCCCTTTGAATTCTGAAAAGATGTTTATCAGTACTATAGCAGAAATTTCAAAGGAATCTGGGAGAGTTAATTGTTTAGAATTTAAGTAAGATATATGATTCATGAGAAAGTACATCATATATTTTTTTTATTTAGAGCCCAATTGTGAACGAACCTTTGTTCTCAAGGGCCTTTAAGGAATTGGAGCTTTGTCGCTTAAACATCAAGGTAAAAATAAAGAATATGAGCACAGTGTCTTGTCCCCCTTGTGGGAAATCTCCCGTAATGGGCTCTTCAGATGGGAATGTCAAGTTGAAACGCCATGCCTCTGCTGGAAAGGTTCGAAATCCACAAAACGAAAGAGAAAGGTTTATTTTTAGTTAATAAAAGAATCCATTTACGAAATTGATAACTTCAATTTGATAACTAGCATCAAAGAAGAAGCACCGAGGTTTGGTGACTTGGTCAATAAATCGGACAAGGATGTAGCAAATTTTCGTATCAGAATTTACACCAAAATAAAAAAAGATATAGTTTTTAATTTAAATAATTAAATAATACAGCTGATTAAAGGCATTTTTTTCCTTCAGACACAAAAAAAGGAGATGTGTGGAGGCTCAGCTTTTAAAGCTGCGAAGGTAGATTCTTGTAAAAGATCAAAATCCGATGAGACCGGTCTTCTTCTCAGTGTCTGCCGTCATGGGTTAAGGCTGGGTGCAATCAACATGCACGAAGGGGAATCTATGACATACACTTTATTTCTCCAAAAACTTGTATTTGGATTGAACTGCAAATTTTTCTGCAATGATGTCATTTGCAGATACCAAAAATTTGTAAGAAAAGTGGTTATAGCTTTTCCGGAGTATTAGCAGAAGACAAGTAAAATGAAAGGCATTTTACCCAGAATGCACGCCAAAGCTCATCATTGGCCGTGTCAGGTGAAACCGTAATGTGCCAGTTACAGTTCAGTTACAGATTAATTCAATTTTTCAAGTTCTAGATTCTCTATAATCCCCACTGGCAGAAAGGAGCTGGTCTCACTGTTGGTGAGGAGCACGAGCAAGTCTTTTCTAAACTGTCTCTCTATGGTTATGTAACGAAGCATATGAGCAAAGCAAGTAAGTCATTCCCATTTATTATTATTCTTCGTTGATTTACGATTGTATGTTCTTAGACCGGACGGATTTACTTTCTGCTGCAATTCTGTACTGGAACTGGGGTAAAATTGAAAGAATGCCTTCGATTCTCAGTAAACGTTTAAAAAGGGTATAAATTAAAAAAAATGGTGTATAACGTTTGGGGCCGTTCACATACTACGTAGTGGGATTTTGGCGGATTTTTACCCCCCTCCCTCCCCCTTGTAGTAGATTGAAGTGTTCGGGCTGACTCCCCCCTTTGAAACTACGTAGTAGTTCGCTCGACCCCCCCTAAAAAATATAGGCCTATATATATTTCGAACCTCAATTATTTCTGTATTAAAAAAGTAAGCATTCTTTGTATCATTTTTGGTACAGTGACATATTGAAAATTAACGATGCAAAGTATTTTTCTGGTTGCCAGATTCTACTTTTTAACGGATTTATAATAATACAATTATTAAACAGAAACATTTTCCCATGGACTAGCATAATGATCATCAATAGAGAAAATGGGCATTAAGGGAACTGAAGTATTGTTTGCTTTCACTGGATATCCAGGAATTTGGCCTGACAAGTCTAGTTCATCTTCCTCAATCCATTCGGCGTCTTCCGGACCATTTTCACTGTTAGCAATTATTACCATCATTTCTCTTTGACGCCTAGCTGCAACACGAATAGGTCTTATCCGTGTTTGAATTTCAACTTGCGCAGGGGCGTTTTTTTCATTTTTATGAATGCGCATATGGGTATTAAGCATAACTTTTGATGCGAAATATAACGAACAATGTTTACAAATGCGCTCCGTCAACTGAGATTGAACAGAAGGGTTGTAGAGATCATAAGGAAGAGATTTGAAACTTCGAGTAGATCGTGGCAACAACTCTCGGCTAAGGTTCAATAATAAAAAAAGAGAAGGAAAAGAATGTTTTTCAAAATGAGATCTCTCCGTGGCCCTTAAACCACTTTCTAAAATTTGAAACAACGGAACTGGGCCAGGCAAGAATCGAGAAGGAACAATAGAAAAGTAAGAACTTCTTGGGGCTGTACAACAGATTCAATTATTGCACTTCACAATTTGGAGAAAATACTGACTAGTCCTGACATGCTCAGAAAACCAAGTCTGATCTGCAACGTTCAAGTGCAACTCATCATTGAGTTCGGAGCTAAGAGGGTCAATATACTCAGCTACAATTGGATGATCGTCGACAATTACAGAATTCCAGACCTCGGCGAGGGTGCTTCCAGCATGTTCAAAGTTCTTTTTCTCAAGCTCAGCATCAGTTGTTTTACCAGAATTATCTAAATGACTGCCGTAGTGGTCGTGCTGCAAAATCAATCCGGCCAACTCGCGACTCAAAGGCGCCATTCTTCTTTCAACGCGATTGAATGAACTCCGACCTGGCGCATTAGTAGCCACGAATACAGCGTCGAAATTCTGCTTCTTGAAGTGATGAATAGCAGTCTCAATTACCTTTTGGTAGCGCGGATTCTCATCTGGCCCTCCATCCACTGAATAAAGTATAAATATTGATTTGATGAAATTAAAAAGAAACAAATAAGTATTTTAACTATTCATACCAGTTAAAATCAAGATGGGTTTCACTGATTTATCCGTACCACATTTGGTTAGCGCCTCAAATTCCGGAATACAAAGCAACTTTTCAAAATCTTTTCCGTGGGCCGACGCTGTAGAAGAGCAATGTTTCCCAGAGCGAATTGCTATATATGTCGGACCGGAATAGCCTACAACTTCCGGCTTTCCTAGACCGTTGGCACCAATAACTATTCCGGCGTATACCGAAGGAATTAACTTGTGACCCGACGCCACTACCCAGTCATGATCTGGAAGTTGAACTTGATATTCTAGATGCATTAAAATCGGGGCTTGTTTATTTGCTGCAACAATTCCAATTGCAACTCTATAAAATCGTGTGGAATGAAAAAAAGCTTAGACGTACCGAAGAATACGTATTATTAGCTCATATAAATCAATCATTACCTGGCTTTATCATCTTGAGAAAGAAAGATGACTTCAGATGGCCCAAGAAGAGAAGCGAGCTGCTCCAAATTGTTGATTGTAGCTTTGCAAAAACCTTGATCGGGATGACTTTTGTGCAGATCATTTTGGGCGCGTATAAGTTGTACTGGCACCGTTTTAACATGGCGCTTTCCTTCCGTACTATTGCTTCGTTTAGGTTTTAATCGAAGGTAAACTGAGCTTCGAGTTACATCAAAGCCATCTCTAATTAATTGAGCAGTCAAATCGTCAAGCGTCAAGATGCTACGATATATCTCGTTTCTTCTCTTTTCTTGGGCAGCAGATCCGTGCATCGCAATGTTTACGATGGCCTCCAAAAAATACGGCTGTACAGTCTCAACTCTAGGTTTTCCAAATTGATTTCGAAGTTTGAGTTTATCCTTGAATTCAGAACTGGCAGATTTAAGAACAACAGCACGGTTGTCGCGAAGCTTTTTTTGATTCTTTTGGCGATTTTGCAAGTCTCTTAACTTGTTTTGAAGCTCAGTCCTTTGTTCTTTTTTCTTTTGGAAAACAATTTCTTCGTCGTGAGTCAACATGTCAGCATCGCGACGCTTATACAATGCAACCAAATCGCTGTGTATCACTTCAAGTTTGGCCTTGATCGCATCTTGTGCAGGAGTCTTTGAACTAGTACTACTGGCCGATAAGTTACTGCTATTGATTGATGAATTATGAATAGCTTCCCCTTCTGAATCACTCGATGATCTTGGTTCTATAAATTGAGAAGAGTCCGGAAGGAACTCAATGTTTACATGTTCGAAACCATTTTTCTTTACGTTTTCGGACTCTTCACTACTTGCAGCATCAGCAGACTGAGCTGTTGAAGCTTTTGCTGCGACTTTGGCAAACAAATTAACAAGACTACCTGGTGAATGACGTTTCAAAGTGATGGCACCTTTTAACACCTTCAGATATTTTTCAGCTTCCTCTGAACGATTTTTACATTCTTTAATTGTTTTCCACTTTTTGTTAAACTCTATTTGACATTGTTGTCTGGTCAAATCACTATGAACTTCAGAGTAAGCTTGATATAACTGTTGATATAGGTCCGGTTTTCCCGTAGGATTTTGTTTAGACGTTCTTAAGTTTCAATCCACTCACAAACGAATTTCAAAATACCATAACAGTCGACTGCTCATGAGGAGCTTTCGCCAAAAATAAACAACGACAGTGTTGCCAGCTTAGGAAAAACAAATTTTTTTTTTAAATTGGAAAATTTTTGAAAATTTGTTTCTACTACGTATCAAATCCCCGGTCTCCCCCCTCCCCCGTAGTATTTTGAAGTAATTTGTCTGACCCCTTCCCCCCCCTAAGCCCACTACGTAGTATGTGAACGGCCCCTTTTACATGTTATTCTTATTTTTCGGAAAGGCTTCGAAGTGTGTAGCGGTATATAATGATAAGTTGACCTCTCTATTTAACTCCAATCAGTGTAACATTGAAGATCTTCCAGAAATCTTAAAAGAATTGAAAGCAAAAGCTCTGGCTAATCTGGGATCACGACAAAACAGAAATACTCCTATTGATAAGCTGAAACGAAACCTTGAGGGGCTTTTCATTCAAATGAAGAATGTCTCTATTTTTATCTCCACTCAAGCCGATGACTTAAAAAAAAAATCTTACTTATTATTTTCCACAGTTAATTGTAAAATTACAATTAGATTCCTGCAAGACTCGTACAAAGTTCCGGGGAGTGTTAACTAAAATTAAAGGAAAAGCTGTGAAATTACTTTCAGTAATTAATTCAAAATACAGAGCTATACATGGAATAATTTCGATGGAGGATTTTGAGAAGGGTATTTTCCCGTGGGATCTCAACTCTGAAGATGATTCAGAAAATGAATCTTCAATTTGTAATTTCTGTAGTTTTTTCTGCACTAGTGGTACGCAATGTTATCTAATCGTTCTTGTCAAACAATGTCACTTAGTCAGAAGTATGAACTCGTTGATACTTGGATGCTACTGCAAAGAGCCGAAGAAGAGATCAAGCTCTGCAAAATGGAGATGAAAGAGTATATCTTGTACCTTGACTCAGCTCGCTCCTCTTTGAATAGAAATCTCATTGACCAGAACATTTCATGCGAGGAAACTAATCAGTTTATAGCTGGTAAAGCAATCTTGATGCGATGTGAAATCGCCAGATTAGATGTTAAGATTCAAGAGTCTCTGGAAAAATTTCAGCTGTATTCAGAAGATGATTTTATTCGGCTCACCCAATGTTAAGCAATTGAAGTTAATCCTGCAGGAGATGTTGAAAGTGACATCGAGTCTTACACTTCTGAGGAACCACATGACTTTGAAAGCACGCTGACCGAAGATTCCGATGAATTGGGCGAAGACACTGAAGAAGAAAGCGAGGAATCGTTCGAGTTTACTGATAGCGACCAAAATTAGGTCATTTTCTTTAATAAATGTTTTATCAAATTGTAAAACACTGTTCCGAATAAAAAAAATGTATCACGTTAATAAGATGAATTCTATCGTTGGTGCGTTTTCTACTGAAAAAGTGTGTCTATAGAGCAAGGGCAAAGCGCGTACCCCCTACTGTTTTACGAACGCACCTTACTATTTTATGAGAGAAATTGCGGCTTGCGGCCATGTTTGTATCTCGATACAAACATGGCTTCTAGCCGCAAAAGCTATCTTAAAACCATATGGTGCGTTCGTAAAACAAGGGGGGTACGCGCTTCGCCCTTGCTCTATTATGCGTTAATTGTTCGATTAAAATGATTTAATAGTACATGGCGCCTAGAACAAAGATTGTTTTTTATTACATCCACGTCATTAAAAAATCCGTGGAATAATTTATGTAATAAAGTGGAATCAACAATATCCGAATTAAATCCTTAGCTAAAAAATGTTTAAATAAAAAGAATATCCACGATAGCTAATCAGTACACTTGTATAGTATAGGCTCTAGAATCAGAATTTGTTTAAATTGAATTACAACATCAAATAATGTTGAAGTATGAATCGGGTTCAGCAACTACTTCTGCTAGTTGGGAAAACCCACTTACGCCAAAGAGGAGTGGAGACCCTACTGTCAAAGTACTGGGTGTAATCGGGCTCGCCTGCTCTCTGTGTTCTGATATCTTTTCATGTAACATTGTAATTTTCCCTGCTCTCTTAAATATAACTACTGGAAACCTATTGCAATACTTGTCAATGCCTGTATATATATATATATAGATATAGTGTCATACTTCATCAGGTTATGGGCCCAGTATGCTTATATAAGTTTAAGATTGACAGAACAACAATGCCCGAGATGAAGTATTTGATTTCTTAATGGAAAATGCAATTGAGCAAGAGGCCCAGGCTATTATTCCCCAGGTAGTTTTGCTTATATTCCTCATATTCTACACCTACTTACTAGGTTATTTCCTCTAAAAACCTTTCTCTTAACACTATATACACTTAACTGGATATATGTGTACCTAATATTAGAATGGAAATACAAAGAATAATTGAAAAAAACAACATAAAAAATTGAATCCACTTCATTTAATCAGAATAGATGGGCGGACATCGATAACCGAGAAGGAGAAGTGATTAGGGCAGTCAATTGGGAGCCAAATGCGGAACAACATATCAATGCTGAGATTGATATGTAACAGGCACTAGTAATTAATGACATGTCAATCATACCTCAACCTTTAGAAGAACAGCCCACAAGAAGATCAAAACGTCAACTACCCTACGTAAACTACAAGGAAGACACATCAGATGGATCCGAAATAGAAGAAGGTACGAGGGCAGTCCTTGAGACAATGGTGTTAGAACATGATCCATCAACACCGTATAACCCAGCTAGTGCTCTTCTCCTGGAACTATACATCCCAATCAGCATTAATGACGCAATGTCCTGCCCAGAATGTAAACTTTGGAAAGAGGCCATTCAAGAGGAGTATAAATCACTCATGGAAAACAAAACCTGGGATGTTGTTCCATTACCACAATGCTCTAGCGATAGAATGAAATAGTCGAGGCGGGAGGGAGTAGGCCGATCGATTGCTTCTAATCAACCCACGGATTTATTTGTCAATTTTGCAATCACATGCAAGCAATGGAACCGAATACAGCAAAAGCACAAATTGCCTAAGTTAAGACAAAATTAACATACACAGACTTCAATTGAAATAAAAAACTAGCTCTCACCTAGCATCCACAATTTGGAGCCGGTCAATAAGGCAATCATAGACACAAATCAATTCTAGGGCCTAATCTATGTACACGAGAATAATGTTAGCCCATCACGCACATAAAATATATATACAAAATTACCTCAATGGCTCAAATGAGGAACAGGAAATCACAAGGTGAGAATTCGCACCAATACAGAGTAAAACGAGTCGTCAATGGCTATACAAGCCCTAAAATGAATAATGACTACTTTCTGTGTCTGACAAGATACTTCATTGCAACATCAGCTGTTCTCTACTGCACCGACAAAAGGCCCACCTGGCGGCCTATGAAATTAATCGATACTTCAGACTTAAACTAACATGGGAAAACATGAATTAAATATACATTTCAAATTAAACATTCCTTTTCTCTGGAACAACAAGGTAGAAAAGCAATTAAAAGCAAATGGATACTGGATTATAAACCTGGGACAAAACAAACTCTTGTTTTTAAATCCATTATGAAACAAAGAATTCTCTCAACAAATGAATACAAGATACCACAAATAAAATTATTGTCGGAATTTTTTTTACATGTAAAAATACCTGTTTTTCCAAGGTATTAATTAACACTAGAACCTTACATAAATTGGTTCGGTAAAATATTACATAGAAAATCTTGAGACAAAGCTTTGTCTCAAGAAGCATTGCGCGGGAGTAGACACAGAAGCCGTAAAATAGGTATAAAAAACCTATAATGCCGTAAAAAAATATCAGTTCAAAGGAAAAAAAAAAAAAAAATAATGAAAACAAATTAAAATAATCTTTAGAAAACCTTTTGTCTGAATGAGTGACCCCTAACTAAGATAAAGGTTTGTCTCAAGATGTGGAGGATAGGTTGCCATAACCTCCATTCTTAGATGTTCCGAGCTGACCTCAATTCAGACGCAGTCTTTATCATTCTCAGCCTCCAACCCATCTAACAACAACCTTTTAATATCCATTTCTTTCTTCTTTTAAGACGCTGTTCCAGAAACGCAAGACAATCGTGAGGTATCGATTGAAGACCTTGGCAAAAAAACAAACATCTGAGTATGTAGAGGGGCGTATTGACCATGTAGCTGCATGCCCGCCCTCTACTGGAAATTGATTGCTTTAGGTCAGCTGAATACACGTGTCAACAAACAACAAAATAGGGCTGCAAAATTACATCCACGCATGAAGAAATAACAGGTGAGCAAAAAAGTGGTTTAAGGCTTTACATTATGTAACGGTCCAGCAACATGGATGGGGTTCTGGAACATGGTCATAATAATATTTGAACAATATTAAGAGTTTTTTTTGTACACCTTGTCGTACGATGCAAATCGTAGTCGGCATTGGGTAAGCGCCTAACGTATTGAGCTGTGTCACTATCGGATTAAAAGTTTTTTTCATCACTCCAGATAATTTTTCTCCTGAAATCAACGTTGTAATGAACATCTTCCTTGGCGAATTGAAGTATTTGTTGTCGATGGTGATCGGTAAGACATTTTTTTGGTAAAGTATCATTCCCCGTAGCCCAGCGTCACGAATTTTTTCCCAACCGTGTCAACGGAACATGTAGCTTTGGAGGTTTCTTTAAAACCTTTCAAAGAATGAAAAAGGATTTAAAACGGGTAAAAACAAAAGCAAATCAAACACAATTTTAAAAAGTAGCAAGCCTTTTAAACAGGTATCAGCGAATATTATTGTAGGGTTAGTTTTTTTGACAATTTCGTATGGACGGCAAGAACGGGGCTTCGTTTTTTATCCTAAACGTCCATATTCTTGAAATCTTGCAGCCCACTTCCACAAGAATTTCATTGTTCAAGCCAGAGTTGCAAGAAGGAACTACAACAATGGGTTAACTAAGACTGTTTAACTTTTGATGTAAATATTCTAGTATGGATTAGATGGTGATCCTTTGGGTGAGAATGGAGTGTTGAGAACTCATAGAAGTATTACCCAGAAGTTTTGGAATTTGACAATCCTACAGTATTTGCAACAGCAATCCCGGTAATTAATAGTTCTTGTTTTTACCATCTTATTACTTCTTTTCACTGTGTATTGTAATATTAAAATCCAAATTTGAGGGTGGTGAGGGTGGTGACAACGACAACGTATCGAATCTGGTAGGGAACGTCGCTGCCCGACAACAAATACAGCAGAGAATAGCAAGAAGGTGTATCAACCATGATGAAAAATGTGTTTTGAATGACAACTTTGATTTTTATACCGATTAAATGCAAAGTGTAGTTGCTGTTGTAACAGAAAATTGCCATGAAAATTTGTGAAGGTAATAAAGACATAGAAGCAGTTGGCTTTTGTTAAATAGTAAACGATAAAAAAAATTTTTTTTTGAGAAACTGCAGAAAAGGATTTATATTTCACTTTTAATCTAGGAGTTCTCCAGGAAATTCTTCAAGAAATCCCGGAAGAGTTATCTTGGAACTCCTCTTCGAAGTTAAATACCATTTGAAGGTCAAGCGTCAAAATCATTTAGGCGATGAGCACGCAAGGGTCGCATTGCTGGCCGTATTAGTAGTGTACCACTATAGAGATGCCCTTCTTTAAGTATTCGAATTCTTAAACGTTCGCATGGGGTCCAATCCTACCCCGATCGTAAGAAAGCGGGAGCTATTTCCCCTCGACTATCGACGCCCCTACCCCATCACTTAGAGCAACCTCGTATGAGAATATCAAAGAACAATTGGTCGACGTCCAAAAACATGATTTTGTTAAACTGGCACCCCACAGTTCCGAACAACTCGAGCTAAGCACCGGGAAGTCTATAGATTTCACCCAAAGAGAAGATCTGTCAGATAAATCCATCTCATCGTGCTGTAGATAACACCACGCTCCCCACTTTAACCCGCTCACCACTTCTCTTGCCAACCATGTTTCACAACCACGCTCTACATCCAACACCGATAGCGACACCGATACTCTCCATCAATGGGATGGCGACAAGCAAAAAGCTTTCAGAGTAGTCTGGCACTTTCGTCCAGGCTTACAAAATTGAGTTGCTTTCTCTTGGAGGCAGGCATAGAGATGAAGATGGCGACTAACACCGCCCGGACCCTCTACCGTACTCCCTATCTCAGCGCTGCAAGAGTTCACCCTTTTATCAGACCCGCAGTTGGGCTATAACTCATCCTCCTCTCAACCCACTTCCACAACCCCGTTCACTACATCAGGACAACCTTCCCGAATCAATGCCCGTCTAGGTTTCGTAGCCTCTACTCCAGTAAACCTTAACAATTTGTCCAATCCGTATCCAAAAGCCCCACCATTCAAAAAATAAGAATGTTAGTAGAGAATTACACATTCAAAGCATTAGTAGACAGTGGAGAAGGGAAAAGCCTCATCAACAGTACGCTTTTTGACAGGCTTCTACTGCAGGAAGAAGACTTGCAATATTCAAAGGAAGTAGCCGTAGACATCTTTGAAATCAGCAACAGGCCCCTGATCTGACAGCGAACCGTAGTAGTAAATGTTATTGCTGAGAATGAAAGGCCCCGTGAACCCTTCCAGCAACAGTTAATCGTCTTTCAGGGAATTATGGAAGAATGCGTACTAGGTTAGACGCCCTTTATAAAAATAAGTTTATGATCGGCGGTCGTTAGCAGACTGTCTATCGAGTGAGGGAGTCTGATCAACTCCAAAACGTGAACTAACGAATCATGATGGCTGCCAATGGAATAAAAATACCTTTATCATCTGCACGCTTGATGAAGAAAGCGAATTGTCCCGTAAAGCTCTCGAAACAGCATGTTTTCTTTTCAAAGACTCCCAACTACCCCCCGGGCTTCTTTTGACCCTTTCGTCTCAACGAAGTCAGATAAAGAAATATTTCAGATCGTTTTGGTCAACGGGACCAACCGTACCATCGACCTTCGTCGCTACACTATTCTGGGACACGTGTTCTTTAAGACGCATACTCACGTTGCGTCCTGCTCCAACCAGCCTAAAACTCTCCACAACGAATGTCTTAAGGTTTCACTTCCAGACGTCGCAGAGGACGTCACGAGGAGTTTGCGCAAACTTCTAGCGAATCATCATGTTCGCATTCAAAACCAGTGACCTGGACAACACAAGGTTAATTAAATACGTTAGTGATACACAAGAAAAGGGCCCTTCCAGAGACCCTTTAGGGCATTCCTTCCTCAAAAGGAAGTCTCGAAGAAGAACAAGACAACAACATCCGTCCATCGATTCTCTTTGGACTGCCCCAAAACGTTCTAGTAAACAAGAAGACCGAAGACGCTCGACTGTGCATAGACTATCGGAAACTGAATGTTCTGACGAAGAAAGAATTGATGACGTGCTAGATTTGCTGCACGGACAGCGATGCTTTTCCACTCTGGACTTAGCATCCGGGTATTGCGAGATAGACATGGAAGAAACGTCAAAAGAGAAGACCGCTTTAATCATGGAGAATAAGTTGTACAAGTGGTGGTCTTGCATTCGACCTCACTAAAGCCCCAGGAACCTTCCACAGATTAATGAATGTTATCTTGCAAGTTGTAAATAGGAAAGACATGTTTGGTCTACCTGGACGACATCATAATATTCTCGAAGACCAACGAAGACCACATCAACAATTTGAACAGGGTTTTCGAATTCTTAAATAATGCCATCCTCAGGGTAAAACTTTCGAAATGCAAATTCTTGGTAAATTCGGTGCAATATCAAGGCCATACTATTTCTGCGAACGGCATCGCGTCAAACTTAACCATAATCGATGCCCTGGCGAACTATAGGAAACCCTATATTTCAAAGAGATGCAGCCATTCCTGGGGCTTGCACATTATTACCGTCGATTTATCAAGTGGTTTTTCACCATTGTCCACCCAATGTTAAGCCAAACGATAGCACAAGCAAATGATGAGTTAGTGTGGGGCTCAACAGAGGAAGAAGCTTTTGAGTTCCTCAGAAAATACCTGACATCAGAGCCTATAATCACTTATCGAGACTTCACAAAGAAATTTTAAATCTCTACAACACTAGCGACTATGGGCGAGGTGCGGTCCTATCTCAGATGCACGAGGGAAAGGATCAACCAATCGCTTACGCCAGTAGACACCTTAATAAAGCCGAAGTGAAATATTCCACAATTGAAAAGGAGGCTGCAGCAGTAATTTTCTGGAAAAACTTTTCAGCCACTATTTGCAAGACGAATCTTCGTCATCGTCAGCAACCATAAGCAGTTACAGTTGCGCAAAAGTTTAAAGACGAAACCGAAAGGCTCTGACGAACTGAAGTACCACCCCGGCAGAGTATATGACAATGCGGATTTCCTGTCACAAATCCCAATCAACTCTTTCAAACCGCCCCAAAAGACCGAGGACATCGTGTTCCGAAAACAGCAAAGAGATCCCCTCTGCAGCGGCATAAGAAACTACCTGGAGGCAAAGACACTAAGTGAAAATAAAAGTACCTAAATCTGGGCAAAAGAAATTGATCTATATTCGATATCTGATGGTTTGCTGTCCCACCTCAATAAGCCAACGTCAAAGTAGAGTTTTGCCCAATAACAAGTGATAGTCCTTCTTAGCCTAAGGAAGTCACTGCTAAAGGAGTATCACGACTCCCCACTCTCCGGTCATTTAGCCCAGGAGAGGACTGTCCTACGGTCGCTGCATAAATATTACTTGTCAATGATGCTTTCCGACGTCAAGGAGTATTGCCTAGCTTATGAACCCTGTGCTCTCTAATAACGGTCCAACCTCTGAGCTTTCTTAAACTTGTTGGATCTAACATCAAAATGGTTCAACATGCTTTGGCTAGATTTCATGGGACTCATCCAACCCCACTCTTTACAAGGAAATAACCACGTCCTCATAATCACCGATGATTTTACCAAATGGATAGAAGTTATTCCTTTACTGGATCAGTCAGCCTTGACAATAAGCCAAGCCAAATAAGGACAAAATTATTCTTTATCAAGGATTCCCTAGGGCTATCGTTACCAATCGGGGTTCGAACCTCACCTCAGAACTCGTCTTTTGTGTAAGAAGCTGGAAATTATACGGCTTATTAAATTAACCTCAAACCAACGGTCTCACGGAAAGGTAGAACAAAATGGTCGCAGAAATGTCACGGAAGTATGTGGGATTCCCAAAATGGGAGGAAATGTTGGGTTCACTAGCGTTCGCCTATAGAAACTCCATGCATTCCTCAACTCGAAGCCTTCCTCTTCGTAAAGGACAACGTAGCTCAGGATAGGGGAAAACAGGGGCTTCAATACGACAAGTGCGCAAAAAACAGAAATTCAGGATAGGTGATAAGGTACTCATTGATGTAAGAACACTGTAATGGGAATCTAACAATACTCTAAGTAGAGCATATCTACTTAATAATTCTTACACCCCCTGATCAACCACGTCACGGACGGCAATGTCAATCAACGACAGTGAGCAGAACAGTTTGATACCTTTGTCTCGTGAAATACATCTCTCAGTAAACAGTATTATAGTAATTCATCATTAAACAAGGCTATTACAACACCCATGGCAGACAGCAGTAAAAAAACTCATCCCACGATTCATGGGGCCATACCGAATCACAAAAGGAAATGACAGCACACCATGGAAATTCAAGAGGGTAAAGAGGGTAAAGAGGGCAAAGAGACACAGCTAGTTGATGTAAATCGGATTAAACCACCCTATGAATCCATAATCTGCAATGAAGAACCCTGTGTTGAATTCGAAGACAACCGGAAGAAGACCACGCTTTCCGATCCCGCTAAGGAACTCAAGTTCTCTTCCCCGGTTGACATAGAACACCCGAACAGGAAGATCTGAATCTCATAGACCTTCATGCCAACCCCTCTTTTCCAGAAAGATTGGAAACCGAAAACTCTCACCAGAAATTGCTGTTAACCCCGATGCCACTAGAATCAGTAGTTCCACCCTCCCTCGTAGAAGCACCACGCCTCGAGCGCCACCCAGTCTCCACCCGTGGAGTGCTCTAAGACCCCCATGCTATTTAGATTAGTCCCATACCTCCCACTTATAAAATAAGGCCATTTTTTCAATGACTTTGCTTACATTAAGTAGAAAAACTGTAGTAGAACATGAAGATGGTTTCTTAATCCGTTTCATATATTTGTATGTCTAGATTATTTATGATTTCCCTACTCGCTCTTTCGTTCCTTGTCCCCCTCGGATGCGTTCAACGCCGCCGTCTGCAACTGTGACAACGTGGGGAACTTGGGGGGTCTGAAGGGTTTCTGATGGTCGACGAGGAAGAGTGCACCTACCAAGCAACCTCTATCGCTGTTGTAGGGGGTAGGTTGATTAGAGCCTTGTAGTGGGTTGCTATTGTTTTCTTAGGTTGGCTGTAGACGGTTTTCGTTCTTTTAGAAGATCCTTTGCTTTTACATAGTTATTATTAAATGAGGAAGACATAATAGTGCAGCCTTGGCTTCACTCTCAAGCTTTGAGACAAAAAATTAAATTTAGAAACGCCACTTTAATCTTTAGCATCCACTTCCGCCTCAAAAAACGTACCAGAAACGGGACCAAAGTAGGATGTCTCCTCTAAATATTGGCAAATCAAATTTCGGATGCACGCTAGCTGAGGGGAAAGTAGTGAAAAGAGCAGCTGCATCTGCTGGTAGGGAACAAGTGCGGCTAATTCGGCGTATTCGATATTCTGTAGGTCTTAAAGTTAACAAGCAATCCACCACTCAAGTGCACCAAATTCATGAACCCCGTTTTTTTTCTTATTCCGCTATGGGATGTAAAATTCTAAAAAAAACACAGCCCTATCCATTTTTTTACTCCGGATTTGCCTATTTTTTCAGAATTCTAAAATTCCCTGCCGTTCGGGAGATATTTTATGTTAAAGTTAGGGTTTTTTCAAATTTTTCAAATTTGGGGGGGGGGTCTTATTAAATAATTATTATTAAATAATAATTGTCATATTTCTTGTGATTTTCAGTTTGGATTATACTTCACCTTTGGCGTCGTTCATTTGAGTGATAGAAATACGGTTGATGCTGGTTTCGTGATATTGTGTAAGGCTACATTTCTTATGGTTATTGTGTGTCATACTGTCATTGGCATTCATTTCTTTTTTGATTGTGACGCTCCTTGGTTACGGACAACACCACACACAGCACATCCAACTACAAGGAAGAACTAGTCATTGTTTGTACGTCCTGTGCCAAGTACTCTTAGCCGTGATTTGGAGTTCCAGCTATGGAAGAAGTAGGAGCACATCTACAAGGATGAAAAGAATTAGGTTTCGCCCTACTACAGCGATAATGGCAATCCAAAAAAGGTGTGTTTAAAGTTATGGGCTACGTTTGTGCTATGCTGGGCGTAATCATTTATAGGACGTATTAGCAGGAGAAGGATTTGCAAACCTATAAATACATATTTTATCCCTTTAGGGGGGCGGCTTAGTGATTTGCGAACATCATTGTTTTTGTATTTCAACAACTTCTTGAAAAAAAATATATACTTACAATACAGGAGACAATATGAAATCACTTTATTTGTTGATTCCGTTTTTTAGCGCACAGTTTTTGGTAAGAAAATTTACTCCTAATCTTAGAATCAGACGGCAGGTTAGGATTTTCTTTCCTGGGGAACTGTTGCAACGTCATTGAGAGAGCATCTTTAGGTTTAAATGACACATTTTTGGCAGCAATTTCACGAATGAAAGCATCATAAATGTCAATCACCCTTTCTTCTTTGGAGGCTACATTTGGGCTTTTCTTTTTCGTTTGTAGCCGATTAATTTCTACCCGTATGTCATTTTCTGACGGAAGACAAAATTCTTGTGGATATTTGACTGCCAACATTTCCAGTATTTGAGCTGGGCTTCGTTTGTTTTTTTTATCTTCTTCGCCGAGCTTGAACATTTCTAGGATGTCAGGACGATAGATAAGTACATGTTTAGGCCCGTACATTTGCCCGTTTTTTGGTCTTCTAGCCCAGCCTTTCGAAAAGTGTAGTGGTACTGTAAAATTTTCAGAAACAAATGGCGAGAAGTTTTCTAAAGAGTTTTGGGTTATATCTGATTGCGTTGTCCCGTTTAATTGCATGTTCCAAGCCGTTCTCAAGGCGTAGTTGACAAGATTTTTTTTCATAGGTAGACAGGCATCGCCCTTATCACGCCTCGAAATTTTCTTTTTCCATTTATGCTGTCTGATTGCCAATTGCGCATCGGTATAAATGCGAATTCCCGTTATTTTGCCTACTTGCGTGGTCAAGGGTAAAGTTTGCATAACTTCTCCATCATTGTTATAAGATGTTGGGCCGTCCGACTTTTTGCTGCCCGTCGAGGACTCGTGATCCTTTGATTGTTCACCTTGTATCAGGTAGTTGGCCACCGTTGCCAGTTCATCGTCTAGCTCGCTATCATCAGAATCGAGTTCTTCAAAGTCGTTACTGTGGGTCACATCATCTTGTGTGGTTACGGTGTTTGCCGCTGGATCGATGACGACAGTTCTTGGATTTCCCTTCCCTGTATTATTAACAGAACGAAATTTATTAGAAAACGGTACAATGCTATATCCAAAAAAATGCTGTTTGGGAAAAGTCTACCTGAATATTCATATCCTTGCAGAGAGAAAGGGGGCATGTAATTTCCTTGATCCGATGAAGTAGAAATGTTATTTGTGCTTGTGGAATCGGCGTAGGAAAAGAAAACGTCATTAGTACGCTTTATTATTTTCTTTAATTTTCTATCACATTCAGCGAAATTATCCTCTAATTTGGAGACTGTCTTGCGGTCAAGTTTAATGAGCTCCACTATGGAATTCTGCAAACCTCCGAAATATTTTAAAGCCGCAACCAGTTGGCTTGGGGTGACGACGTCATTTCCTGAAATCAATGCTATTTTCAATGGGATGCTGTAGATGATAATTATATCGAACAATTTTTACCTGCTTTACAATGTTCGTAAACTACTTGCGTACTTCTTGCGAAATGGGCATCTAGGACCGACTTTCAATCCTGAGTTTCGGTGTGTATGAATCGACGGATGCATAAGGAATAGGTTAAACCTAGGTATGGAATGAGCATCAACAATAGAGTATTTTGATAGCAACTAGCGTTTTTCGACTGTAGAAATATAGTAGTTATGTGCGGAAATAGTTTCTTAATCGCTATAATCACTGCTTCGAGAATAGATATCACTGACGTCACATCTTGCTTGCTTTCATTTTCAACTACATGGTCCATGTAGAATTTGTTGGGGACGGGGGTTTGTACACCATCGACGCAAACACATGTATATAAAATGTAATCATTGAGCCATGCCAGCTTTTTCCTATTTTACCGTAATGATCTACAGTTTTCTCGCGGAAGTATACCGGCTCAAACTTCATTTTATAATCAATCAAAAGAACGCACTCGTTAGAAAATCCATTGCGTAAACAATTACGCTCCATTTTGGTGTGCATTTTACGTATAGCTGTTTGTTGATTCAGAACTCGAAGCCGGTGACCCATAAATAACTGAACTTTCTTTAGACAGCAATCGAGGGCTGTTAATGCTGAGTGTTGAGGGGCAGTCGATTTGATGATGCATTCATTCAGAAATTGGAATATGTAAAACAGATGTCGGCAATTACTGCACGTTGCAGTTGCATCAACTGGTGCATGTTCGCCACTGAGCCCAAAGGACACCCTATGGGCGATGCAGTCATCTTTGTCTCCGTGAAAACCATATTTCAGATACCGGTGTGCAGCGTCAACCTCGCGTAGTAATTTCCTCTTTTCTTCGCCGGGGTCACAATATGCGTCGATTAATCTATAAATAACGGCGAAGTTGTCGTTAATAAAAAAACCAGTAACGTAGTCTACTGCCTTACGCAGTTTTGCATCGCAGTGCGTCAAAGCAGACACTAAATTTAAAAAACTTTATCTTTTCAGCTGTTTGTCTTTTGGAATTTTAACCGTAGCACTTTTCACATAATTTTCGTACATATGTGTGCGAGAAATTTTCCGCATAACTAAAGGAAATCCACGCGCGACACCATCAACAATAATAGTCTTCGTTCCCCAGGACGTGTAGCACACGTTGTATGGGCTCAAAATGAACGAAATAGCCGAATCAGCAGTCGTGTGGTTGAAACGCCCAATGCTCCGATTAATTCGTGGAAGGCACTGCCCACTTGTCACTGTCTTAAAGTCTTTCAATCCCTTTTGAGATGTATGAGTGGCCAGTGTTAAGTCACCGTCCAAATCTTTTAGTTGCACGACGTCTTCTCTTTGGTTTGAGCCGCAAAGATACGCCCTGGCCGTACGCTGCTCCGTCTTTGCCTTTTTAGAACGGACAATTGTGTGAATCAGTGGAAGGGTGAGGACATGTCGCGATTGGTCAATTAACTTTGCCATTGATTTAGTAATCGACACTTGTGCTGCTGGTCCACACAGAAGAACAGTTTTTTTTTTAAATGAAGAATTTGTATATCTTGGCAACACTAATTTGCATGACATGATTTGCTTTTGACTCTTCTTCCCAGTTACTTATGTTAGATCTAACATCGGCTGCCGATAATAACTTTCTCAAGGACGAACTCTTTTTGAGTTCAAAAGCAGCAGATAAATCAACTAGGGAAGTTATTGCTCTCATTGGGCTAGCTGTATCCGCATCATTCATGTAATCCACTTCACTTCCTTCTTTGCCGGACAGCAAAACGGGCTGTTGGCGGCGCGGAACTCTATTTGGCGATAAAATTCGTATTTTTTTTCTTGGCAGATCGGAGCTGCCATCCTTACTACTGTATCGGCCTCTTTTACGACAAATTTTTTCTTCAATAGATCGCCCATCGTGGTCACACTGGCACCTCGAACAACGGTTGCATGTGGAACATGACTTTACGCGACACCGGCACATGTTAGCGAGATTTATCAAAGTAGTGTACTGAAGCTTCTGCACCTTTTCTACATGGGAAATACGTTTCAAAACCAATTTAATTGTTGACATTAAATTTAATCAACGTGACATAAGGGATTATGAATAACTATTTTTCAAAAACAGGGTTGGGCTACCGCGGTAGGAAAATTACCGCGGTAGTACCGCGGTACTCTGGTACTACCGGCAATACTGTACCACGGTATTCAACAGAAAATACTACCGTACCGCAGTACCGGACTCACTTTTTATACTCTACGGTAGTGGTATTTTTCACGCTATCTAGCGCTCGATTTTTAAGTTTTAACTGCCATTTGACGTATCATTTTGCACTAGATCACGCGTTGGATTCCTGCTAAGTGTTGAGAGCACAAGACAGTCCTTTAGCTTGTAAAAATGAATCGCCGTGAAAATAGGTAATATTTAAACGTTAAAGTCTTGTATTTATAGTTTATTGTTAACTATTTTTATAATTTGTTGTTAAGAAAAAGCTCAAAAGACGCAGATGTAGTTCTAGAAAAAAACGAAAGAGACGATGATGAAAGTGAAGAAGAGTATTTCTGATGAAGAGAGTGTTAATGATAGTAATGCAGAGGCAGTTGAAGCAACTTCCAATGCACCAAGAAAGGAATCTCAGAGTAAGCATGAAGTGATTTCAATTAATGGACTGTATTTAAAGTTTCTTCATGTTCGTTCATTATTCCTAGGTGGTGATGGTAGGTTTGCGATTACTGATGAAGAATATAAAGGTCTACCATATCCAGCACCTTATTTTACGTATGCTGGAAAGGGATCTGGGAAGGAATCGTTCCTGTTTACTTGTCATCTAGATCACTGCCAAACAAAGAAGAAAACAATTTCTGTTACCAAAGATAGCAAAGGGAATATCAGAAAGCATTTAAAGGTAAGGTTCTTTTTTTTTCTCACATTACAACTTATGAAATTGTCTTTTTATCGTGTTCATGAATAAGTTTGCCACCCCAGCAGTCTAGATAGTTTTAATGGACTTTGCAATGAACTTGATGCCACTAAAGGTGCTAATAAATCTCTTTAAAAAACAACAACCAAGGGTGGTGAAAGCTCCGGTAGAAGTCAAGGTGAAACACAATTGAAGATGTCTTTTCAAGGGTATCCGAGATCGAGAGTATTGACTCAATCCTTGTTCGACCAGTATATAGTGGTATTATTTTTGCTTTTACCAAACGCCATATTATCCTACTTCACACATTGTTTTTTTTTGTTCATACAGGAATACTTATGTGAAGGTTGCCTTCCAGTTTACCACATGGAAAGACGGGAATTCAGAAAATTCGTTTCAAGTTTGTGTCCTACAATGAAGGTAGGAACGAGAAAGTACTACCGAAAAAAGATTGCTGATACTTTCCTGCAACAGAAAGCTCATCTCAAGAAAAATGAGCGGATGCACTGTGGATGTGCTCTACAGCCGATGCATGGTCGTGTAGGCGAAAAAGCTTTATCGGTGTTACTATCCATTGGATTGCTTCTGATTTGTCAAGACAATCTGCCTGCTTAGCTGTCAGGAGAGTGGTTGGTACATGTAATTACGAAGTTATTGGCAAATTGCTAGAGGCCATTAATGAAGAATTTGAGATTACCACTAAACTTACGTGTACAATAACAGATAATGGAAGCAACTTCATGAAATCCTTTAAAGTTTTTGGTACGAAGAATGATGAAAGTCAAGAAAGAGCATCAATACAATCTGTAGACCTGAGCAATTATCAAACTGACAATAGTCATTTTCCACAAGCCAAACCCAGATCGATGTCTTCTCAAGTTTTTCGTCAACAAACTAATGACTATCTAAACGAGGAATCTATTACGGACATGTTGAGTGACATAGAATCCGAATTCCACGAAAGTAGTGAGGAAGATGGATTAGATGATGCAGAATATGCAGATTTGGTCCCAGGTATCCGTAAAATTGGCGCTGACAACGGCACAAAGGATAAGGAACAACTTGTTCAAGATGGAAAACCAGATGAAGGAGCAGTAAACTTTATTCCCTTGACGGACATTTTGAAGAAGAAAGCATCGTCTCGCACAATCTATTGCCTTCCAAAGCATAGAAGATGTGCTTGTCATTTATTGAGTTTAGTCGCCAAAAAGGACATATTTGTTGGCCTTGACGCATCTTTGAAAAACTTAATGGATTCTACTGAGAAAAAGCTACTTGCTCTTTGGAGTAAGCAAAATTGAAGTTCAAAAGCTGCAGACGCTATTTATGCAAGCTTGGACGGTCTTTTTTTTTGTCAACAATGAAACTAGATGGAATTCTTATTTCGATGCCCTCGTAAGAGTGAGGCACTTTCTCAACACCAAGAAAGCAGACTTAAAAAAACTTTTCACTCATTTCAAAATTGATTATTTTCGGCCAACGGAAGAAGAATTTATCAAAGAATATGTCAAAGTTATGAGGCCGATTTCGGAAGCATTGGATGTTTTGCAAGCAGACATTAAAGTTAATGTCGGTTACCTCCTTCCCACTTTAAAGCTTTTGTTGGAGAAAATGGAAAAATTGAAGAACAATTCGGAGGTGAAGCACTGCAAGTCTATTGTTAATAATTTTATAAATTCCGTTAAGAAGAGATTTGCCGAATGTTTCGATGATGAAGAGCTTAAGATCGCTGCAATGTTGAATCCGCAATTTAAAACTTCGTGGATTGATGATATCGATAAAAAAGAAAACATCGATCTTTTGATTTCGGTTTATCTTTCCTTCAAAGAAAGTTATCCTGCGAATAGGTATATTGCTTTTTTTATCTTTGATCTATTTTATATTTTTCTGTTAGAAATTTGTAAAGAATTTTCAAAAAATTGTTTATTTTTTAGATTGGCTTCTGCTGAAAACGATGACCGTTCAGATACTGACAGCGACTTCAACAGTCCACAACCAAAGAAAAGAAAGGATTTCTTTAGAAGCCTAAAAAAGAAGAAAGTTTGTACTGAAGCGAATGAAGTGGATTTATTCCTGGCCGACGAGAGCACCGAGACTTCAAGTTTGGAGAATTACCCTACTTTGAAAAAACTGTACATGAAGTACAATGCTGCTCTCCCATCGTCCGCTTCCGTTGAGCGTTTATTTAGTGCCGGAGGTCTCATTTTCATTCCGACAAGGGCCAATCTTTCAGATGAGAACTTTGAAAAATTGCTTTTTCTAAAAGTGAATAAATTTGAATAGTAAGTATGCCCACAATGCTTCTTTTTACAATTTCGAAAGTACCGGGAGAAGTACCGTTACCGCGGTACTTTGTAAAACCTCTGCGGTAGTACCGTTACCGCGGTAGTTTTCAAAAAAAGTGAACCTACCGCTACCGATACCGTGGTACTTTTTAAAAGTACCGGGCCCAACCCTGTTCAAAAATAAAAAAAGCTTTTTCTCTCCCCCCCTCCACAGCACATTCAACTTTTTCAACCCGTATGTTGTGAAGGTTCCCGACTATCCATATTGCGGATGCAGTCGCTTTGTAGGTGAAAATGATTGCTCTTGCTAGAGATCTTCTTGACATAAATTTTCGTTTGAACTCAAAATGTGTTCTTCTCAGTTGACAGCCCAACAGCCACTGCTTCTGTTGATTTCATCTATTATAGATGTATTGGAAATAACGCATCAGCTAATGGTTAGATGTCGATGAATAGAAGTCTCAACAATAATATTTACCTGCAGAATTCATTTAAAATGTGTTCTTGTTAGTTGCCACAGCCCAACAGCCACTGCTTCCGTTGATTTCATCTATTATAGATGTAGTGGAAATAAAGCATTAGTTAATGGTTAGACGTGGATGAATAGAAGTCTCAACAATAATATTTACCTGCCGAATTCATTTAAAATGTGTTCTTCTTAGTTGTCACAGCCCAACGGCCACTGCTGCTGTTGATGTATTCTATTACAGAAAATGGACATATGGGATTAACTACTGATTACATGCATAGAGCAACGTGTAAACACAATAACAAACACAATATTTACCTGGCGAATTCATTTCCAAATCCTCCATCCTCTGTAGTTCAGCATCAACTTCCATAGCTGAACGAATAATAGCCATATGGTGGTGAATTACGGCACTGATTTCAACAGGACTTCTTTCATCTTTCTCGTCTATAAAATAGTCGTTCAGCGATTCGCTGTACAAAATGCCGTTTGATGTTTCCTCAATAAGTTCCCAATGCATTTCGGTGTTTACTGTGTTCGCACGGTCCCAAACGTCAATTGCAGACGAAATTAAATTATGCATCGCGAAAAAGTTCGCAATCGATATCCAACTGTCAGTTATCGATTACTATCATACTTGAAGCACGAGGTGCAGAGAAATCGTAGCTTCAATAGTAATCCGCCAGGAGCGCGAGGGAGGTGTTTAAAAAATGGCTGCTAGGCTGGGTGGGAAACTGGCCAAATAAGCCCTTCACTAGATTGCGAATAACTCGGCCAATCAAATCCGGAAAAAGATTTCCTTTCGGATTTGCATTGAGGGATGGCCAAGCAAACTTTTGGTACAATTAATTCTTTTTAAACGCTTCTCTTTTTCCAAAAAAGCGATAGAAAAGACCCCCCCAAATTTCAAAAATTTGAAAAAACCCTAATTTTAACATGAAATATCTCCCGAACGGCAGGGAATTTTAGAATTCTGAAAAAAAAGGCAAATTCGGAGTAAAAAAATGGATAGGCCTGTATTTTTTTTTTAGAATTTTACATCCCATAGCGGAATAAGAAAAAAAACGGGGTCCATGAATTTGGTGCACTTGAGTGGTGGATTGCTTGTTAAAAAACGAAATTGTCTATTGCATCATGAATGATTTGGGTGCTCTCGTCAGCTGCATCTATCTCAGCCGCAAAATCTGTGACATCTGTTTCCGTAAAGATTGATTCTGATGTGATTCTGAATAAAGGACAAGCCTTGTCAAGACTGAAGGGGAACAAGGAGGAGTTCTCTGTTTCCTTAAAGGTCTTTCAACGCTTCTCTGAGTTTGGGTAAAATGTTATCTCTTTTGGTTTACTTAAAATACTGTTTGTTTTAAGTTGCCATTCGTTTTATTATTTTTTGTTTGGGACAAACACAACAGCCGTTTTAATCTCAGCCATAAGAATACCATCGTATTTTCACCAATGTAAGACATAGTTTTGTCTTGATCTCATCTTTAAAAAACAATACTTTTATCAAAAGATGATTATAGACCTAATATGGTTGCTGCGTTGAACAGTGATTTTATCACGTTTAGGATGACGATTTTTGTAGTTGAATGGTGGTCTGGGCAAGTGAGAGGCGACCAGCAATAAAAATGTGATTGGAAATAATTGGTGATTAGTACCTCGTGAACAGTAAAAGGGTTTTATCGGCTATGTATCATCGTAATAAATAGCCTCGTCTTATGTTTTTCAAAATTTTGAATTTCATTAATTATCTTTTTTATTCAAATAAAGTTGAAAAAATATTTCTTTTATTATTTATTTATTATTTTTTACATTTAAAATTAAGTTTGTCTTTTTTAAAGTCAATCTTTGTGATCATCAGTCACTAAAAGAAGTTTCCGTTTCCTCATCAAAAGATTTCAATTTTAATTCTATGATAATTGAACTCTTTTGTTTTGTGGTTTTCATACCAAGCATAAAAAGCATTCATCCTGATTAATAAAGTGGTGACAAGTTTCCCACTCTCTTTCCACAGTTGTGAATAATGCTACATTAATTGGTCTCTTCTGTAAAGGCCAATTCATTGATATAATGTATCATAATCTTGATTGTGATGTCTTTTTTATAAACCGGTCCATATTACTTAGATGGGTCTTCAAAAGTGTGAGCTTACATGTAGAGCCCCTAACTGTTCAGTGTTTTGACACTTACGCCCTCAAGTTAATTGCATTATAATGTAAGCATGGTCTAACATTAGAGGTCCCAGAACCATCGTCTGCAAGGTGTTTCGTCTGCTATTTCCGCGGACAAATTTTGGGGCACTCGCTAGGGGCGCTGACTACCCGGATCAGTCATAACATTCCCTCCATAACGTTGTCAACAATGGGGAAAGTAGTCGCTTGTGACTGTTTTTCACGCTGTTTTCTTCTGTATTAAAAATTTAAAAAAAAATTACTATACAAATAAAGGAAATCTGAATCAATTCCTCTTTGTATTTTAAACCTTAGTATACATTAATACACATTAATTGACCATCTTAGACAGTAAGCGCAGCTTATGCTGTCCTTCTTTTAATTTCTGACTAACCTCATTTTTTAAACGGTTCGCTTCCGTATGATATCGGATTTCTAGGTATTCAAACATTAAAAATGGGACTGTTTCCGTGCGATGTTTGTCGCAACAAATATTTGGCAAAACAAGTCAGTCGCATGCAACATCATGGATGACTTGGTGGAAGGAATCTCTCATGTAAGCTTTTTCAGAGAGAAAAGAATTTTTAACAATTTTCCCAACTTTGGCAAATGTAAAAAAACATGCCAAGAGAAGCAAAACGCAAGAAGCTTTTGCCTCTCTTGGCATGTTTTTTAAGTTGAGAAAATTGTTTAAAATCATTTTGGAACGGTTTTGTTTTGTCAAAAATTGGTTGCGACAAACATCCAGACAAACAAAAGATTTTCTGCGTGGAGTGAAACAACACACCCACAAGAGGCACTCCCATGGGGCGGAAATCACCAAGTAAATTGGCAATGTTGCGAAAGGCGCAATTTTCAAAAAGTCTGATTTTTCTAAAATTAATTAAAAATTCCCAGTTGGCACTATCTTGAATCTTTTAATACCTAAAAATCGGGAAAAATCGACGCTTCAATTCATTCACTTTTATAACACAATTACTAAAAATTTAAAATAATAAAAATAGAAAACCGGTTTTTTCTCCCTGAGAGGCGATCAGCCTAACTCACTAGTGAATCTGGTGGGGAATCTTGGAACCCCTTACTAAACACCCACCACTCTGGAGATGGGGCGACCGTGTACATTTTCTATTATACAGTACCTACCAGAACTCTTGGGAAGCCTGAGAGAACCTTATGTAAAAACGCCATTTTTGTGGTTCATTCAGTGCTACAATTTTCACTCATATGGTACAATTTTTTTTGTGTACGTTCTCATCAATAGTGAGAACGTCCCTAATTTTTCCTAGAATTTTATTTTAATGGGAAAGGTGAATAAAAATTCGATGAAAAAACTTTAGAAAGCCGAAAGGACCTTATGCAAATGACGTGACTTTGGCTTTTTTTTAAACAAACAGCTAGGGCTAGGAAGACGCAAAAGGGCAAAAAAAATAGCTACGTTAGTTCTTTCTGCATCCTAATTTTAAGATTTTTCTCCAATAATTCAACCATTTAAGAGTAGGTTAAAAAACGAAATTACGGAAATCTCTTTTTTACGGCATCAACCGTAGTTGCCGAATTCTTAGAAACCCTTAGTTTTTTTTCCTACAGTTTTACCAGGGTAATAGAATACTGTCGCGGGTGAAAAGGGAGATTGGTTATCTCTTCGCAGAGATGAGTCATCCGCTCCTTGGACAACGCTGCGATCGTGGTGAAGAAATTATCGGGAGAAGTCCGCTCTAAGAAAGATACGCAGATATGCAGTCCGGAAGGGGAATAATTCGCGCGACGGTATAAAACGCTGCCCCAAATCTGCGTTAGATGAGTCTACATCGGGTGAGTCTCCATCGGGTGAGCTCCCGGAGCTGGGCTCCGTAGGAGAAGTTCCCTGGTTTCCCTAGAGTTCTTCAGACGCTTCTCCAACTTTTGGTAATGGTTATCCCTTTTGTTTGAGTTAAACCATTGTTTAGAATTTAAGTCATCACTTGTTGTATTCGTTTGTTCTTGTTCCAATACAACTCGTGTGACAATACTACATATATATACCAGAGTAATAGAATGAACTATGTATAATATATATATATTACACTAATAGTTTTCAGTCGTTCATTACCTCTAAGAGATTTGCAGGTTGAAATATGTGATCGGAAGATGTAACACAGAGCATTGGATACATATATTGGACACTGATGGTTGACTTATCTTCAGCACATTTCCCACAGTTGATTGGAACGTGCCAGTGGCAAAAAATTTTAAGGCCGCAAGTATTTGTGTCAAACATTTTCGACCTAATAACTTGTGGCCTAATTTATAGCAAATAAGCCCTACACGGTAATGGGAATACATTAAGGTTCATAAATACATAGAAGATTTGAAGTATCTTAAGACATCTTAATATGAAACATAGAATACCTTTAATGTACCAAATTGAAGCCTTGTCAAATCTAAATACTTTGTAAATTTGATCATTGTCAAAAAGATCGAAAATATCAGCCCGTTGACTGTAAAACAAAACCATTCTTCTTCTCACTTCTATTCGTCTTTCATATAATTCATCCTCACTTACGTTACTCTCAATGTTACTATTTAGGACGTTGTTCAAAAGCTCAAGATGGCGTTTTAGCTCGTCGATGTTATTCATATTTTTTCACTACACCACTAGATGCTACGGTTTAAAAAATTAGAAGTCAAAAGATTGCCGTACGGAAAATGTTATATTTAAGGAAAACTAGGACAACAGTAGCGTTTAGCATGATTCAAAGCACATAATTAAAAAAAATAATTGCTGAAGGCCAACTATTAGTTGACGTACAAACATTTTCTGCCGTAAACATAAACAGACAAGTTTAAAAAATTTCTTTAGTAGAAAATCTAAGCAAAAAAAGGCTCGAATACGGTTTTCAGTAAATTCAAGCAAGAATTTAAAAAAAAGAAAAATATAGTCAAGAAAACATTCTGTGCTTAAGCCAAGGCTAGAATACGGTCCCGGCAATGTAGGCAGCAACAATTATGGAACAAAATTGAAAAAAAAGAACTATGAACCAATCTCACTGAGATTGGGTAAGAGAAATAGATTATATTAAAAATTTATACTTGTACTTCTTCGATGTTTATTGCCGATGGCTTAAAACAGCAATATTGAAGCAAATATGGCAATAGTGTGAAGAACCAAAAACGACTTATTTTATTACACTTACACAAGTTCATTTCATATACGTCCCCTTTTTCTTTGTAATTTCTTCTTTCGACGTTTACTTTCTTAAAAAACGTATTTACCCTTCAGTGAACGTTTCACGTATCTTTCTTTGTGCCTCAACCCTAGGAACTGGACCTAAGTAGCATTGTTTTATACCGTCGCGCAAATTACTCCCCTTCTAGACTCCGTATCTCGGTATCTTGCTTAGAGCGGACTTCTCCTAATTTCGGTTACCCCTTCTTTAAGACAGGGGAGCCGACTGTATTGTACTATGTCTACTGCCTATACCCGACTACTGTACTGCGCTCCACGAAGGTTGATCAAACTTTTAAAAAATCAGCTTGCGTACTCTTGGCCCAAAAGGAATTTTTACTCCGTCATTTATACTCCTTCTGGTTTCGCTTACTCGTTCAAACGTTTCTTTTATTTCCCTAATAGTCTCAAGGATTTTTCTTTCTAAACAAACCTCTTGCCGGAAAACCTATGGTTTGGTTTGAAAAGTATTTTTTCAGCATTATTGCCTTTTAGGACCAGATGGTCAACTCAAATGGTTTATCAACTGACTATCATTGAAGCGGACATGGAAGGGAAGGAGGACGTACAAGGAGTAGACGGAGACGACGACAAACCACAGCTGGAGTTGGATTTCGGAGCATTCAGAAGAAGTTCGTCGGCAGTAAGTAGTAGGATAAGGGAACTGAGAAATTGACGAGCATCTAGTGAAAGGTCGGCAAGTCGAGGTAAACGGGTAACTCGAGGCCTTCAGGCAGCACGGGAACCAGGGCGGGATCCAATTAGGTTAACGCAATTTCTTAACCCACCCATAGCTATTGCGGCGCAGATTAAGTTCCAAGCCTCACCCGACTTTGCAGGAGGAGATCATGACGACGTTGGAGACTGGCTGCATCGGTAAGAAGAACGGGTGGTAAAATCGCTGTAGGGACAACAAACTCTGTGACAATGCAGAATTTTCATTCTCGAGGACAGCACTGAGCAGGTGGCAGGACAACTATCCACTGAGTGACGTGATCAAGGAGAAGCACCAGTGGTTCCGTGAGTCAGGACCCAAGTGAGAACTGTCAAGTTTACTCTGGTAGACAAAACTCGATTTAACGAGGATAAATTGTGAGACAAGAAGCAGAAAATGGAAGAGCGCATGTTTGAGTATTACTCCGTCGTACTGGATCTGCGATGTCGGGTAGACCCCAATATTGGAAAGGTGGTCAAATTGGGACATCTGTGGCGTGGAATAAAGTCTACTAAATTGGAAAAACTGCGGAGCCTCAAACTGGGAACATGCGACGAATTTTTCCAAGAAGGAAAACTCTACCAGGAGAGGACGTCGAGAGCGGGACAGGGCATGAGAGTATTAAGAAAAGAAGACCCTGAACCACATTCGACAGCGGGCCAGGGAGCGTCGGTTAGTGCTGGCGGTGGTACCCGCCGGTATTACTACTCGAGTATTCCGACGGGTGGCGGGTACTCTACCCGAGTACTGCACACTATTGTCACATAGTGCGGTATAGACAAAATGAAACTCGGTAAAAAAAACAGAAGTCTCGTGCTTGTAACTGAAAATGTGTCTTTCTTTATTAGAAAAAAATTTAACCTAATCGGCAATCTTCAAGAAAAATATTTCACATATGTAAATAATCTTTACTAATCAATTCATTAAATTTCTGGAATCTTAACGTATGGATGTTTCCTTAAAAAAACAACGAAAACTGACATAACCTAATAACTATCTTTGGTTGTCATAGTGGTAATTACTATGAAAATTAGTAATTTAACGATAGACAATTAATATCAATATATTCTATATTCTAGAACATATTCTTACCACTGGTAAGAAAATATTCTAAAATTGCACGGTAGGGTTTTGGGGAAACAAAGAAAGATTTTGGGCGATACATCACAACATGCCTGCTTTTTTGGCGCTTAAGGAAGACCGGCGATTATTAATTATGAGCCTCATTTTTGAAAAAATTCTTTCACAAGAAACTGAATTCACAATGATGCCCAGATATCTAGGAACTAATTTATAAAGTCGTGGGTACTTTGCCTTTCGCTGATACCACCATTTAAGAGGGCCATCCAACCGCCCAATGGGCAGTTCAGCAATAGCCATCAACTTCTACTCTAGAACCGATTGTACAATCTGCTGCCACACTGATAGATTTTATTTACGGTTTTCGTACGCAAAAATGGTCTGAAATCGGTGGACAAGGGACGTACGTTTTTACATACGAAAACCGACTATTCGTTTTCGAAAAAGAAAATTGTCCGATTGTATCCTTCGATAATCGATAGTTTTTTTGCCCAAAAATCGTGGTATTAAACGAACGAAATTCGAAAATTTTTTATAATGGAAAATTCATTAGGTACCTGTAGAGGTTAAAGTCTATTTTACCCGACCAACGTAAATTAAAGTAAAGTAAAGTAAGTTAAGTAGTTTACTTAACTTGTTTACTGATTTAGTCACTCAATATAGTGAATTGTATATACCGAATCGTTCTCTATTTACTGTCAGACTTATAAAAGTTGCTTTATAATGACACTGTTGCCAAACGTAGTAGTAAGGCGATGTTGCCGTCATTAAAGTGTAGTATTTACTTAATTGTTCGTTTAATATGAATACAATTATAAAAAAAGTATGTTGGGTAGCTGTGTGGTTGAGCAATGGATTAGTATGCTAGATGTCACAGGTTCAAATCTTACATTTTCATTAAATTTTAAATTTTTTTTTCATGAACTGGTTTATATGAAGTAAATATTAAAATAATCGACACTTTGCTATAGTTTTCCTTTATTGTTTATTGTTGTTTTGTTATATTTAGTACTATTTATATTTAGTATAGTATAGTATATAGTATGTTTATTTAATATTCTACTATACTTTAGTATACTACAAACTATCATTGTAGTATATATACTTTCCTATACTATACTGCACAAAAAAACCAGTAGTAATATGAATTTAAATATACAAATGTAGTAAATGAGGTAGCTTAGTGGTAAAGCACTGGATTACTGTGAGAGAGACCATAGGTTCAAATCTTACTTTATCATTTTTATCATACATAAGTTTTTATTTAAATAATTGAGTAATTGAGTTTTCATTTGGTGGTGTATACGTTCATAATAACAGTCTGGTTTCAAGTATGGATATCAACGGATCTATTTTTCTGACCTCGTCAAGTGAATTTATCAAAAGTTACAGTGAAATGTTGGAAAACTTTATGGATGTGAGGAAAGTGGATGTGTTGAATATATATACGAACAATTTTCTACCCCGTGGGACTGCCATCTAGCGATTTACAATTTTTGGCATGGAGGAAAACTACACACCCGCAAGAGGCTCTCCCATCGGGTGGAAAAAAAACGTGGTGACTCAAACGCCCGGTCATTTGGTTGTTAGACTTGATGGTGTGTGGTATATAATTTTTAATACGGATAACTTATATTGGTAAATATTTTATTTTTACTATACTTTATATACCCACCCAAATTTCCTGTTTTCCTCGCTTTGCTCGGCCTTTGTCCCGCTTAGTTTCTTTAGTAGTATAATTAAAGGTTAAGTTCATTAAGTTTAAGTTAAGTTAAGTTAGTTAAGTTAAATTATTAAGTATACTGTATAGACTTTCATTTATTATACTTTACTACTTTATTATATTACTATACTATACTATACTTTACTTTACCCACCCAAATCCCCTGTTTTCCTCACTTTGCTCGGACTTTGTCCCGCTTGGTTTCTTTAGTAGTATAATTAAAGGTTAAGTTCATTAAGTTAAGTTAAGTTAAGTCAAGTTAGTTAAGTTAAATTATTAAGTATACTGTATAGACTTTCATTCATTATACTTTACTACTTTATTATATTACTATACTATACTACTTTTTACTTTACCCACCCAAATCCCCTGTTTTCCTCGCTTTGCTCGGGCTTCGTCCCGCTAAGTTTTTTTAGTAGTGAAATTATAAGTTTAGTTTATTAAGTTTAAGTTAAGTTAAGTTAGTTAAGTTAAATTATTAAGTATACTTTGGTCGGGTAAAATAGACTTTAACCCCTGTAGAATCTAGCATACAACCATACGATGAATTAATTATGTAAATAAAAACACACAGATTTTTACAAAAAAACATTGTATTTATGTAATAATAGAACAAATGATGAAACATAAGTAAAACAAAAAATTTTGCGAAAACAAAAAAAAATTAAATGGTAGGACAATGCGTAAATCGTCTTGGTTTAAAACAGGGATATTACTAAAATGTAAAGGATAATTTGAAACAAATTATTCTTGCTCTTCGTGAATGGCATGCAGAGCATTCGTAAAAATAGAAACGGAACCATAATGAATGTCTTCTTGCTATAACGACAATTTTAACATTTCGGTTTGCATGAATAAAAGAGTTAATATGGTGGCTTTGCACCAACTTATATGGAACACATAATACACAGAAAGAAGGAGAACATTTGCTTCCTTGCACGAGTTAGAACGAAAAACAGCAGTAAACATTGGTATACAAAAATAAGATTGATATTTAATATTAACTTACCAAAACATATCTCGAAATTATTGAGTGACGCGTAGTGTCGTAAAACTTTTATTACTTAATCAGAAGTACTACTCTTAGCCAATGTGATAATCATACAACGGTTTACACCTAAAATGCGGTCCATTTCATCGCACAGCTAAAATTCGAAATTTTTAGTCGGTGTTCTCGTAAACAAATCTAAATTTTTTTTATATACATACGTGGGACGCTTGATTGAGGACTGGACAACGCATCTTAACAATATCCATAACGTTTGTAAACATGCCGGTAATGATCTCACGGCGTCTACCTGAGAAAGTTAGATCGGTCAAAGTTTTCAATGCTATGGCATTTCCGCTAGTATTGTGTTGTTCTATCAAAACTTGTACATTTTCCCAGTACGAAACCATGTCAACTAAAATACAAATAGTAATAAAAAAATAAAACAGTGCAAAGACAAAAACTTTTGGCCTTAACATACCCTCTTCTTCTTGGCCTAAGACCCCAGGGTTATAAATGTATGTCAATTGTTTTCTAGGACGACCTCCCTTTCCTGAAAGTTTCACTCCAGCCTTTAGTCTCTTCCGTCTGAAACGGAGCTGGAGAGAGGTTGGTTGAATTATGTAGTGGAACTTACAAAAAAAAAGAATACAGATTACAAAGAATTACAAAAGTAAACCTACTCCTTGTTACCACGGGTACGTCTTCATTGTTCGGATCGACCATAATAGCTTCTCCATATGTGTCAAATAGTTTTGAAACTACCCATTTTAAACAATCCGTAATTGGTGCAATCGTGTGTTCGGAAATTGCTAGAGCAAGAACCCGCGTAATGGCCTGGAAGTCAAGATGGTTAAGGCGCCTATTCATTTTAATTTTTCCATCAACTGCCATTCCAAAGTAGTGTGGCAGAGTGAAACTTTTTTTTATCTATTTTACGATTCATTTTAGCTGCAGCATTAATACCTGACATAAAAATAAACTTAAACGCCATTTTATTATGTTACAAATTGCAAGACTTACCTTGATTTCGTTTGTCAGGAACGTGCGTTGGTAATACATGTGACTGCAAATTCCCATCTGCTTCTTCCAATATGACAAATGTAGATGGTATTTTGGAAACAGATGTTTCAACAACTTGGATTTGTCCTTTCTTTTCTAATAGAAATAAGATTACAACATTCAAAACAAACATGGGAAAACTTGCAAATTTTCATTTTACCTATACAGACACCTTCAAAACGTGAATCATTGTTCATTCTGGATATTGAAGCAGACATGGATAACGAAGTGTTTTCCTCAGTTGTAAACTCCTCCCAATTGTCTTCGACCACACAGGTTTCTTTAAGAGGGTCTTCAATATTAACTAGAGTTAGTTTAACAAATAACATTTCGCAAATAATTGACCTACCATTATTATAAGTTGAGTCGTTAAAATGGACTTTTGAACGAGAAGGCTTTACAGTGCACTGCAAGTTGCACATGTCCTTTACTGGTGAGAAATCCCCTACTGTGACCCATTTACCAGGGAACTTTTCACTTCGTCTTTTAAATACAAATGTTGAGCAGTGTGAAATTTCCTTTACTCTGTTAGATTTAGATTTCATGCACTTAAGAATTCCTTGCAAATCACAATTCAAACCACCACTCTAGAATTCTACTTCAAATTCTTCATTCCCATCGATTTCCACAATTACTGTTTTCGTAACGTTTTCCATCATAACAAAATGAAACTATAAAAACGAACGGTACCAATTAATGCATTAGTAAATAATGAAAATAATAGTGTTATTGTGAAATTGGTAAAATGGAACAACTTACACAGTTACGCAGCTGAACGTTTCACCGTAGTCTCTGCTGTCTGGTTTCACCTTTCTCAATGAGGTTTAGACTAACACTATGCTGCTACTTTGTTATTTAAAAGCAAAGTTAATGCAGATTTACTTATTGTGAACCACGTAGCAAAGTTAAATAAAATGTATTATTTAATTTTTATGGATTCTTTTAATTTTTATAATTGAAAAAAAGTAAAAGTCAAATTATGACTGCTGACTTTGACAGTTAAAAGTCCCAGATCGACTCACCAAAATAAAATCTAGATACTTAGATAATTAACGAACAAAAAACGAAATTGGTGTATCTTGCGGAAATGGTCTTCATTTAACAACTGATTTTAGCACTAGCGTACTCAATTTTCATTTATTTTCAACAAACGAAAATCATCAACCATAATGTACCTTTGCGGAAATTGTATAATGTTAACGATTTTCGTTCGTCGAAAAGCAACCAAAATCGTTAAACGTATACCAACGTACGATTTTCGTTAGTTTTTAACTAACAAAAATCGTTTGCAATAACAAACAGCAGAATTAGTTTGCGATAATCGTACACTCTTATCGATAATCGTTGCACCCTAACCAACGAAAACCGAAAGTCAAGATTAACAGTGCACTTGATTAACGGCAATTGATCGATCAAGATCGTCGAATATTGAGCCTGTTGCTTCATATGAAACTTCAGTCTCGTGATCTTGGCTTATGGACGCTGCTGCATCATACAGCACTCTAGTTGCTTCTTCTACGGTTTCGATATTAAGAAAGGTGTGAGTTTTATACCTAGGGTGTAAAATAGTAAACATCCATAACGTGGGGTTTGTTGCACGAGACGCAAATCCACGATGAATCATCGATCTTTTCAAAGCTTCAGCAAAGGCAAATGCTTCGGGGTGTGATTCAGCAATCGTGCTTTGATTAGCCACTTTTAAAAGCTAAGCGAACAGACAGATTATCTAAAATGTGAAATCGTAACCAATAAGGAAATGTACTTCGGCAGTATCCTAATATCCCTAGTTTTAGTTTTGAAAACATTCATTTGCCGTAGCTTCCCCCTTTTTTCCCTGTGCGTGCAGTGTGCGACGCAAACTTTCCGTGTTCAAATCCAGGTACATCTAGTCTTCGAGAAATATTAAATGTTTGTGTAAAATTTTCCCCTACGCCTCAGGGGAGAAAGAGGGAAATTGGCGTGGGGTACGCGGGTATTACCGCGCAAGACGCGCGGGGAAGCTATGGTAAATGACTATTTTCAAAGTGTAATTACTACCTCAAGACATAATTTGCACCCCCCATAAACTAGATATGGTTAAATATTTCTAATTACGACGAAGCTTTCTATGCTAATTATAAGTTTCTATCTAAAAGTTAGGGATATTGGGATACTGCCAACTTAAGTCATCTTCGCTGCACACCATTTAGATAGCTGCAAACTGTTCCGTAAACCATTCAAGCATATCATAAGTGGACGACCACCGCGTTTCACAGTCCCGCTTAATTCGATGTTGAGGCATTTTCATGTTTGTTTGTATATCTCGCAATCTATCAGAAGCCTTACAGCTTCGTTTAAAGTGGGACGAAATGTTGCGGACGTCAGTTAACAAGACGGAACATTGTGGCAAGTTCAGTGCATCTTTCACGACCAAATTAAGCGTGTGAGAGTAGCAACCAAACCAGAACAGCTTCAAAATCTGAGCTGTGCATTTCATAACCTCAGCAATGTCGGATACCAACGTATGAACTTGTCTTGATAATACATCGTGTTCCAATAACAACTTTATAATCACTTGAAAAACAAGTTAAACAAGCCATCACTTGCCTTACTGAGAACTTCTTTGGCTTGAACTTCAATTGTGGCTTCCAATTCAGGCACTAACCGTTCACTCAATGTTTTACGTAACGGCAGTTTATATTTACAATTTCGAGCACTGACAAATCATTTAAAAAAAATTTTTTTTTACAACTTCGAAAACCTGAAAATCAGCTCAAATCCACTCAGTTAGTGCACGGTCAATTTTATAAGAAAAGTGTGTTGATGAGCGAAGCTCTTTTACTTTCTGTGGCGCTAGATGAGGTCTTTTTCGACAGCCGGAATCAATTTTGTGAACATTTTCCAAGTGTTTTATCATGTTTGATGTTGAGCCAACCGACCGGTCTCGAGGCTTATGGCAATATTTGCAAATGGCTTTGTACTGGAATACTGGGCACTGCGTAAAATGATCCCATATGGCACATTCAATGCTTTTTACTGGCTAGGCAACTAGTCTATCAGCATTGCCTTGATTTTCACCAAGCTATATCAATAGAATACCATTTTGTTTTTAAAGATATTAGAACATACTCATCAAAACCAAAGCTTAAACATGCCTGAATGCCAGCTTCACCTATTAATGAAAATATGTCATCCTCATTATTGGATTCCAAAGAACCATTACTAGTTTCAGGTGTCAGAGTTGGTACTGCAGCCATTTCTTATGTAACAACAGAATACTGTTCAGAATTGTACTAGTTTCGCTTCGTTTAAAACAATTTTGAAATAAATTTTACCGTGACCTAGCCTAAGTGAAATTTATTTAAACAACAACTTTTCATACAGTTACACGTAGAATTGCAAATTGCAACAGGTCACTTGTAAACAATAACAAATAAGGCGGAGGTGGTGACCAATTCATTTACATATTTGTGGTAACGCAAACAGGGGAATTGAATTCGCAGTTTCAAAACATTTATATATATATATCTTCGATTATATTCTATATTCTAAATAATTATACAAACAACAACAGGAAAAGGTTTTCTCAAATTGAGAAGAGAAACCATCGTTCGGCGACTGTTTTGAAGCACGATGCGTGGGTACCCCGGTTTTCAATAACCGGGGCAAAGACCTAACCTAGTACGCGAGTAGAACACTCGATTATCGATTATTTACTAGTAACATGCGAGTATAGAGTAGAAAGGCCGGTACCACTGCCAGCACTAGCGTCGGTCGGTGATCGAATGACAAGATGGAGAAAATGTTCGATTGCTGCATGGAAGTATTACGAGACCTCCAAAATCTGGCCCAAAAGAAAGGGCGTTGACTATCGGGTGTTGTAAATTGTTCTTCTTACGTATAGTGCTTTTTGGTTTTTATATTGTCTGTATTTTTGTTTTTGTTTGAAAATGTTATACTTCAGTAGTGGATATAGAGATGTAGTCAAGGACTACTGTGGTTGGAGAAGGGGATGCCGCACAAATTCAACTTCCTAGTATTTCAGCGAAAAAGCCCGCTCTGGTTGCAGAGAGACGGAGTACTAAAGGCAGCTTGACACTATTCCGTGGCAAGATACCTGTAGCTTGTTGTATAGGGACCAAGAGTCGGGACAACGAGGGCAGTCTGTTGTTAGAATTGCTAGTTATATGTGAAACAGTCTAATACCCTTGTGATCCTCTAAACGGAGTTGTGACAATATTAAGGAACGGTAACAGTCTCTATGCTTCCGCCGCTGTGATGGTACCCAAAAACATTGAGAAATGCATTTATGTTCACTATAGACCACTTAGTCAAAATTGGATAAAAGGTAAACATTGTAACACTGTGTTGTATTCACGTACAGTGACAGTAGGACTGAGAGCGATATATGACTAAATGACGTATAAATAGTGGTGGAACCGAGTTTATACGTCCGGTTGTTTTAAATACCAGCCGGATCGAGTATCGTGGTAGATCAGGTAGTGCTACCAAGAAGATTTGCTCATGCGCCGTGATACCTTAATCGATTTTGTTGAGACAATGCATGTTGCTCCAACACCGGGATCACCGCTTCTCTGCTTTTCCAATCCATTCCTGCCGTTTGGAAATCCTTAGAGCGTTCCTCGCCACGACGGTCTCTATCAGTTCTTTCATGATTTTTTTCAATTCGATCTATTCGCTCAGTTCTGTTTTCGGTGCCTGCTTCCCGACCACTTCCATCGGCCATTCTTGTTGTCATGCTCGGGAGGTAATTTTTTGGTACCACTTGATTTTTTGTAGGAATCCATCACAAGAGTTTGGCTTCAAACTCCAGAGTTTCTCCTGTAAATTTGGCTTGAGTCCTCTATATGGGTGTGCCAGCTTTGTAGCTTCTTTATTAGCGGGTCTACTCTGCGAACCAATTCCAGGATATCGAAGAATTATTGAATCATGAATTCTTTTATCTATTGTTTCCAGTCTTTCCATTTAGATTCGTTAAATTGATTTGGATTTACCGGCGTGAATTGCTTCAGAAGTTGCGCTCATACTTCTAGCGAAATTGGGGGGTCTGCTTTATTCTGCTATTCGGTTGCCAGTGGTCCTGCGGCGTCCTTGTATGAGTACCACTTATGAGCTGCCCCTGTAAGATCTACAAAGACGTTGTCGACGTTGTCGTGCAGTTCGACATTTTTCCCTTGATTAAACCCTCCAGTGCTCTCATACTGATGCATTCACTGTACGATATCCTCCCCTTCACCCCCGAAGAAGGTGGGTGGTGATTGAAATTAATTTTAAACAGCCATTGAACATCTTGCACCCCCGTACGCGACGGTTAGCTAGATAGAAGCTGGACGCAAGCTTCGTACGGCAGGCTCCCATAGTAGTGTAAGCTTCCACGAGACAAGCTAGATTTTCTCCGATCCAATGTAAGATTTTTCAGCTAGTATCAGACTTGGGTTATTCAAGCTAATTCAGCCAGCACCGCGCGAGCTTGTATCTGTCAACTTGAAAAGAAAATTCCTGGAAGTGGATTCGAACCTGAGTCTCCCGCGTCGCAGTCGCGGATTCTTCCAGTCACCCATTTGGCTTATACAATATATAAGAATTTTAAACTACTAATCAGCAGTAGTCTATCCTATACAAAACTTATCTCATCACAATAAAACATTCAGCATAAATATCTTACTTTTTACTTTTTATTGTTATAACTTACAAGCTATAATTAATTGGAATATCAAAGAGCTATCTTCTGTTATTTTTAAAAATTGCAAAAATTTGTTTTATTTAAATAAATTATTTTTTTTCTTATTACGGATCGTTAAGATAAAGTTTAACAGATGATAGATTTCCTAAAAAACTAGCTTAAGAAATATAACCTTACTTTTCATAATAAATAATTCTAACTGAAATTCACCGATTATTTAATAATATTATTATACTATAACTACCAGCCCACAAAATCCAAGCTAACCCTTTCATGCGCCAAGCTTGACACCTAGCTGTAAGCTTTATTATAGCGCGGGGGAAGCTTGAATAAAGTAAGAGGTTTGTTAGCTAACCAAATTCAAGTTACCCTGTAAACGATAAGCTTGACAACTGCAAGCAAGTGTTGGTGCAGCTTGATGAGGCAAGAGCTTTGTCAGGTTTCCTAACTCAAGCATACCGTTACATACGGCAAGCTTAATATCGGTAGACTAGCGTGGGGGAAGCTTTGGGGAAGCGAACAGTTTGGGTACGCCAAAACCCCAAGCTTGACGTTTCGTACGGGCCTGCTTACTGTCGCCCTGGCGCTTGTGCTTGTTCATGCTCGAAACTCCTCCCTCCGTTTCTGAACCCCCTGATATGGCTGCTGAGATTCGATGACCTCCTCCTAAAATCTGTAAAAACTCAAGATGATTGCGCCTTTCCGTGTCCAACCGATTTGTCTTCTTCCTCTGCGTTCTCCCACTTTTCGGTTTCTTCTTTGCTGAACGTGATCTGATACGTCTGCTGTACGTATAGCGGCTGCTGGTCCTGCCGGGGTTCATTGGCCCCGTCACTTATCTCTCGACTGTGTGTTCCCGCGAACGCCAGAAAACTGCTCCAGTTTTCCGGTATTCCCTTACTTTCTCACGCCACAAACCGTCCCCGTACGTCTTGGATCCACTCCTTACCTTTCCGCCTTCTCCTATCTATAGTAGGTGCCGAAAATATAGAAACACATCTCGTTTTTAGAGCTATTTAACACGGGTTCTTATGGTGTTAATTAGTGGCATGGTGTTTTTATTAGGATGTATTAAGGGATGAATAAGCAATTTTTTTAATTGTTTAAAATCTTTCCTTATAAAGGAAAACAGTGGACACACTAGAAAACAAATATAGGAACACCGATCCCCCTCCCCTCCCACGCTTTCTTATGACACTACGTCACTTTCAATTATTTTCCTTTGACCAAAGCAATGAATAAATCGCAATAAAATTTTATGATTAGATAATGGGTATTATTAACTCTATGATGAGAAAGAAGAGATTTTGAAATTTGTTTCCATTTTCCACGTGTTTTTTTTTTAAGTTTGAAAGTTTTTCTTTGAAAAAAAAAGATTAAACCCACTGTTTCCGCTGTATTACTTTTTCTCACCGTAAAGCATATGCGAAAAAAACATGAGACAAATTTCGCGGTCTTCGTTAAAATAATTCTTGCGTAGAAACGGACTGGATAACAAAATTGGTCTTTCATATTTTAGAGTTGGTGATACCAGCTATCTGACCATTCAAATGTTATTTTAGATGTATCTATTGCTTTGATCGAAAAAAAGAATGTGAAAAATCATGTAGTGTCATAAGGACGAGGAAAAAGTCGGTGTTCTGATATTTATTGTCTAGTGTGCCGAAGGGTTTTCCTTAGCAGGAAAATTCTGAAATATTAATATAAAATGGGGGAAACAAAAGGGTGTCTAGACTTAAAATACCCATCCCTACTTTTGGTGGCACCAAAATGCCCTACCTCTATTTAAAAAGGTAAATATTTATAGTATTTCAACAATAGATGGAGATTTTAAAACAAATCGCTTTCAATCTTTTTGTGCAGGATTCTGTACCTTTAGGATGTGCGATCAGGACAGAAGATTGGGTCTGCCCAGCCCTCATGGAAGAACACACAAGGACCCCAAACCTGCAAGCGGCGTTGCTACCATCCGATAATATTTTTACACAGGATCCGAACGGAAACCGCAGTAGTAGACATATATTCATCAAAATACCACGGGAAAATACGAAGTCAATCGAAAATTTCAGTGAGTTGCTCAAGCAAATCGTCAATGCATGGCTGGCGGTGTAAATGACCGGAAAGCAAATCCACAACCCCGGGAATAAAAGCAAGCCAATAACTGGAAACATCTTCCGCTCAATATCCCTATGTATGATAGTCCTCCCTCCAGGAATCGGGAAAAACTTGTCCATTGAGCATCAGATTTCCTCGAACGAAGACCGTAAAATATCCACACAAAAATTTTGGAACGTCGTGCAGTGGGATGATGAACATCTTTGCTCGATTCGATCCGCCACAAAAGCTTCACGTAGGCTTCATAAAAATCCCGATACTTTGCATAGCCGGGATACGTACCAAACAAGGTGGGAATGTAAGAAACTAAGTGACAATAAAAAAGAAACGGCTCAATAAGAAAAAAGGGAACCATACCTGGAGTAAACATTTCCTAACTTAACTTTAAACTTCTGCAATGAACGGCGTAAAACCTAAACAGGAATAGGTATCCTTAGCTTCAATCAGGAGCCCCTTAAATAGCTCGCAATCCAACGAGTTGAGACGACGATACATGCCCACAAGAGATCTCCACAAAGCGTACGACGGCAACGTCGAAATATTGCCCATTTGACTTAACATTACAGAAGATGAACTTCTCCGAAGAATTGTATTTCTTTAAGACCCAAAACAAACTATGCGGGCAGAAGGATGCCACCTGATTTTTATTTAGTTTCATCAACCACAGTGGATCACATTATGGCCTATTCGTTTCAGTTCAGTTTTTACAGTGTTAATAGTTTACGTTAAGAAGGATGACCTCATTACCGTCACCCTAGGTAGATTAGTACAGCCAGGTTGCCTATCTTGAAGAAGGGGAACCTGTCGTGCGTGAAAAAGGAAGAATGGTTATCTCTTCGTAGGGATGATTCACCCGCTTTTCGGACCACGCTGCTATTGTGGGATTGAAATCATAAAAAGAAATCAGCTCTCAGAAAGATAAGGAGGAACGCAGTCTGGAAGGCGAGTAATTCGTAAAACAGTGTAAAATGTGGCCGCAAAACTCCGTTAGTTGAGTTCACTGATTTCCCTCGATTGTTTAAGAGCTTATCCGATTCTGTATAAAGTTTTATTCCTTTTTATTCTTAGGCAAGTCATAATTTAGATTAAGTCAAAACTTGTTGTTTTATTCTCTGTCTGTTTGAAATTCAACGCTTCTGTGACAGTATATTGTGTCGGAGTCGTTATCTCTTTGCAGAGATGAGTCACCCGCTCCTTGGACAATGCTGCGACCGGGGTGAAAAAAGATCATCAAATTGAGGAGAAGTCCACTCTCAGGAAGATATCGAGATACGCAGTCCAGAAGGGGTGTAATTCGGCTGACGGTATGAAACGCTGCCACGAATCTGCGTTAGATGATTCTCCATCGGGTTAGTTCCCGAGGCTGGGCTCCGTTAGAGAAGTTCGCCTTGTTTCTCTGGAGGTCTTCAGAAACTTCTCCGACTTTGGATAAATTGTTGTTCCCTTTTTGGGTTTAGTAAAACACTGTGTAGTTTAAGTCACTATTCGTTGTAATATTTCGTGTTTGTGACAAATTCAACATTCGAGTGACAATATCCAATGTCCAAGGTAAAGGATACCGTACATGCATTGTGCAGGGTTAAATAATTTTAAACATTCAATTTTTAAGCGAATATTTGTGAATCAAAATAGAAAAATAAATAAACATAGAACATCTTTTATTTGCGAATTTGTACAGTATGAATTCAGACAAATGCACCAAGTACATTTCAACGAACAATCAATAACATCCTGAAGTCTGTACTATGCAAATTCGCATAGTACATTTAGATAATAATGTAATAGGCAGCAGCAACCCCTCCCAGCAACAAAAATCCCACCCAGAAAGAAGGTCATCACGGATGCAACGTTCCCTGAGGCTAACAGTTAATCACATAAGTAAAAGTTAATGTAAATCCCTCCCTTCGTAACCTTCAATCTTTCATATAAAAATGCATGATTGTAACATCATATTCAGAGTTGTCTAGGAGTCATCTCAGAGTACTAAGAACACTCAATCTGGGATAAATACACGGTCTGTGAAACTTTACATGGAGGTCTCAACAAGACTAGCATTCGTTATATGAAAAAAAAGTTTCTGATCCGTGCAAGTGCCAGTCGCAAGTGCTCTACGCCTTCACGAACGAGTCTTCAAGTAACTAACATCGGAACACCATCGAGGTAAACGAATGCCGTTTGATTCTCCCGTACAAAAGACTGCCCTCAACGAGAACACACTACTATCTTTATACCTCGTACTAAAGGAATCTTATTTAACCGACCACCCACATAACAATTTAATGCAGTAACTCATCCGAAATCTGTCTTACTAGGACGTGCAGTACTGGACCGCCAAAAGACGTTATAAGGACACGCTTAAGCCACGGTCCTTTTTAAAAATAAGTCACGTCCTCAGAAGACGTCTTATTTTGATCCATTTCTTAAAAAGCCACTTTGCCACAATTTACAGTGTGCGTTTTTCAATACGTAGTGCTTGGTTCAGAAGAAGAAGCTAAGGCTATGATGCGGGAGTCCAATGATCGAAACTCATAACAATTATATTTCTCTTCTGGTATTTTGGTGAAAGAGTGCAAAGTGTCGGTTTACTAAATGCTAAATTTTATTCTAAAATTCATTTCTTAATTATGGAAGCCAAAATTATTTCATTGTAAAATTTGTCATAGAACTTAAAACATAAATGAATGTTGCTCATATGGTAGACTACTCGACTGTCATGCGGGACCCCCCTGGTTTGATTCAGATAGCAGTATAAACTTTTGCGTTTTATTTTCTATCAAGCAAAAAGTCGTTTCAGTGAACGCCGAAATGAGAGCTTTGGTGACCATAAAAAAACATGTATTACAGCAGTTTTTGCCGGTCATATAAACCTGCTAAAATCGTCTTAAAGTCTTCATTGTAGGAATTCAGTACAAAATAGAGAAATCCTAGTAGTGCCCTTAGGATAAATAAATATCCTTTAGAAGACGTCAGTGTGCTTTGTGGGCAAGACCTAAGTCAACACCGAGAACAACTTTTGGACCACTGGAAGACCTTAATAAACTTTATTGCAGAAAGAGTCAGTACTTGCACTAATTGTAGATAAAAAGCAGATATCTACGCTAGAATTTGAACTTTCAAACGTGCAAAAACAATTGGAGAGTAACAAAAAGAATGCAAAAAGTTCCAAATACACTTTAAGCAGTTCATTAGAGTAACGTCAAGAAAACAACGAGGCTCTGAAGACCTTCCTCGAGAAAGCCAACTCCCCGACCTAGAACCAACCCTTGAAACCACTTTAACAACTGAGAACCAATTGCAGAACCTTCTTAAAAGAAAAGAGGAAAACAACGCAGCTGTCGAGACCAAAGGGCAAGAAATAATCAACAAATTTGAAGGTGAAAAGACCAAACTGATCCAGAAACTCAACACTGCAGAAAACGGGATAAAACAAGTCTCAGAAACAGCAGAACAGCTCCAGAAAGACATAAAAATTTTGGCAGACAGACTCGAGAAGGCTACAACAGAAAAAATAAATTTAAAGAAAAGCTTGCTAGATTTTACTTCAAAGAACAAGAACCTTGAAGAAGAAACTACAAACTCGGGTAGGAGCACAAGAAAATCAAATAACGTTTCTAGAAAGCCGAGTAAAAGAATACAAAAAACTACAAGTTAAATTAATCGAGACTGAAGAACCCAACGACTCAAGATTAGACGTGGATGAACCAGGAGAAATAACCAAACTAGTGGGTGATTTGAACGAGCTGACCTTGCTGACAGACAGTGGAGACAAGTCACTCCACTACGAGCTGGAAATAGAACCAACAAACGACTTCGAATAAACAATAAAAAAACCTTAAAACCCAATTAGAACACCCAAACAAGACTATCATCTATTTGGAGCAAGAAAACCAACAAATAAAAAGGAAGACTGACGTGGGCGTAACACAAGATGACGAGGACACTTTTAAAAACATACGCAGAAGACGTTCGCGAACACATCCAAGAAAAATCCCAAGGATGACGATATTCCAGCAACTGAGCAGGAAGATGAAGACGCAAAGCGAATGAACAGGTACTTCAATCAACCAATAGTGAAGGCACTAGGAGTACTATTCTCCAGAGAAGACAAAAAAAACAAACCTTATCTTCAAAGGAAAAAAGCAGTGACAAACTAATATCAGAGTGGCTACGAGGTGCCGAGCACGCGGCACGAAACAACGAATGGGGTGACAATAAAAATATACGTTTCTTCTCTAATCGGAATGGCATGAAAACTACGATAAGGAGGAAGGCGTTGATCTAAATTACCAGGATTGAAAAGAAGCCCCCATAAGAAGATTTCAAGACATATATGACTTAGCTACGCTGCAGAAAAATCTTTCAAACTAACTAAAAATCCGGGAGATAACTGCAGAGCTTTCGTGTGAAGGCTAAACAATCTCTACGATACCATCCCTGGTAAAGAAGAAAGGACTGATCATAAAGAAACTATTATTGAAGGACAATTAATAAAAAAAGTGAAAAAAATGAGGGGCCACAGAAAAAGCAAAATCCTACTAGAAGGATTACTTCCGAAATATAAAGCAGAACTTTATCTACGAATGCCAGAAAATACAGAAGACTTTGACGCATTATGCAGAAAACTATTAATTTCTCAAAAAATTCTACACACAAAAGAAGCTACAGATGACAAAGAACTACATATGTCAGCTGTCAATGCAGGGATAACGCATCACGAAAAACAGCAAGACGATAAAATCCAATTATTAGAACAAAAACTATCAAAACCCCTATCAGAACTAGAATGTACTAATAAATAGTCTGGATCCTCACAGGAGAACGACGTAACCATAGCAGCCGCAGACCAGTACGAAAAAAGAAGACCAGTATCAGGTGAACTTTATTCAAGATCACGAGATTCAAGAGTAAGATTCACAGATAGACATACCAGCGGAGAGTCGAATAGGGATAGAAGTCTAAGTCGGAGCAGAGACAGCAGTCCTTATCACGTAAGTGACTACCATTCGTCAGGACGAAGAAACCGAAATTCTTCCATCCCAGGCCATCCAGACATCAAAATTATCAACGCCCACCATACAGGAACGGATTCAACGGTAGACAGGGAAATTACAACGGACCCAATTTTCCATCAAATAACAACTACAGGCATCAAGTGCGTTATAACAGCAACCAACATCTACAGCAACAGCATAACCCTGGCAACAATCCTCGAACCACTGAAAATCGGAAAATAATCTACTATAACTGTGAACCGAATAGAACACATTGCAAGAGAATGTTGGAAAGATATGGCACGTACCAACAATCCAGGTCCCCGATAAACACCATAAAACCAATACATAACTCCCCATTAACATAAATTTAGGATCAGATGTAGAAGTAGAAATCCCTAAACTGATACGAATTCTTATTAACATTTTTAATAAGGATATTATAGCTTTAGTAGACACTGGCGCCGCCGCTAGTTTAATATCCAGTAAAATATTAGATACTCTAGAGAATAATGAAAACTTAAAGCAAGTAAAAAATACGAATCCTCCAATTTTTAGAACGGTGTCGGGACAAGAACTTAAATCGATTGGGAAATTTGAATTTTCAGTTGCTATCAACGATAATCATATTATTAACCATCACCTTTTTTGTTATGAACAACATAAATGAACATTGCATCTTAGGATTAGATTTCTTATCTAATTATCTAAAATCGAAGATTAACACTAGAAATCGACAAATATGTTATGACCACTTTGGAGTAGAACATAATTTTGGAAGTAATACCATGCCCATTTATAGCGTAACAATTAGAAAACCAGGCATCCAAATACCACTAATCCCAATTGATACAGAAGACAAAGATCTTACACAACGAGATTATCGTAACTTAAAATCCTTCACTCAATTAGACTTTAACAACAAAACTGAGCAGATAACTAAGATTGCTTAAAAAGTAGAACAAGTATTCAATGTAACAAACGATATACGAACTAAAATAGAAATTTTAGAAAGAATAGAAATGAAAGAAACACGAAGGTCTTTTTGCAAACCAAGAATCCGATTTAGGTCTAGCAACACAAATGAAAAATCACACATCAACATAGGCCCATCATCAGGGTCCCATTATTCAAAGACCACGAAGAACACCCGAAGCCCTAAAACTTTTTGTTAAGACTAAGATAGAGGTAATGCCAAGTAACAAAATAATAAGAGAAAGTTACAGTCCTTTTGCTGCAGCCATAGTAATGGTACCTAAAAAGATGGAGAGATGGGTATGTGCATCGATTACAGAGCTTTGAATAAAATAACTGTTAAAGATAAGTACCCTCTACCTAGAATAGATGACACAATCGATACGTTGTGCGGATCTGTTTATTTTTCGACATTGGACTTACTAAGCGGCTACTGGGAGATATAAATCGAAGAAAGTGACAAACACAAAACAGGTTTCTTTTTTGAATTTGCCCAATACGAATCTAATCGGATTCCATTTGGATTAACAAATGCACCAAGCATTTTCAATGACCAACGAATAACATCTTGAAAACGGTATTGTACAAATTCGCATTGGTTTACCTAGATAACCTCATAGTGTTCAGTAATGAAATTACTTTCCATGTGACACACTTGGAAGCAGTTTTTAAACTTCTTAGCGGGTAAACAGTTAAAAAGGAAAAAGTGCGAATTTTTACAAGAAGAATTAGATTATCTGGGGTACATTGTATCTGGGAAAGGAATAACACCAAGTATAAAGAAATTAGACGCGATTATCAAATATCCCACTCCCAAAAACGTAAAAGAATTGAGCTCATTTTTAGGTCTAGCTAGCTACTACAGAATATTTTTACGCGTTTTTGCTGATAAAGCCCACCTACTAACTGCGCTCACTAGAAAGTCAGGGGAATGGAAATAGGGGGAGAAACAAAGGGACATCTTTGACTGTATTAGGAACTGTCTTATCACTAGACCTGTCCTAGGTTATCCGGATTTTTCCCTAGAATTTATCATCTACACGGGTGCTTTAGAATATGGAATAATAGCAGTTTTGGCATAAATACAACCTCCACCTTAATCAGCGGATTCAGTGGAGTCCTACGAACAGGATCTCCGTGAATCAGACGGCGTAGAAGTCGTCATAGCCTAAACCTCTAAACATCTGAACGACCGCGAGGCTAAGTGGTCAGATACAGAGAAAGAGGCATACGCAATAATCCACACCATCGACGTGTTTAGGACGTATCTTTACGGGCGTAAGTTTACCGTTTTTACAGATCATAGACCTTTAGAATGGGTAATGAGTAAGACAGAACCAGCAGGAAGATTAGTTCGATGGGCTCTTAAAATTCAAGAATTTGATATCATTATTGGGTACCGACCAGGAAAGTAACATCAAAATGTTGACAGTCTTAGCCGCACACCAATAGTGCTGATAGCGAAAGTAGAAACAATGTCAACAGGTACAAAAGAGAAATCAGAAGTAAAAAACGAAAAAGTAGAATCCAAAGATACTTGAGTAAAACATGAAAATGAAAATGATATGTTCAAGGACACGGAAAAATGGATCGAACTCCAACAGAAAGACGAGTATTGCCGAGCAATATTGCAAGAAATGGCAAAGGCCAGTCCAAGTAAGGATGTTAAAATAAATTTAAAATGAAAGAAAAAAGGATTATTAGCAGATGTCAGAGGACAAACTGTAACGCCAGTAAGACTGTTGCCACAAATTTTAAAGGAAAATCATGATCATATATTGGCAGGACATTTAGGAGTAGGAAAAATGTTAGCTAGACTTCAAAGACAGTATACATGGCCATGCATGCATGCCACCGTAATAGAGTACGTTAAAAGCTGTTTGATCTGTAATAAAAGAAAAGTGGCAGGTGGAACTAAAGCACCATTGCACCCTTTGCCTTTAGTTAAAGGAGTTTGGGAAAGGATTGCAATGGATATAGTGGGCCCAGTTCAATAAAACAATGAGGGATACAGATATATATTCATTCTTTCAGATTATGCCAGTCGGTTTGTTTTTACAGTTCCAATGAGAAATCCAACTTTCCAAACCATTGTAAAGGTTTTAGCTAATAAGATGTAAATATGAATCTCCGGAAGTAGTTCTAACATATCAAGATACTAACTTCCTATCAAGCCTAATACAAAAGGTATGGAACTGTTCAAAATCAAACAATTAATGACTAGGTTATATCATCCACAAACCGATGTATTGGTTGAGAGGTTTAATCGAACTCTCTGTGACATGGTAGCTTGTTATGTCTCAGACTAACCTGCTATCTGGGACAAATACCTTCCATTCGTTACTTTTGCCTACAACACAGCAAAACAAGCCTTAACTCAAGAAGCACCATTCTTTCTATTTTTCGAACAAAAACCAATTATGCCCAACGATATCAAGATTAACAGAAGATATGAGACCTACGAGGATACAAGTACGGTATATTCACAGCAGTGAGATAAAGCTCAAAAACTGGCAAGAAAACATCTCTTCAAATCCCAAACAAAACAGAAAACATAATACGAAGTAAGCACAAAAATTACTAAAAACAACATAGATTACTACGTTTTATTGAAAGCGCCACCGACAGCCTGAAAAGTCATAAATCGATGGAACGGACCATTTCAAATTTCTCGAAGCTTTTCGGATATCAATTACGAAATCCCACACTGTAAAAAAATAATTTAAATTTGTGGTACACACCAACCGTCTCAAACATAACATCCCAAGAAAACAATAAACAACTGAAAAAGAAGAAATACTACAAAACCAACCGGAAAATGTTGAAGCCCAACGATGACCAACAATTCACCAACGCCGACCAGGCTTACCGAGCAACATAACAATGTAGAAAAAAGAATGAAAACAAAAGAAGAAACAAGCCACACAATACCCAACCTTTACCGTAACCAAATCCAAAACGATCCTATAACGAACCAACGATATAATTTACGAAGACGATATCAAGAACCAGATTACTAAACCCTTACATTTTTCTTCTCATATGCAGACATTACTCTTCCTTAGTTGTTTCCTTCATTCACTCAACCCTACTTACCCTATATACGCATCCATCTGCGATTGTAACAACATGAAAATTAGAGGAATCCTGGACATCGAATCGCCTTACTACTGCGACAACTAAAAATCTGAAACACAATACTTACCCACAAAGCACACTGACGTCTTTTAAAGGATATTTATTCATCCTTACGGCACTACTAGGATTTCTTTATTCGGTACTGAAATCCTACAATGACGACTTAAAGATGATTTTGCAGGTATTGATGACCGACAAAACTGCTCTAATACACGTATTTTTATGGTCACCAAAGCTCCCATTTTCGCGTTAACTGGGACAACCTTTTTCTCTATAAAAAAAACGATAAAACCATTACCGTGCCATCGGATTTGACGGGTCGCTTGACAGTCGAGTAGTCTACTATTTAAGCAACATTCATTCATATTCTAGGTATTTTAAAACTGAAAAACAATACAGTGAAATAGTTTTGGCTTCCATAATTAAGAAATGAATTTTTGAATAAAATTTAGCATTTAATAAATCAACACTTAACGCTCTTTGACCAAAATAGCAGAAAATAAACATAATTGTTATGAATTTTAATCATTGGACTCCCGCATCATAGACAGAGCTTCTTCTTGTTAACCAATCACTACGTATTGAAAAAAGCAATTCTAGATTATTATTTGGCTTGGTGTACGTAATTCTTACAAAGTTGAAACCCAACGCTACACCCTTAATTGTGGGGACGTGGAGTTTAAAGAAATGGATCGAAATAAGACGTCTTTTGATGGGCGTGATTTATTTTTAAAAAGAACCGTGGCTTAAGCGTGTCCTTATAACGTCCTTTGGGGGTCCAGTACTGCACGTCCCCGTAAGACAGATTTTGGATGGGTTACTGCATTAAATTGTTATTTGGGTACCAAGGATACAAACTGCCTACACATTGGTGACTAAACAGAAATCAGCAGCTACTTGGAAAGGATGGACATGTAGACAGTGGACTAAAACGAAGAAAATAATTTGATCATTCTGAATTGGATCCTTTGACACATTATACTTACAAGAAACAATATTAATAATCCCTCTGGAATACTGGCGGATGGTCAACGATAAAAATGTGGTCACAACAACATGCAGGTCAGACCAACGGGACTCCTTTTCACGGCCACTCCTACAGGAGAAAGTAAATGGTACGCCATCAAGGAATACCAAACCCTCAATTGTATAGCGGAAGAGATCACGCTACGACAGGAGATACCAGATCACTGATTGAAAGCCGTTTCGGACCACTAAACACCACACAACAAGAAGGACAGTTCATCCAAAATTAAAATACGATCGTGTGGGGAGAAAGAATAAGTAACAATTCATACACCCAACATTACTAAAAGGAAAAGGATACATGGAAATTCCCCGATTACCGGAGACAGATAACACTAGTCGTCTCTACGACACTAGCCGATATATCAAAATATCGTTTCTTAATAAACCAGATAAGAATATAGTACCAATAGGACTCAAAGTGGATGGAATCCCTCCGACGTACTTGACATTTCCTGCAGAAACAACAAAAATTTTATATGAGATGTTCAAAACCACGTTATCCACATGCCTTCAAAATACCAACCTGGATACTTCAGTATGCAACGATTACAGAGAATTGTAGCAGTCTAGGACAACACGTTGAATTCTTCAAGATGTCCAATTTCTATTCAACCGCTCATTAGAAGATGAACAACTTGGGACCCGACTATACAGCATTTCCTGCGCCTGAGGAACTATAAGATTGGCACATCAAAAAATAGCAGTTATCGAAGAAGAAGGGAAATTAGTACAAAAGAATTTAACCATCTATATTGCTTATGAACCGGGAAACAGCAATTCATTAATAGCCCTCAACCAATTTTCAAAAGATGATCCTCTACCATTAAGGTCAGAATTCGAATACATCGTCGACCAGACGATACGTATACAAAATAGCAACATCTGCTTCACGGAGATGGAAGGCGATCGCATATTCGCTGTTACCTGTTCAGAAGAATCAACTAGATGGATATTGGAAAAAGAACATAGTTATTTAATTTTTCAAGAATCACAAATGTGTCTTACCTAAGGAATCGACCAATCCTTCAAATCGGATCAATGTGTGGAGCGTCTTGACCACCAGGGGAAACGCTGGTGGCAAGAGGTAAAGGACGGTAGAAATACAGATTCTGAGCTAGCAACACTGACGCCCAATCGTGTTATGTTTAATCTTCATTTATCACGGCTATCCTTACGTTAAGAACAACACAAGACACTACAAATGTGCTGCAGAGGAAAACATGAAGAAAAATCCGCAATAGATTTTTCAAACAATCAACACTAACCCGGATACAGTAGAAAATTTCCCTGACGCAACACTGGAAGACATACAAGAAGTTCGTTTAGGACAACGAAAAGTGGTTACAACCACAATCAACTCACACATATTTTGAGGTATCCTGAAAACAAATCATGGCAGTGGAAATATCTGAGACATGATCGCCTGGGGGTTGTTGAAAAAGGGACAATATCCAAAAGAAAAATGTGTTACACATCATGGAATTAACGAATAAGTAACCGTGGAGGATTCTGGCGCAGATTGGACAAAATGTCCAGATGAACTAAAAACATTGATCACAAGCAACGATTCCCTAGTGCAATCACAAGTATCCGTAGTAAATTGCAGCAAAGTAACCAATAAGGGTAAAGCCTTCGAATATACGTCTAATTTCACCATAAGAACGTTCAACACTAATGCTTCCATCAAAGCAAACACAACGATGCTTATTCTACAGAAATGCGCCAACACCAGTTCAATTTGGGACAATTTCGAACACACAGGACAGCTCTGGCAACAGACAAAACTGGCCTACATTCACCGGCGTAAGACAGAAAGTGTTTCACAGTGAAAGTAGGACGTCTGAGTTTAGGCCATTGTCATGGCTTAAGTAGAAAACAACATTTCAGCTTCGAATATCGAAATCCGCACCAAATACAGACGCTTTCGGTAGCAGCTATTATAGCGCTTTACACTCAACAATCATTGGACGGAAAACAACTCCCACCTATACCACCTTTTCTCAAAAGAGAAAAGAAAGCAAACAACGAGAACTTGACCACGTCCAAAACACAAAAATCTATTTCGTCTACTTCAAGCACCACAACGACAACAGAACCGACTACAAAATTAAGCACAACAACAATTAAAACAACAGTAGCAACAACGGCTCAAAAAACAATCGACAAGTAGGCCTACAACAACTATCAGCCTACAACTACAACAACTAAGCCTACAACTACAACTTCTAAGTCTACAACTACAACTACAACTACTAAGCTTACGACTACAACTACTAAGCCTACAACTACTAAGCCTACGACTACAACTACAAACCATCGACTAGAATAACTTAGCCTAAAACTACAAATACTGAGCCTAAAGTGCCCTCGACTACAACTAAAACAACGTCCACTACAATCTCATCAACGACAAATAAGGCGACAACAACAACTGAATTAATAAGCTAATCAACAACACATCAAACATAGAAAAACGCCATTAACGATTATAAAATATACTGATTTTTTGTTGATTGATTGGCATTTTTCTATTAAAATCCTGTCATTGATTTCTGCGCTTTTTTTGTCACCTTACAGCACACTAGCACTAGTGACTGAAGGCGAATTTAGATTTTTCTCTCGTAGTGTAAACTTCAAGGGATAGGAAAGGGCTCCAAATAAAAATATTTGTAATAAAATAAAAAAATTATACTATTAAATAAAGAACGCCGGACTTTTTGGTGCAAAAAAAATAATTTCGCGTAGTTCAAAATATTTTATTTTCCTTGGTGAAAAACGCGGTTTTAACACAGCGCTTATGGGGTAAAAGCTCGTGTCCTTAATCGATGAACGAGTGTGTAGGGGCGTGGGGGTTGTTCCTACAAAAAAGTCAAGTGTGATTGATTTGAAGATCTATTCTTAAGACTGATCAGAAAAAAGGAAAAAAAATTCTATCTCTACCCGTTAAATAGTAATTTGAGTTTTAGTTACACACGTAGTGCCATAAGAATACGTGGAAATAGAGGGGGGTGTTCTTTATCATTTGGTGGGTACTGTATAGTTTTAGAACTCAAAAAAAAGAAGAAATTTTTTTTGCGGGAATGAAGAGCAAACGAAAGAACTATAGAGGAAAAAGAAACTAGACTTAAGGCTATATTATTTATTGAAAAGAATTGTAAATAAATGAAAAGCAATCATAGATATATTTCAGTAGCAAGGTTATCTGAAGTTTTAAATATCCTTCCCTTAGTAAAAATGAATACGGTAGTTAGTAATTATCCGGCTTGTTTTCCGTTGACCGTCTAACCCATAGCAGCCTGTGAAAAATAAACCCACCTTTGAACCAATGCTTTAACATTTATTGCTGGTTTCCATCAAGAGGTATGTCACGGCCAGTCAACATGGTTTTTTAACACCGTGTGCCTATGTGACATACATCACGGGACAGTTTTTTGGTAATTTACAATTCTACCACAGCCTGTAGAAAACAAATAAGTTTTAAGTTGTAATTAGCAAGTATGTAACCGTTTCTTTTTACCCTTGAAATATTATATTAAATATTAATAATGCCAAATAAATTACACTTTTATTCTTTATTATTTCTTGGTGAACTCTTTGAACTTTAATTAGTTTACGTAGGAAAGTAACAATAAATTTATTACAACCTCACCGGTAGGGGAGACCGGACCCACCTTAGACGCCGTACCAGGTTAGACGGCGTGAAATATGCAGGTCAACGTAAAAACAAAAATATTTCGACACATATATTTTTTGTAGAATTGAATTCTGTAATTGACTGTTAATTTTTAAATCATGACATTTCACATTTTCCTAGATTTTTTTTTTTCATTAAAAAACGTCCTAAAAATGCGTAACTTTTTTACCCGTTGTTTTTAATTTTTTTCCGAAATCTTTAGCCCCCTAAAAAATTTTCTCTAACGAAATGATAGGTAATTCATCCTTTCATAACACTAAAAAAACCAAATATTTTTCATGCTAACATAATGATGCAATACGAAAAAATATGAAATTTTAGGGGGGAAATCTGGACATGGACGGTGGGTGATGTTTGACGCAAAGAGGGCGTATCAAGGGAGGAGCCTATTTATGGCGCGAAAAACTAAAACTTGAAATCGAAACGTTACCCGTAGTTTCTCTTGTAGTTCTTATTCAAGTAATTACGATAAGACAGAATTTAGGTTTAATTCTTTATTAACCAGATCACATATCTTTGTTTTTACATTTACCATCACGGTAACTTACATGGTAACATTTCATTTCCGTCAAAAACTCAGTTTTAACATTTAACATTTCAATTAAATAGAACATTGGCTGGATTAGAATTGAGGTTGATTTGAGGGAAACTACACTTTTTAAAGAGAGGCCCACAAACATGGGCTAAACAAGAGAATTCTACCTACGTCTCTGAGAACAGAATTAAATTATCACGAAGGTATGTTTGATTCCAAAATCCCACACAGCACATTTGGTTCCCCAGTACCTCCCAAGATCCTCTTAATTTCCTCCTCAGTCTTAGTTGTGAGCTTCCTAAATTCCTTTAAAAACCATCTTTTTGGTTACCTGGTGGCTTCCTGATAACCTCCTCAGTACCTCTCTCACCTTCCCGAGGATCTCCCCATAACCTCCAATAATGAAACAAATTAACCATATATATACCGGCTAGTATTCCGTACCCAGCTCCGGTTTTCAGCAATAATTGTTATGATAAAATCAATAAATATAAACAAAACACATTTTTCAAATTTTTTATTTATTCATCAACTACATTTGACTTTTCAAATTCTGCTGACAGTGACGAAGCCACTCGGTTACTTGATACTGCACTTTAACTGTAGTTTTCTCATCACCAGCAAGGTCTTTGTTACCGAGGACGGCACCTGTAGTACATTGCAAAATTTGTTACTATTAATCCAGAATAAATTAATCTTTATCGATCTTTACCAGAGATTGCAGCATAGATATTCTTCAGATCATAAAATTTAGCTTTCTCGATTCCTTTTGAGGATTTTCCCGTCCAAGTGAACTTAGTTCCAATTTCGTATGAAAATAACTTTTCCATTATTGCAAAAACCGTTTTCTGGAAATTTATTCCACCGATACGGAGCAGCAAAAGGATCTGAAAAAAAATTAAAGGGTTCAAACGGAAATAATAAAAACTGAATATTAACTGTTACCATTTGTTGTCGAGATTGTTGGTCCTTCATTGCAAGGCAAAAGAAAATGCTGTTCATTTTCTTCACACGGACATGGTTTCGGTCTCGAGTCCAAAATATCGTCGATTTTTGCATTCATTTCTCGAAATTGGATTTTTAAAAATTCCAAACTTCTTTTAGTGTAGTCTTGAAATACTTAAAAGATGAAGTACACCAAAATGGATTACATTAAATTCAGTTTAAATAAAGAAATTGTTGAAAAAATCACCTGCATTCGGCATTTCAGGAAGACTCTGGGATGACTGTTGACGGGAATTAACTCGTGAAGACGGAGTAGTGAGAGCATACTGTTGTTGAGATGGCATACTTCCCTGGCCTGCATTTGAATTCACTTTTGGGCGTAAATTCTCATTCCGAGACGGTCCAGGCCGAATAATCTGATGATGTTGTGCATTCAGCGACAGATTGGAATTCATCTCTCAAGACGGGCCAGGCCGGATAACGTGTTGCTGTTGATTACTTCCATGACGGGAATTTTCATGTTGAGGATGAGAGTTCACCTTTCTAGACGGGCCAGGCATGACGGGTTGTTGTGGTTCAATTACATTACGGGTATTTTCACGTTGGCAATTCACATTTCGAGATGGGCCAGGGCGGATAACCAGTTGTTGTTGTGGTTCGCATCCATGACCGTCATTTCGATTCAGTTGTGGGCGGTGATTCTCGTTACAAGACAGACCAGGACGAGTAACCTGTTGTTGTTGTTCCATTCCACGGCCGTCATTTTGACGGGGATTCTCATTCCAAGAAGAGTAAGGCCTGATAACAGAATGGTTTTGTGCTTTATTTTCATGGCCGTAATTTTGCTTCAGTTGCGGATGAGAATTCACAATTCCAGACGTTCCAGGAAGAATAACCTGTTCCTGTGAGTCACTCTCATAACCACAATTCTCGACTTCTAATGAATGTAATTCAGTGTAGCCTAATTGGTTATCTGGCGATTGTGATGTCAAACCTTGTAATTCCCTTTCTGCTTCAAAATTGGTGGATGCAGCAGTATCTTCTTTACTTCCCTTAGAATCTTGTGAAGCCAATGATTCATCTTCGCTAAGTGTAATATGATCTCTAAAAGACCACTGTTCGGTGCCCTGGCTTGTTTGTTGCGTTCGGAAAATTGGTCCGTCATTGTTATCATGGCTGGATTCAAAAAAATAACAATTTAGAATAAATAGAACGAAAATACATTTACGTGAACGATAAAATATTACCAGCTCCAATCGAACAGTCCTGGAAAGTGTTATCTGCATTAGCTGACGTCCTTGAGGCCTTCGGTGGTCTTATGTTTTGATTCGGTGGTACTGGAATTTTATGTAAATTTGGGGGCTCAGACTCGCTAAAAGTAGCATCCACATAGTCGTCCAAAACTTTAGCTACACGCTTTCTTTTACCAACTCGACAAAGATTGGTGGTCGAGACCTTATTCAAATTAGGCTTAGCAGGCATGTTTCCACTAAAATAACGAAAAAACAAAACTAATAACAATGAATCAGTTATATATTGTGAATGTTTACAAGTTTTCTATGGGGAAAACAGTGAATTCATCAGTAGCGATTATTGGCATCAAATACATTTTACATTCACACTGTTCAGCAGGCCAAAAATCTAAATCAAGGGACATTTTACATTTATATATGCCCAGTAGGGTGTTCCGTTTTTTGGAATTTTTTGATTTTTTCAACGGCTTAAATTTTTCCCATGTAAAACAGGTTGAAAAATTGATTGGGCTATGTTTCAGATTTTTAAAATAAAGTCTAGGGTTGCCAAAACCTCAAAACCTGAAAAAATGAAAGTTTTCGTCAATTTTTTTATTTTTTTTTCAAAAACTTTTTTTTTCATCATTGGCCTTTTGTGTTGTGATAGAACTAGTTTTAATAAATATATCCTGAAAATTTCATAAGAAAAAAATAAAATCTAGAGGTTCCAAAAAATTCTGTATTACTCCGCGTTAAACAAAAGTAAGATTTTCTTCCATTTATAATGGAATCTTTAGACATAAATGCAAGTGTATGACCAGAAAACTTTTTAAATTTTAAATTTGTTGGAGGCTTGATTTTTTGAAATCAATTATTTTCTTACGATGGGCCTCAACAACTTGAAACAAGTATTCCTGAGTGTCAAGATTTCTACACATATCTTTGAAATCACTCACAATTTTGATCCCTCGTTCAGCGCTGTCGTTCACGACCTCTAAGACAGATACAAAGGCTCGAAGGTTTTTATAATCTTTCATTAAAATCCAATATTCGACAGGAAGCTGCAGCCATTCTTGATCGTGATTCATTCCCAATAGATGAAAGAGTAGCCAGGATTTTGGTCCGACGAAATCTATTAGGCTGCTGCAGTTTTCAGTTCCAATTCTGATTTCAGGGAATGTGGGCTTGCCCGGAGGAAATTCGCTTGCTCTTGGTGTGTTGTAAAGTTTTTGGGCGACAGCAGACCTCCAAAAAGGCGCTAGTTTTTCGTCGAACAAACATAACACAACCAGTTCTTCCGTTAGATACCATAAATGGCGACTGCAAGAAAGTATTGCCTCTGATCCAGCATCGTGATCAATCGACTTCAAGTGATACATTAAACTTAAGTACTTGAAGTCGTTCGATGGTGCACTACAAGCCAACCTAGACGTTAGAAATGCTTGACTGTGAAATACACCAACAAAAAATGACATTCTTTCGACTTCTTGCTCTTCGTTTAGTGTCAGATCGAAACGCTTTGACATAAGAAACATCTTCAAGTAATATATTGCTTTTGACATGAATCGAGCATGATGATTGGCTCCTGGTTTTCTCAACTTAAAGGTTCGAACCGGTAAACTACCGCCAAGGTAAATGACAGTCAGCTCGACCAATTCTAGGTAATCTTCTCTTGGAAAACATTTTCGCAACAAACAATCAGACGCCCATATGAGAACGTTTTTAGCGTGTTCAATTAAACGCTCATCCAAGTCCTCTTCTGACCAGTCAAATAGACGGAGTCCTTCGGTTGATTGATCTAAAGTATCCCAATCAGCTTGAAATCTGACAAATAAGGTTTCCGTTGTCCCAGTTGTCTTCCCTCTAATGACTTCGGCCACATGTTTGATATGTAGCTCATAAATGTGATGTCGGCAAGCTAGCCATAGAATAGAGCGTTGTAAAGATTTCTCGAATAATGCAGCACATCCATGAACTCGTCCAGTGTTGCTAGCCGTCGTGTCGAACACCAGCGCAATCACATCATCTTTTATCTTCCATTCTTCAAGTAAATTCATCACAGCGTTGTGTTGTGATAATCCTGTCGAGTCATTCATAGCCGGTATCCCAAGTAATTTAGGTGTAGGTAAAAAAGATCCTCCACTCACTATCGCACTCACTATCTCTTTTTCTCCAAAATTTCACACAAACAAGTTTTAAAATGATGTTATTTCGACTAATTTTGATATTCTGCGTCGATCTAGACCATTCCCGTTGCTCTACGATGTATGGTTCAAAAGTTAGCTATTTTGCATAAGTTTCCTAAGTTCTCACTGTAGTAAAATGTTTATTTCTCACGAATCTTTGATATTTAAATATTAAAATGCATGCAAAAGTTAGCAAATGCGGTTAAATATGAAAATTAGCTATAACTCCTCAACCGTTAGCCGCCCTTTGAAAATATTTGCATGCCGAGCTCCCCTCCTCCTTCCCGATGAAGCCCTAGAGTCAGATTCACAATTTACCTGAACCAAAATAATCAACGGTGACGTCTTGCGGCAGACGGGCGCTTTGCGCCCGCTGCCGCGTTTACAATTATCCTTATTCCAACACAACCGATCCCCTCCTCCTAAAAATCACATTTATCGGTTTTATCTCTTTTTCTCCAAAATTTCACACAAACAAGTTTTAAAATGATGTTATTTCGACTAATTTTGATATTCTGCGTCGATCTAGACCATTCCCGTTGCTCTACGATGTATGGTTCAAAAGTAAGCTATTTTGCATAAGTTTCCTAAGTTCTCACTGTAGTAAAATGTTTATTTCTCACGAATCTTTGATATTTAAATATTAAAATGCATGCAAAAGTTAGCAAATGCGGTTAAATATGAAAATTAGCTATAACTCCTCAACCGTTAGCCGCCCTTTGAAAATATTTGCATGCCGAGCTCCCCTCCTCCTTCCCGATGAAGCCCTAGAGTCAGATTCACAATTTACCTGAACCAAAATAATCAACGGTGACGTCTTGCGGCAGACGGCTCGTCGCTCTTCACCTCTACCGGTAAAACTTTTCAATAACTTGGAATCCCAATGAACGATAGCAAACGGAGGTTTGTCCCAGTTTTGCTTGATGTTGTTTGCTGTAGTGACTCGTTGTTCGTTCCGTTGGCGCCAAGCAGAAGTAGTTGATAGAGTAAAATCATTTAGACTTGCTCCGCCAACCTTTACAATCGTGGCCGTCATAGCCAGCTGTGAGCGAATGCTCAATTGAGTCCGATCAGCTACTTCTCCAGTCAGCATTAACAAATTCTTTGTTGGTATTTGCACCATCACCCGGCTTGGTTTCGGTGGTTGATGATGTTGGGGTAAAGCGAATTCAGAATCTTCTTTTTCGTAATTATAATCTTCATTTTTTTCTAATTGATCGAGTTGATCATTTTCATATTGTTCATTGTCTGCGTCTGGAATACCATTCTTTTTCTTTGATCTCGAAGTAGTTGAATCAGATCGTTCACAAATGCGTTTCAATCGATAAAGAGACTTACGGTCAGTTCCATTCATCAGTCCAATTTGTGGAAATTTACGCTGACCAAGAAGAAATTGATAGTCTTCTTCCCAAAATTCATTGCGAGAAGCTCGAAGTCGTTCCATCACATCTGAAGGGGACACATCACACAGTTCATTAAGAACCGCTTCGAAATTATTGATGATCTTCCAATTGCTCTCGTTGTTACGAGCTCCGGTGTTAATCTTCTTGATTTTGCACCAGTGTTTGTGTAGCTCGACTAGTTGATCGATGATGTTTTTTTCTGGTTTTGTTGGGATCCCTGCCCTTTCCCAAATAGAACAAATTTCTTTCATTAGTGATCGACACAAGTCTCTGGTTGGGAGACTGTGGTTATCTGGTTGTTTGCGGACAAAAATGAATCGCTCGACGACCATACGATTTAGAGGCAGTCTTACACCAAGAGAGAGACAATGTTCACTTCCGTAACCCAGCAACCAATCAATTTGTCTAGCACGTGTACTTCTAACAGATCTATTACTTTTGTCCTGCCCGACAATCGGTCTATTCGTACACTCTGTTCGGTCTTTTCCATTCCTTAACGCCATACTAATAAAATAACCAATAAGCAATGAACACTTTCGTAGGGAGTAATAAAATTGAAGTCAAAATTACCTTAGTTCAAAATAACAGATAAAATCCAATGAAACACGAAGGTCGAAGGGCACATCAAGGCTTAATAGCTTAAACTCAAGACAATGGTGACCAAGCGTTGCCATATATAATCATGAATTTTTTGGAACCTCTAGATTTTATTTTTTTCTTATGAAATTTTCAGGATATATTTATTAAAACTAGTTCTATCACAACCCAAAAGACCAATGATGAAAAAAAAAATTTTTTGAAAAAAAAATATAAAAATTGACGAAAACTTTCATTTTTTCAGGTTTTGGGGGTTTTGGCAACCCTAAACTTTATTTTAAAAATCTGAAACATAGCCCAATCAATTTTTCAACCTTTTTTACATGGGAAAAATTTAAGCCGTTGAAAAAATCGAAAAATTCCAAAAAACGGAACACCCTAATGCCCAGCATAGTTGAATTAAATGGTGCTGGATATAAATTAGAAAATTCAGCAAATTTTCTACCAATAAGATGCGGAATTCCAGTGAGCATTACAAAGTTTACTACTTTTACGACATTTTTATCAGACATCATGACACAGTTATCACCACATTCAGTAGTCAGTTCGAAATCTGGTAGGTTTAAGAGACCGAATTGGGGAGTTGTTAAATCCATACCAGGTAACAATATGCCCCCTTTAATTGGAAGTTTCAGTAACGGGCAAGTTCTTTCAACAGTTTCAGGCATAGAAATACGGGACACTTGTATTTCATACAATCGCTTAACAATTTGTTGCAATGTTCTCTCACTTTTGCGCAACAAGCGTTTAATTATGCCGAGAAAGTTTTCAAAAGCGTACGCCGAAAACGAATATATGGGCCCAAAACGCATAACGTCATCACTAAGGTGAATAAGATTGTGGATATTATATGAGACGAAAGCATTGCCATATAATATACTTGAGTTCATAACAAAAACTTTTAAAAGATCTTTGGCTTACGCGTTGTGAGTGTAACACAATCTTTTGGACGTCAAAATCTTAACGACAACATGAAGAGATAATAAATTTGCATAACTTTCAGCTGAGAGTCTGTTTCGAAATACGACGGGGGCCGTGTACCCAATTGCCCGTGCCCATTCTGTAGCCTTCATTTTAGAACTAAACTTTCTTGCTCTACGGGCAAAATCACGGGGAGTAAATTTAGATAAAGCTTCCATATTTTCATCTACTCTACGAACACTAATTGGGCTGATTTTGTAATCACTGTCTTCCATAAAAAGCATTATTAGTTTTTGTGCAGCTCCTTTATGTACTAAATGCATAGGGTCTACGGGAAAATCATTGACCATGTCAACAAGTTCTAATTCTTCTATGATCGAATAGTAGTTATGATGTTCTGGGTCATCGCGCTGTCGAAAAGACTCGTTGTCTCTTCTTGGAGCTGCAACACAAGGGAAAACGACACGGCCCTTTGGACGGACCAGTCTCCTAAGTTCACTCGGCTTAAGCGCAGTAAATCCAACAATTGTGCATTTAGAACAGCTGTTCTTCCCAGAGTGATATTTTACCCCAGAAACAAAAACCTCTGGCAGGAGAATCACAGACAAAAATAATACCTCTAACACTGAACAAGCGTTCACAATGGAAAAATCCATGTTCTAAAACATCTTTAATATCGTTCACGAGTGCCCTCAAAAATGTATTTGGACCTCCTGTAGGTTTTTCTAGACCAAAGTAAATGCCAATGATGAAAGGATATTTTTCTAAGCCGTCAATCCCACTGATAATTCCCAAAATTACCCACAACTGTTTTGAGGTGCTATTACTAAATATGGGGAGCCCATCAACGTTAATTATGATTTCAATTTCAATCGCATTGCGGTTTCTTGGAAGAATTTTTTTATCAGTCGCAACCTTCAGACCACTCAATAAATCAAAGTGATAATACTCACCCGGATGCATTGGGATTAAAAAAACGTTTCTTTTTGTTTTTAGCAATGAGCTGGCATCAACAGGGAGATCGGAATGGCACGGATGGGATTTTAAAACAGATAATAGTTTGTTAATATGTACATGGGGGACCCCACAACGAGGTTGTTCTTCAATTTCAATAGCTATCAATGAATCATCAATGTAATCAAAATCCTCATTCAATTCAGGATTACTCTCGCTCAAAGTTGAACCATGGTCGCTCAAAGTTAAATCATGGTTGTTAACATCATTAAGGGAAAAGTCTACATGATTACGGTCGTCTACATTATCGCCATCAACATCATGAAATGATTCACAGTCTACGAAAGGTAAATTATTTAAAACGAGTCCATGCTCCTTAGGTTCACAATTACTGTTGATGTCACGTTCAACTTCAAACTGAGACAAATTAGCAACCTCCACGTTTTGATTTGCCTCCCGACGCATTCTCCTTATGTGAGCCTGAGATGTGCTGCTAGCAGTATTAACCCTTTTCATTATCAAATTTACTTTGAATAAATTGATGTTGACGTATGACGTTGACGACCAAGTTGTTTTTGTAACTATGATGCTGCAAGCCTGCAACACTGATAACAAAAAAAAATTAATACAAATTTTGACTGTAATTCTTTTAAACTAATTTACCTCTAACTTAGAGCATCAATGCACTGACAAAACAAGAGTTCAGAGTGAGTAGAGCGTGGATAATTAAGTAGACTGTACAGTTACGGCCACGAGATTCAAATTTCAATCCTGATGATAGAATAGTTTTGTAATGCCACGAGGAATTTTCACTCCTTAAATTGATTTTTTAGATAAATTACCAAGGCAAGAATATCAGGTAATTCCATTCCAGAATGCAGCAATAGTTGACGAAATCCACGAGAAGATGTAATCCACTTTTCAGTTGAAGAAGACGATATCCAGAAGGCGAACTCGCCAAAGAACGGAATAAAATGACTGCCCATTTGATAGCGGCTAAGGTTGAAAAAAGATTGATTGATCGTTTTACGTGTTGCCAGCACATCAAACGATTTCAGTTAACACAACACGATGCTGCATAAACAGCTGGATTATGGATGGCAAAGTGATGTGGTGGATGCTATTAGTAGAGAAATAAATGAGAGCGCTCACGTGCGAGGTTTGTCACTAGTACTATTCGAACTGGAAATGGCGACTAACTGAGAAGCTCCACCCTTCGTAGCCGATTCCCTACCCCTCGAGTGGCGTTGCCAGATCGGAACTAGTTGGACATCCACAAGTCTTAATTAATTTTTGCCAATAAATAAAAATTAATCAATATAGATATGAACATTTCATTTAGATAAAAATTGGTCGGAACTCCATAAAGTGATAAATAAAGACCTGATATAAAAATTACAGCTCATTCTTGCCTATAGTACTCCCACTGCTAGAGTAAAGGCAGTGATGACAGCACAGACGTCACTTGTTAATGGCCGCCATTTCTAAGTTTGTTATCAGGTTTCTTAACGGGCGCCAACAAATTTTCTTCAATTTATGACAGTAAATAGACGAAATCGGTACACAAAGAAATTACATTAACTGAAATCTAACTCTTGGTGCTGTTAGAGCTTTGAATGATCTTCTCCGGCGATTTGCTCAGGTTTTTGGCGCCAGATCAAACGCCTCCGCTGCTGTTGGCTTTATGGATAGGCGGAGGTGACGTGACTGGGCCGCCCGCCAGAGCCTTCTTGTAGGGACTCAACTGCTTCGTCATGGGGTTGACCGATTGGCGGTTGTTGCCGCTGTTGGGCGAGACGATCTTGATGGGCGGAGCCAATTGCGGAGGCGGAGTCGGAACCGTGAAGCTCTTGAGCGGATGACCGATTTGAGTGTTGCGTTTGGCATCGGCGCCGGCCATAAGAGCCGACGACGGAGGTACCATAGACGGCGGTTGGCCCAATGCAGCCATGCACAAATTAGATAAACAATTAAGAAATAATTCAAATAAACGAAACCAAAACAAAAAAAAATTTTTTCACAAATCAAGCGAAAATTTAGAAATACTGATAAAATCTTACCATACAAAAGGCATCCTGAAAACATCATAAATAGAACAGTGTAAATTTTACGAATGATGCCGTATACGCATCCGATAACCTTCCTCAGGACAACATTGGGAGGTCTAATAAAAGCTTGGGAGGCCAAAAGCCTATTGGGAGGGTCCCAAGAGGAAGCTGTGCTGTGTGGGAATGTTTAAAGAAATGTTTAATTTAAGCATTGTGTTAGAATTCAATAAAATCGAAGCACGAATTTAGTTTTCAAGTCCTTTTTATATTGTCATGGCATGGCATCGACTCAATACACACATGGTAATATAACATGGCATGAGATTAGTTAATTACAAAGAAATACTTTAACCAGAACACTTGATACTCACACCACAGATATTATAAGAAAAAGAGACTAGACACTGACAGGAAAGGAATCAAGAAGACAGATGGAGAGGCAAAACAGAAACCCCCCTTGGGCGTTTGTACAGCCTCTTTCTAAAGGGGTGAGAGCCGTAACTAAACTTCTGGCGCGAAGTATGAGATTGGTCCGCAACAGTCTCCCTCAATCTCATACTTGGTAAATCTGTTACAACACCTACACCTATTCTTTTTCTCATATCAACGAATCTTGGTCCTGGAAGTGCTTTTGTAAATGTATCGGCCAGCTGATTATGTTTTCTAACAAATTTCACTGCTAGCAGTCCGTCCGCCACTTGTTCTCTTATCCAGTGCCACTTGAGTCGAATGTGTTTTGTTCTTTGGTGCAGTTCAGGATTATGCACCAGTCTCACTGCCCCTTCGTTATCACAATACATTGGTACATTCCTGATATCCTTCCCAAGTAGATCTTCCAATAAGTAGCCAAGCCATACAGCTGTTTTTCCTCCTTGGCACACTGCTATGTATTCAGCTTCTGTTGTTGATAAAGCCGTAGTTGGTTGTTTCTTGCTGGACCAAGCCACTGGTCCATCATTGAGAAACATTATACTTCCTGATGTTGACTTGGAATCATCAATATCGCCTGCAAAGTCCGCGTCAACATAGCAAGCAAGTCCTTTCTTTTGTCCGCCAACCCAAATTCCATATTCCTTTGTTGCTTTCAAATAGCCAAAAATTTGGTCGAGGGCTTTCCAATGTTCGTTCATTGGGTTTTGACAAAATTTTGCAATTCTACACACTGCATAGGCTAAGTCTGGACGGGTTTGAAGGGCTATATACAACAGAGCGCCTACAGCTTCGCGAAAGCTGTAACCTCTCTCTCCCTCGCTCTGTTGTCCTTTACACACAGTAAGTTTCACTTTTGGATCTGCTGGAGTCACTCTGGGGAATGCTTCATTCATCCCGAATCTTGTTAATATCTTCTCTATTAAATGTTGCTGTGACAGGAAATATCGGCTGTTTGTGGGATCCATAGTGATATTGATCCCGATGTATCTGGTTGGTGGCACTACTTTAAATTGGTATTCTTCTCCAATTGCTTCTTGAACTTCAATTAGAGTTTGTTTTCTTTTGCTGCCTGTCCATGCATCATCCACGTGAACTATAATGTAGCTGGTTTCAGTATTTGTTCTCTTGATGTATACACATGGATCGGCTCTACACGGTTTAAATCCAAGACGGAGAAGAGTGCGGTCAAATCTGCAATCCCAGAGTCGAGGAGCTTGTTTCAATCCATTTACAGACTTTTTAAGCAAACACACTAAATTTTCTTTTCCTGGAGCTATAAAACCTTCCGGTTGTTTCATGTACACCTCCTTGTCCAAATCAGCGTAGAGAAAAGCTGTGCTAATATCAAACTGCATCACTTCCATGTTTTGGGCCGCACACTCGCTTAACACTACTTTAACCGATTCACTGTGTGGAACTGGTGCAAATGTTTCTTCATAATCCATTCCATATCGTTGTCCGGTTCCAATTACTACCAATCTTCCCTTGTAGGTTTCTTCTACTCCCTCGTAGGCTGGTTTTATTTTGCCAATCATTTTGCAATTTAGTGCAGTTCGGTCAACAGGAAGAGGAACAAGGATCCATGTTTTGTTCCGAATTTGAGCGTCGAATTCCTTTTGATATGCTGGTAGCCATTTTTCTTTATTCATGGCCATAGCTTCTCTGTAGCTCTGTGGCTCATTCGATTCCACATGTAATGCTCTACTGTTTTTCTCCATAAATTCTCCTATTGTTCCAAAATAGTATTCTTGTTATTTGTTATTTTCAGATGAGAAAAAAAAATTTTCAATATACCATTTCAGCAAATAAATTTAGGTTTATTCTCAAACAAAATTTATTTATTTTATTTTATTTATTTATTTATTTATTTTTTTTTTTTTTTTTTTTATTATTTCTTTTTTTTTATTTGACAAGAACAAATATTGCGAATATTATGAGCATACCGATTAATCCAAGTTTGGCCAATGGTCTATCTAGAGAATTCCTAAAGGCTTCATATCTTGCTGTATAATGCTTGGGTCGTCCAGTTCTTCTTCCTTGACCTTCCGGAATTGGTAGATCAATAACGGGAAGTGTTTCATCATCGGCTTGTGGATCGATTTGGTTAGGAACAGGAGGAGTTCTCGTAGTTTTATCTTTCGGACGTTGTTGTTTTCTTCTTCTCGGCTCTTCCTGTTCTATTTGAATTTCAATCTCTGCTCCGATTTCGGGAATTGGTTCTTCTCCTCCACCAGTTTCGTTGTTTATTTCAACACGATCAATCTCTTGAACTTTCTCATGAGCTTGATTGATTTCTTCTTGTCTTCGGTTCTCTGCCATATCTAATTCTTGTTGATCAATCTCTTGAGCTTCCTAGATATAAATATTCAAATTCTCATTAGTGTATACACATATATATATATATATTTTTTTTTTTTTTTTTTTTTAACTCCTCATTTTTATTACCGTATGAGTTTCATGATTCTCTTCTTGTTTATTATCTGCTGATGTTCCTTCGTCACTTGTTCCTGGTATTGTGCTTTTTAACTCTTCTTGGATTTCTTCATCCTATCACCACACAAATTATTTAATAAATCATTAAATAATCCTCAAACTTTAAAAAAATTGTTATTATTGTTACCAATCCAAGAATTTCTGCAGGAAGAAGGAATGGATCAAATAATGTTTCCTTTTCTCTTGTCTCTTCATTGTAGTCGTTGATCAGCAGGTCTTCATTAAAAATCACGTCCCTGCTTGTGATGAATTTTCTCGAAATAGGCTCCCATATGATCCATCCTTTCATATCTTCTGGATATCCGACCAACCATCCTGGTTGAGCTTTGGCGTCAAGTTTCTTTCTTAGCTGATCAGGTACATGAAAATAAGCTCGACATCCAATTACTCGAAAATGCTCAACACTTGGCTTCTTATTGTAGAATAACTCGAATGGTGTTTTGTTGACTCGCGACGAAATAGTTCTATTGAGAACGTGAACGGTGCTGAGTAGAAACTCTCCCCATAATTCCAGGACTCTTCTGCTTTCTTTCTTTATCAGGCTTGACTCTGACTGGACTTCTCTCATATGGATAATTTTTCTTGTTGGTTCCATGGTTCTTCTCATTTCTCTTTCACTTCTCGAGTTTTCTTGTGGAGTGTACCTGTTTGAAGTTTGTTGGATAATTCCATTTTTCTCACGAAATTCTCTATTCTTCAAGTACTCGATTCCTCCGTCCGATCTGAATTTCTTTACTTTCTTGCCTGTTTGTCGTTCTAGCCATGCCACAAAAATTTCAGATTTTTCAGCTGCTTCTCCCTTTTTCTTCAATAAATAGACTTTAGTGAATCCGCTGTAATCATCTTTAAAAATTACGAAGCAGGTTTCTCCCTTTGGAGTAGGAACATTGACAAATCCAACATCAGTATGAATCAATTCTCCCACTTCAGTAGCTCGATTGTTACTTGCCTTAAATGGTGATCTCTTCATTGCTCCAAATATGCAACCTTCACAGATGTAGTCTTCCTCTTCATCTTCTTTGTTCAGTTTCAAACCATTCACTGCTCCGAGTCTCGTCATTTTTCTGACTGTTTTATTGCATGCGTGGCCGAATCTTCTAAGCCATCGAGCGATTGAGAATGGTGACTTGACACTTGCTGCTGCTGATTCAATTGTTGGCGGTTTTTGGCTCTGGATGACTGCTGTAAACTTCATGTGGTACAATGACTTGCCTAACTTTCTTCCTTCCAGCACAGGAGTGTTTGTCTTCTTATCTATGATGAGCACGATCTTGTCAGTGAAATTCGCCTTAAATCCACGATCCATTACAGTTCCAAGGGAGAAAAGATTGGCTCCAAGTTCGGGAACAAATAACACATCGTTCAGCTTGCCAATTATTCTTTTTCCGTCCACGTACGATTCTATTTCGATGTCTCCTACTCCTAATACATCCAGCTTGATGGAACCAATTCCATGTACTTTCCAAGATCCTGGCTCAACTGATTTTAGTGAAGAGAAGAAATATTTTCGTTCCGTCATATGGTGTGTGGCGCCTGAGTCTGCATACCAGTCGTTTTCATTCTTTGACAGGAAACAGTATGATGAAAGCAGGTTGGATGCTGGATGATGTATGTCGTTGTCGCCTCCACCTCCGTTGAATTTACGATTGTTGTCAAATTTCACTTGGCGTGCATTTCTCTGCTCTCCCTGCTTTTTGTCGTAGCAATTGCGTGCTAGATGACCCGGTTTTCCACATTCGTAGCAATCATATGGACCAAATGGTGGTTTAGATCCTTGATGGTAGCCTCTTCCTCCTCGATAATCTCCTCGGTGACCTCCATTGCTGCGATGTCCTTCTCCTCGTCCGTAACCTCTGTATCCGCCACTTCCTCTTTCGCCACCATTTCCACGATAGCCTCTTCCTCGATATCCTCTTCCACGATAGCCTCCTCTGTAATCACCATGGGCTGCAAATGCAGTTTCAGTATTTTCATCAGTTGATTTCTGTATCTTGCTCGGGTGTGAAGCAAAGAATGCCACATCAGCCGGATTTATTCCACCTCCTGGTACAGCTTTGTTTCTGGTTTCTTCAAGCACCATTCTTGCAGTCAGTCGAATGAGATTTCTGTGCTCTCCAGACGGTAGAGTTTCCCATGCTGCTCTAGCGCCATGAAAACTTGGTGGTAGAGTAGACAGAATACGATCTTCAATTTGTTCATCTGATACTGGAGCTCCCACATTACTCAATTCATCTGCCATCTGCTTTATAGTGTTGATGTGTGCCGATACACTATGCTCAGGATTCATGATGTACTGGAAAAACTTCGCTGTCAATTGATTTGAGTTGGCTGCTGCCACTTGTGCGTGCTCTTGATTAAGTCTTTTCCACATGTCAGCCGCGTCAACTGATCCTCCGACTGACGTCTGATACTCGGGTTCTAGGCTTCCGTAAATAAGCCCAGCAGCCATGGCATCTCTCTCAATCCACGTGTTGATTTTCTTTCCGTTTCTCAATTTCCCTTCTTCATCATATTCCTGAATAAAAGACAACAAAGAGGTTTACTACAACACCTCTGCACGGGTATAACTTAGTTTGCTATATTCAATTCAGTTTACTATGCCAAAATTACCTCTACTTGGGTGTAACTAAATTTTACTACTACTACCTCTGCTTGGGTAAAATTTAGTTTTCAAAGTTTTTACTGCATTCACCTCTCCTTGGGTGCCATTTAAGTTACAAAAATTTGCTTCAATCACCTCTACTTGGGTGTAACAAAATTTACTACAATCACCTCTACTTGGGTGAAATTTGGTTTTCAAAGTTTTTACTGTACTCACCTCTACTTAGGTGCCATTTAATTTTCAAAATTTAATACAATCACCTCTACTTGGGTGTTACAAAATTTACTACAATCACCTCTACTTGGGTGAAATTTGGTTTTCAAAGTTTTTACTGTACTCATCTCTACTTGGGTGCCATTTAATTTTCAAAAATTTACTACAATCACCTCTACTTGGGTGAAATTTGGTTTTTCAAAGTTTACTGCAATCACCTCTCCTTTGGGTGCCGTTTTAATTTACAAAAGATTACTACAATCACCTCTGCTTGGGTAGAGACTAATTTCACTTTTACTAACAAATACATTCAGTCGTAAAAAAAATTGTATGGTGATGCTGGTTCAATCACCATTTCACACTATGTGTTCAAACTCATGCATTTTCCTTCTGACTTCTCTATTTGTAACATGTCTACCATAAATTAAAAAAAAAAAAAAAACACGAGCAAGAGTTTTGTTACCTCAACTGGTTTCTGTTCCGTTCCTTCTATAATTCCCACCAGCTTCTTGGCTCGAGCCATGATAAGGGCTCCAAACTTCCATTGTGAAAATCTTGTTCCATTAAATTTGGCTTGGAATATTAGATTATTCCCATTTCCTTCATGATTTGCCATGCTTGCTTAGTTAGCAGAGTCGATAGGGTCCCATAACCTGTTAGAATTCAATAAAATCGAAGCACGAATTTAGTTTTCAAGTCCTTTTTATATTGTCATGGCATGGCATCGACTCAATACACACATGGTAATATAACATGGCATGAGATTAGTTAATTACAAAGAAATACTTTAACCAGAACACTTGATACTCACACCACAGATATTATAAGAAAAAGAGACTAGACACTGACAGGAAAGGAATCAAGAAGACAGATGGAGAGGCAAAACAGAAACCCCCCTTGGGCGTTTGTACAGCCTCTTTCTAAAGGGGTGAGAGCCGTAACTAAACTTCTGGCGCGAAGTATGAGATTGGTCCGCAACACATTGTTCATTATGTTTCGACGAACAATGCGGCCAGCTCTAGTGCGACAAGGAGGATTAGTTGGCAGATTTTGTCCATTTACTTGCTCCTCCTCATCTACCAGGCGAACCGTTTCCACATCAAAACCTGTGACACTATTCTCTGTAGGGGAGTTCTCTTTCTCAGAAGTTTTCTTATTTTTCTTGCTTTCATTCTTCCTGTAGTATTTAAAAAACGTTTCGCCAGCATCTTTTCCTGTTTTTCCTTCTTTTTCATTTCTTGATCTTTCTTGCTTTGGTGCTCTAGTTCAATCTTGTTTTTTTCTGGTGTGTCGGTTAGAACTTCTGCGCTGCCAGCGCGACTATTTCTTTTTGGCCGAGAAACATTTTGAATATACTGCGACACTTGCGGCAATGGCCTTATATCAACTGGACTAACATGAGATTTAATGACCCCATCAGTGGATGAAGTCGAAGGTGTTGAAGTCAGGGAAGTTCCGGTGTTTTCTTTCACGGGTGGAGAAATTGCAGAAATTAATTCCATCAAATCCGATCCGATCCGCGATTGTTGAACGGAGGGAAAGGTTTTTAGCATTTCCTGTAACATTCACACTTCCAGCTTCATCAGTTGGTGGACACAAAATAACAACGTCTGCGGAATGGGGAGTGTTCGACAACAAGGTGTCCATAGTATTTCCGTTGCTTGATCATTTTCTTATAAAGAATTATCCAAAGCGATGGGGCCTATATTAAACAAATTAAATGGTTTGTTAAACCACAGTGACCAAGTTAGAAAAATTTAAATTTACTTGGCTGGTCTGTAACAAATGAAGGAGCATATCTTGCTTCTCTAATTGCATTTCTAAAGCATTTTTAAAAAAAACTATAACACCAACTGTTTCCTGTTTAGTCCCCTTTTCAGCGATAATGTTTGGCGGTTGCATCACCGTCTGGTTGTTGGTTTCGTCACAGTTCCAAACTTGATGTGGAGAGAATTTGTACCTGGTCATCATATCTGCAACGTATGCTCACAAACTTAAGACACAGGTTTGTCTTGGTTTTTCCCAAAGTAACAGAAGAAGGGTGGTCTCAAGAAAAAAAAAAGTTTTTTGATTTTTTAATGATTATAGACCTAACTAATGGTGGCAACTAATGGTTGCTGCATTGAACAATTGATATCATCACGCTTGGTTCGAGGTGTTTTCAGTTGCAGGACGGTATCATATATATATCATAAATCGTATGTCTTAAAACATAGCTTTGTCTTATGTTAAAAACTTAGTAATTTCATTTATTTTCTTTTTATTCAAGGAAAAGTAATTATGAATTGTTGTTTTTATTACTTTTTTTATTTTTATCGATTTAAAATCATGCTTTATAACTTAGTTTGCGAAAAAGAGCGAAGCGAGGCTATTGCAGCTACATTTTCTTAAGACATAGCTTTTTCTTATGTTTATTGAAAAATTTAAGTTAATTAACTATAATTTTTTTCAAGTTAAGTTAATATAAAATTTTCGTTTTATTTATTTATTTTATTTTCATAGATTTATAATTTTGTCTAAGAATTGTCAGTTTTCTCATCAGAACTTAAAATTCAAATTCTGTGCCAGAATTTGAATAAGTTTCACGTACGAAATTCGAAAAATCGTTGTTACAATTCAAATTAAATATTTTTAGAGAGAGTTGAATTTGTAAATTAAGACCCTCAATTTAGGAATGTGCCATGACTGCTTTTCCTTTACAAAATGTTTCGTCCGCTTCCTCAGAATGTGTTAATTGTTTTAACGATGATCGCTTTTCAGTCAAGAATCGAATGTAGTTTTTCATTTCGATCTTAGTTAGTTCAACTTCCTCCCTTACTCTTTGCAAAAGCATCCAACAATCAACAACATGATATTTATCGTCATACGAAACTGTCGAAATTATGTATTTAATATGTTTGTAACATCGTTTGACGTTTTCTTCTTTATCGTGTTGTAAACCATTTGTCATCATCTATATATGTATTCAACAGTATATGACAGACTGGAGGGCGAATGGGATTTTACTGAACCGCAATTCATTCAAAACCCTTTTATCATTTACCGCGTCAAATTCCAACACTTCTGACTCCTCCCATTTCCACGTTGACTTTCGCACAGTACCGTTCCAAGTTACGCGTTCCATGTATAAGAATATACGATTATCGATCGAAATCGAAAACTGTTTATTTACATTATCACCATAAGAAAATGATTTCAGAATCGGAGAGTGGCAAAAGTTGTGAGGAAGAACAAGACGTAGCAAGGAGGAGGCTGGATGAAGCTTTGATACAAAAGAAAAAACAGTTCCAGAATTTAAGGAACATTAAAGGAAGAACAGTAAAACGCCGAGATACGGATCAACAACAGAGACTTACTGCGTTCAAGGTAGGTTTTCAAGTGTTTTAATACATTTTTCTTATTTGTATACTAACGAACTATATTTATACGTCGTATAGGAGTCTTACAAAGGGAAAAAGAGGTACCTCAAAGAAACAATCCATGGTCGGTTCTTGAGTGGTAAAACCATTGGAACTCCTTCGACCAAAGACCACAGGACAATCTAGATCGCAGGAAGTCTCACTGCCATATAAGTATTGGTTCTAAGATTAATAAGATGGCAGAGAATTACAATGCCTCAGTAATTTGCTTAATCCGTTACCCCAATGGAACTCAACACACCAAGTATGTGTTAGTAAGCGGAGGTGGAATTAAATATTCCAAATAAAGAGATGGTCTTCTAAGTGAACAACTCTGGCATCGATATTGGAACAAAAAACAAAGTTAGTAGTTAGTTATATAACTTAGCAGTTAGTATTAAAAATATCTATTATTTACAATTTTAAGTTATGTTTTTCAGAGAAACGACAACAGTTATGTGAGGAGAATGGTCTGTGGCTTTGGAGAGCCAGTAAAAGAAAAAGAAAAGAGAGAACCTAGGAAAGGACAGAGAAAGAGAAAAGTATGCAATCAGATTTAGAGAGACTAGAGAAAAAGAAGACAAGGAAGTATGGGGCAATCGAATGGGGAAACAGGTAACAAATATCTACAAAATATAAACACAAGTTTTAAAGATTTTTTTTTTTACATAAGAGAAAGAAAAAAAGACAATCCGATAACGAGAGCGTAGAAAGTGAAGAAGAAAACAATGAACGATTGGACAGCGGAATAGAGAATCAGGTAGGAAGTATATACAAACTGAAAATACAAGTTTAAAAAGATTTTTAAAACAAAAATGACAATAGGACAAACACGTAATGAGAGCGTAGAGAGCGACGAAGAAAACGATGAAAGATTGGACAGGGGAATATGGAATCATAATAAGATTTATATACAAAACAAAAAAAAGTTTAAAATAATTTTTTTACAAAAAAGAAAATAGGAAAAACAGGTAATGTAGAAAGCGAAGAAGAATACGATAGAAGATGGGACAGAGGAATAGGGATTCAGGTAAAAAATATATACAAAATATACAAACAAGTTTTAAAAAATTTTATTTTCAATAAAACAGAAAATAAGACAATCAGATAACGAGAGCGTACAAAGCGAAGAAGAAAACTTTGAAATATGGGGGGGTGGAAATGGTGGAACAGGTAACAAATATATACAAAATAGAATTCAAATTTCAAATCTTGTTTGTTACAACACAACAAGGGTACAAAGCTACGCAGATAAGGTGACTTTACAAAACGAAGAAGAAGACGAGGAAGGAAGGAGAAAAGAAATGGGAAAACAGGTAACAAATATATAAAAATAAACATTCAATTTTTAACATTGTTATTTATAACAGGAAAGGGAAGGAAGGAAATTATATAATGAAACAGCACAAAACGAAGTTTACGACAAGGATGGAAGGAGCAAAGGCATGGGAAAACAGGTAACAAATATATACAAAATAAACATACAAGTTATAAGCATTGTTATTTCCAACAGAAAAAAGAAGGAAGGGTTTTCAGATAATGAAACAGTACAAAAGAAGACGAAGAAGAAGACGAGGAAGGATGGGACAAAGAAATGAAAAAACGGGTAACAAATATATACAAGAATAAACATACTAGTTTTAAACATTCTTTTTTATAATAGAAAAAGGAAAGAAGGCATCCGTTGATTGAGGCTGCCGAGGCCAGCAAGATGGCTGCTGCTGAGGCTGAATCGTATCAAATCACGGTCAAAGCCAATCGATCATTCGCGAACAGAAACGGGGAGGTTACGCGTTCAAAAGTGGCAATTGAAAATAGAGGTACTATTATTCACATCAACTACACAGAATGGAACTAACGATAAACTTTTTTGTAGATCCTAAATTGGCACAATTGCCTCATGTAAAAATAAACCGTCTGCCGTCATCTATCGCTCACCAGGAAAAAAGAACAGAAACAGGAAGAGGAGCAGGAAGAGGAACAAGAAGAGGAACAGGAAGAGGATCTGGAACAGGTTCAGGAATAGGTTCAGGAACAGGAACACGTACAGGAAGAGGAACAGGAAAAAAAAAGGAAACGGGAACGGGACAAGTAGGAAAACCATGAAAAGAAGAAAAACGTTTGTTAAAGCAGTAAAATTAACATTGCGCGTACTCTTTGTGTGTGTTTAAACAATAACTGGCATTAACCTAGTCCTTATTTTGATATTAATCCGGCCAGGCAAAAGGAATCCAACGAATTCAGAAGCAGAAGATTTTTTAAACTTTTGATTTTAAAAAATAAAATAATACGTCTTCTTCGGCAGTATTCTGGGCTGACCGACGGACGAATTATTTTTAATTCTGGACTTATCGACAAATATATTTATTCTTAAGAGACATCTTTGTTTTAAGTTAGAATCACGTCATTTTTGAAAAAGGTTCGTTTATCTTTGAAAGAAAATGTATTTGTAAATTTTTTTTATATTCTAAGAACCACAAATTTCACAACATTGTCAGCATGAGTTAGTAAGTCCTTCAAAGTCATTAATACTGGAACATTTTTATTTCAATTCGTTTTTAAATACTTCATATTGAACCGCTAGATGACGAATGGGTAAAGAATATTTTGTTAAAGAAAATATATATGATGTAAAATCGACCATTCGCAAGTATGAATGAATTTGATTGGCTAATTAAATTTCCCGCGCAATTTTTTCATCTGGTTAAAATTTTAGTAAAATGCAGGGATACCCGGGTCTGATCAGATTGGCCAAAACTTGATCCTCAACACGCCCCGAATACCCTTATCAAAAACCCACCCAAATATAAAGTAAAATGGAACCAGTTTTTTTAATTAACTTTACTTGAACGATTATTAATGAAATCAACAATTTTGAAACACAAGAAATAGCTATGTTTTAAGAAAATACATAGCCTATGAAAGCATCACTTAGGGCGTAAATCGATACAATTATTTACAGTTAAAATTTAAAATGTTAGTTAAAATGTAAGTGTGATGAAATCTCCTGTTCAATGAAGCAACCGTTTAAGGTCATAAACGGTATAATCATTTAAAAAATAAAATAATGTTTTCTTAAGACAACCCTTCTTCTGTTACTTTAAGAAAAACCAAGACAAACCTGTGTCTTAACTTTGTGAGCATGTGTTGAGATTACCTTGCTGTGTCAGTAGATCTCGAAACGCTTTTGGAACTTTCCCAAGATGATGTTCAAGACTGTAGCAAGATATGGCGCCCTCTCTGCAAGTTTCACACGGGTTACAAGTCCTCTAACAGCACATTAGCGCCCCTAGTGACCGAAGGCGATGTTAACATTTTCGCTCTCGAAGTGTATAGGGAACAAACTTCAAGGGATAAAAAAGGGTTCCTAATAAAATCATTTTCTATAAAATAAAAAAATAAAGCTGTTAGTAAAAGTCTATTTTACCCGACCATATTTACTTAACTAAAATAACTTAACTTAACTATACTTAAGTAACTAAGCAAGACCAAGCCTGAGCTATGCGAGGTAAAATAGGGGTTTTGGGTGGGTACAGTACTAGAATAGTACAGTAATTAAGTAAAGTTATGTTAAATAATTAGGTTAAATACTATAAATATTCAGTAAAATTAACAAATTAAAGTTAAGTGAAAAGTAAAATTTTAGCAAATAAGTAAAGTAAAGTACATCTATTAAGTTAATAATTACTTTATAAAGTAAAGTATAATTAAGTTAAATAATTAAATTAGTCAAGTAAATAATAAATAAAAAAAACAAATAAATATATAACTCTAATACCACTACTCTATTGCCAAAAATTAACAATGAAATATTACCTTAAAAATATGTGTTATCCAATACATAGATGTACAAACTGCAATCTTTGAAAAATGAATGAAATACAAAGTATATAATTTGTCGTCTGCAACTTTAAATTATCCGTTGTTGCATGTTATATTTAAAAAACTATATATATCAAATTTACATTCCATCACTTCATTTTCAGAAAACTAAAGTATAACTGAATTTGTTTAAATAACTAACAAACAAATAAAGTCAATTAAGAATCATTCATGAAAACTATAAATTACATAAATATATATATAAAGTCACAACACTGGATAAACTATCTACTGCTGTCATCTGCTACGAATTCAAAAACATAAAAACTACAATTACATACAAATTTTTAAAATGAACAAAACAAAAGAAAAAAACACTTCTCAGTCAAAAAAATATCTTTAGTGGCCAAAATATTAAAACTTCAAGCTGAATCAACAACTTTAAAACAAGAAAACGAAATAAATAAGGTAATGATATCTTACAATTTTGTGTAGCAAAAAATGAAAATAATTGTTTCTCTATATTAGGTTGCTATTGAAAATTACAAAAAACAATTGAAGGAATTAGAATTAAACAAGGTAAATCATATTAGAGTATAATATAGTATATTATAGTATAGTATAGTATAGGTTAGTATAGTATAGTATATTATATAATAGTATAGTGTAGGATAGTATAGTATAGTATGGTATAGTATAGTTCAACAATTCTTTTTTCTCTGCGTTTGAATCATTTTCCACATACTTCTGAGAAATTTCGCTCCACCAATAATACGTCAGTGTTAAGACTTCATGAACCGTTAAATGTGATTTATGAAACCAAGAATATCTTCTAATAGTAAATTTTTTACAACAGAACTTTTTTTTGATAATACTACCATTTACTCCAATTCTATTATTGCATTTCAGTTGGCAACCGTCAATGACAGTAGTTGAGGGAATCTATTAATAAATGTAAATACCCTAGTAGAACGAGATATCTTATACATATCTTTAAGACACAGAAATATGTATAATATCTCGTTCTAGAAGAAATTTATCTGGTAATCTATTGACATGTTGTGGTCATATTGTCACGTGGAGATCACGTGACATACGCGTGAGACACACCCCACACTCATCTCATTCTTGGAAACAAGCAAGGGCGGATGTACTCGTACAACCGACCTTGCTCAGTAATAAGTCATACGGGTTATCTCGATTGTTCGTAGAAACAGCAAGGGCGAAAGCACTCGATGATTCAACCTTGCTGTTCGCCTACCATAAATAGGCAATGTAGTGTCTCTTGAATGCAATGTTCTTACTTGACGTCCTAAAGTGTGGACGTCCTAATACACTCGTGTTACACATCATCCCCAAGTGTAACAAGATGTCAACCACATATCTTGTGACTCTACTGTTAAAATTATAAGTAACTTAGAAACAATAAAAAATTTTTGTAAACAAAGTTCTGTATTTTTTACACAAACAGTAACAATTTGAAACAATTGAGAAACATAACACATAAACAAAAACGATAAGTTTCTTGATTGAGATCTTTAAAAAGAAAAATTGTTGGCATATGCTGGATAGCATCCCTCTAGCTGCTTCTTCGGCTTCTGAAATCGTCTTTTATTCTTAGTCATCTGAGTTTTCTTGATCCTCTGCTACTTGGATGGCTTTCGCTTGTCTACGTTTGAAAGTGTCTGCAGCGTTCTTCAAAAATAGCGCCGTCTCCGATGCAAACTCCGAGATTTCAATGAATGCACAATCGTTATTTTTTTTCTACAATGAAAAGGTTGTTGGTTAGTTACAAACTGGCGTAGTAATTAAAAAAATGAACATGTTTACTCAGGACGGCCTTAGATATGAAACTATCTTTTGTCCCTCTCTTTCCGTTTCCATCATTCACTCTTTTATCTCGTCTACCAAGCCAGTTGACATCTTTTGACACTGAATCAGAAGGAACTAAACCCTCACCCATGGGGTGTTTGGTGTTTCTTTTTCCCAGTTTTTTAATCCTCAAGACCTATGAAGACATAGCAGATAACATATTGACGCATGATAAGTAATAAAAAATTGTAAACACTTACCAATTTGTTGAACATTGAATTATCTCGTTCTAGATCTCTTTCTAATTGTTCAAGTTGTTCAAGAGTAGTGAGTGGAAGAGATTATCTTCCCCGTCACTGGAATCATTTTCATTATTCTCGTCGGTGACTGGTTTCGCAACCGTTTTTCAATCACGTTTAACTTTTCCTTCATTTATGCAAACACTGAAAACACGGAACTAGCTGCTATCTTCATGGGCACTATAACGAAATGGATGTTAAAAAAATAAAAGTAAATTTTAATCTGTACAGAAAAATTTACTAATTTAAGGAAATGATTGTGAGGTTTTTCGGTTTTCATTAATCCCATTTCTGCATGGTGCTGTCAGATATTGGGTGTCCATAGAAAACGATTGTACCATGTTTCCATTTGACATTCCTTGTGTATCATTTGGAAAGCCAGTACACAACATTTCGTCTAAAAAAAAGCGAACAAGGAAGTTAAACACAAACTGAAATATCTCGAACTTAGAGTAATACAAATAATTTCTCACTTACCATTGATCTCCTGACTATTATGCTTAATATCTGTGCAATCGCTATTGAAATCTAAACATGATTCGTTACTATCGTTGTCGGTAATAGAACGTGCTGATGGTTGATTGCTGGACGTATGTGCTGGCACTAAACAGGTAGTAGATGATGACGTCTGGATCTGTTGTGATCGTGGTGTATTAATTGCTTTTGGTATAGTCTCTACTTGATTTGTATCGTGTGGCTTTTCCTTCTTCTTTTCTGTTCATCAAAATAAAGATTATTATAAAAAAAAATAAAGTTACACATCTTAACAGCACACAAGACACTTACTTAACTCTTCTGAAGTCCAGAGGGTGGAATAGGTAGTAAACTGCTTTTACTTGGTCCAGGTGCTGATCGTTTAACGATTCCTATACATAAATTTAAAATATATTGCTATTACCAATTTTCTATGATGCTTACATTTAAACAGTTTATTACAAACCTTTTCCTTTACTCGCTGTTGTGTTGGTCTTAAGTAATGACTTGGAGGTAGTAGCAAAGTAACTTTCATCGTTCAGACTGACATCACTCTCTTGTTCTGTGGTAACTTCACCAGGCAGTAGTCTGCTTTTCAAAGTAGTTTGTCGACAACCTCTGCCAGTTTGAGAGGGATCATTTGGCAGAATTGGCAAACCTTTTTCAGCACGGGGGAGATTTTGTCTAGCCTCTTCATAGGTATCTAATAGGACAAAAAGTGAATACCATCAAAACTATTGAAATATAAATTATCTTACCGAATCGATGAATTACTTTAAAACATGGATACGATTCCCAACTTTCAACAACCGGTTCAGCACCACCGATCAACATGTTTCATTTATAGGCTGACGAGTACGAGTTATCAGGTATGTACAAAATGTCCTCTTTGACCCAGTTCTCAGCTACAATCTCTACCCAACACCCTTTTAACGGGGCTTTTTTAGGGATTTCTACAACTAAATGAGACATATTCAGGCAGTAAAGCCGGAAATGCCAAAGAAAAGACTAGCTTACGGACCAATATGGTCATTAAAAAACCTGACTTCATCTGAAGAAACTCAAGCGTCTTCACCAACGACAAGCGTTTCTGCAGCGTTTCTGTCGTTTCCTGTTTTCCTGAAATGTTAACATTTTTTAAAATATTGTTTTAGAATTTCTTAATTAACCAGCATTATTTATTTTTTATATTTTGAATAGCAAATCATAAAAAAAAATATATATATTAAGCATTAAATTTAAGATATTTTAATTGTTTCTATTGTTGTGCAACACATCTATTAACTATCGATATCGAGCTATATAAGCATTATTCAGGCCTTACTGTGTTAGAGACAGATGAATCGCCATTTTTCATAGTCTTCAAATTTAAGTTTCTCTAGTTTGCATGGCAAAACAGTTAAATCTAAAAACTCTGTCATATCTATTGACCGTAGAAAGATATTTCTTTGATTGTGGTTTCCCCATTGAGTAAGGAGTATATACAGTAATTTTTCCTGTTATTTATTGGACAAATGGTGTAAAAGATAGTGTGACCACAACGTCAATGTACAGTTGCTGGAAAAGAAGGGAGCCATACGCCAAGTATAAACTCCTACCCTTATAATTTGTGGTATTATTCTTCTGATATTTATCGTTCAATTTCTGCATTAGGCACCTGGTGTGGATGTCAGTGTTGCTACAACTTCACTGATACAGCAGTTGATGGCCGAGAAGACTGCGAGCAAGTCTACAGCAAGTCTACACCACACATTTTCTTAATATATCTAAGGTGATTCCTTTCCTTGGTCCTCATCTGCATGTTTAGATTGTAGGTCATGCTATATTTTAGCTTAAAATTTTTAAAAATGTCAAACTTACAAAAGCCTAAGTTGAAATTTTTGGTCGGACCAAGACAGAGAGCACGCCGGGTCAGGGAATTTTTAGATCAAAATTTTACTTTCACCGATGATGCAAAACCTACTGAACAATCAAATGCTAATATTGAAGTCTCAAATGTCACTGTTAATTTTGACATGGTAGATGTTGCTGAGGTTAATAATTTTGAATGCAATGTTCAATCAGAAATTGATTCAGAGGACAACAGCTGTTCTGAATCAGAGTTTAGTACTTTTTTTTGATGGTTTGACTGACGACATTTGACTGACGAATTTTTTGGTAGTTTCGGGGAACAGGAAATTGCCGATGATTTCCATAACAGCGATGTCGATGAGGCAGCTGATTGGGATATTGAACCAGAAGTTGATACTAATCTAGATAAAATTGAGTATTTGTAGATCTATTCTTCTTCTGATCAGCAAAAAAATAATCTATCTCTAGCCGTCAAATAGTTATGTGAGTTTTACTGACACACGTAGCGCCATAAGAATACATGGAAATAGAGGGAGGTGTTCTTAATCATTTGGTGGGTACTGTACATCAAAATGCTCAAGCCAGCCTTTTCACGGAAATGACAGGAGAGGAAATCTACAATCTTATCATTGAAAATGAAAAACAGAAAGAAGCGTCTTCTTTACCTTAACGAATTGGTAACCATGATCTTATTTCTTTACTTAGGGTTAATTTCCCTGGCATACAAATCATATACGCTCAGTGTACGGTTAACCGAACATGAGCTGTATGACAGCCCGCCACCCGGAAACAGCGGAAGGGAAAAGCTGGAGATGAAAAGAAGTGTAACCGTTATGTTACAGTGAAAAAAGGCTTTTCCAGTTGAAAAAAGTGTATTTTAAAATTGTCCACAGAAAAATCTACTACAGTATCTATACGTCATCAAAAATCCCGTCATACGCGAAGATGCGACGTTTCATGGTGAACCTACTTTCTGACAAGAGTTAGACAAGTGCCTGCTTGCAAGACGTTCAGTCGCCTTTAGCTTGAATTGTCACTTTTAAACAGTAGACTTTTTATCTTGATGTTTTAGTTATTCTTATTATTTCACTAGTTAATCCTCCCAACTTATTTGTTCTTCTTTTCTTTCCGTGCAACGCAAACATTCAAATTATCTTCTCAACACGTATTTCAAATAATATACGAGTCGGCAAGAAGTATTGTTTCCCGTTTTTCTTCTATTGTCCTCTCTCACTTATACGCCAACGCTACCACGGTAAGATAAAGTTCCCTGCTAGTTTTGTACCCCTTTTGCCTCAGCTGAATAATACATATTCATCATTGTGGGTGAATACGCCTCTGAGTTTATTTACACAACAAATTGTATTAATTCGTAAAGCCATTTACCCAAGAGGGAGAACGCTTTATAGAATGGTATGGGAGGATCTGTGCAAATGCTCAATAGAAGTAGAAACTAAATCAACTAGCAAAACTAAAAAGAAATAAATAAATAAAAAACACATATATATATATAAATCCAAAAATTCTTTTAACCATGCCAGGTGAAAGAAATATAGAAGAAAATTAGTGCGTGTACTAAAAACACAGATTTAAAACTCAAAACTTAAAAAAAAAACTAGAAGTGACTCCGTCGTACTATCAGTGCTCAGACATCTATCGAACAATCATGTGTCAAGTAAGAAATGGAAGGATTCCAAATAGTGTAAAAAGAAAAAGAACTGGTTGTTGCAGTGAAAAACCACAAAGAGGAACCAATAGTGCTCGAAAGTGATAGTGACACAGATAGTGAAAAAGGAAGAGAAGAAGATTTATGAACAATGGGTATCCAGCCACAACGTTCAAATTCAACCCAAATACAACACAACCAAAATGCAGCAACTGTGCAATGGACATTCTCCGTGGCAAAAGCAGACGCTGTCCAAAGAAGAGTGCACGCCATCACGCAATTAAGCAATAAAGAAGTTTTCTTGGAGATGATCGATGCTCCAAGAGAAGAAATCAGAAGACGCATCATTGAAAAGTTGGGTACCGCTGCATGGGATTACCACCCGAAACTGAGTTTCTCAATCAACGATACAACGGGAAGCCACTGCAACAAAGGAGTGTTAAATTGGAAAAACTGGGCATCACGGATTTACTGTTATATTACGGAGCGGGCCCAGATATCGAAGAAGATGGCCAAACTATCGCACATAGATTGGCAGCCGAAAAAAACCAACTCTTGATTAGAATCTTAAGGTACCACAAATACAGGTGTTTTGCATATAACAGCTTTGGAGAAACTCAACTAATGGTCACGATCGCTTACGGGAATGAAAATGTCGCCAACTATTAATGGATAAGCTGAAGAACAATAGCACCGTCCTTCACTATGCCGCAAAATATAAAAAGACCGTCTCGCTAGGGCAGCATGTGTAAAGGACAGCAAAATTGACAAAAATCAGAGGACTCTACCAGGAAATTATACGCACTACACCTAGCAACAATGTATCGCCAGACTTTTGTAATAAGTATTCTCTTGGAACACGGAGCTGCTATCGGAGAAACGTATATAGAAGGAAACCTACCGACGGACTATGCGATCGACAGAAGCAGGTAAGGGGTATTATAAGATTGGGAATATTTGAGAAGCCGAAAATAGAGGATTTCTAACGATTAAAATTAGATAAAAACAAGAAAGACAAAAACAACAATATTGAGGGGCAATAATTTAATAACTAACACTTCAGACACTACAATGAAACACTACCTATCCAGACTATTCTGTAGCCAAAATCATGGGCAGAGGAAGGAGCGTATGGACTGTTAAAAGAGAAAAGAGCAAGTGCTGTGACGCTGCACTATAAGCTCCTTATCCTCAAGCTGGAACAGGATAAAACAGCAAAAGTAAAAGGAAACCAAAACGTTTCCGCGAGTTAAAGAATATCGTCGAAGTTACCCCGGTGGCACAAAAGAAAATTAAACAAATTCACTTCCATTTTATCACAAGCAAAGCGAGGTGAAGAAAAGAAAAGAAACAATGAAGAATCGACGCAAAGGATCGCGAAGAATAAACTAAAACAATTCTTTTTAGAAGAAGTGAATCAAGAAGAGTAGACAAGTGACGGAAGACATGAAATCTATCGTAGCAGTCCGATATAAAAGGAAACTGTAGGCAAACATTCATTAACTATAGCAAAACTAACGTTCTTATTAGCCTAAAGGCAACAAATAATGGTAATTGAAAATTTATCTTGTATTCGTGTTCTCAATTTTAGCCCAAAACAAAAACAACGGCGAACGGAAGAAAATAGGTTAAACTGGTGACAGACAAAAGAAAACAAGTTTTATATTTAACCGTTATTATGCTACATGCAAGGAAGAAGCCAGAAAGAGAGGAAAATTCGTGGACCAATTTCTTCTTGACAAAGGGGGAGGGAATGTAACATGCAGGAGCAGCCCCACCCAGCATAAAGGGCTTCACGTATGCATCCTTCCCTTAGGCTGAAATCATGGAAGTGAAAGCAATTTTAAACCCTCCCCTTTTACCTTCAATCTTCCATATAAAAACACATGATTGTAATAGCATAAGCAGAGTTGTCTCAGAGTACTGAGAAGACTCCTCAATAAACAGTCTGAAAAACTTTACATATTTACTTAGCAAGAGATGAGCAAGATTTCTTATCTATCTCTAGGTTACCTGAAATGGCAGTTACGACGGTCAAAAAGACGACGCTATCTCGTTAGACGTCACTTGTAACAGTAGGCCAATTAAAGGGTTCATTTCCGTATGTTCCCCTTAACACAGCATTTATATTTACACCATTAGGTAATTTGCCGACAGGAGTTTATATTGAAACATATTTTCGGAAAAGTATCGGGAGATAGAATGTTGTAGTTGAAAACTATTCGTTAAAACAACTCAAAATTCCAAGAAATACCAAATTAGGCGTAATTGAAATTATTCGTCATGTCATCGGAAACATAGCTTTAGACCATCCAGAAGCTAAGCCTAACGAAATAATTGAGCATATTTTAATCTCAGAAGTCGACCCAGAATTTCAAGCACCACTCTCTAAATTATATAATGGCATTCACGACTAGTTCGCTCTAAAGATTCAGAACTAGGCAATACAAAACCATATTAAACACACAAATGATACCCAAGCAAGGCTTCAACTTTTGGCTATATATAGCCAATTTTACTATTTTTGAGATGCTGTGCTATGGCTATGGCTTTCAATGATTTTCACGAAAATATATATATATTTTTTTCTTTTTATTAAAGAAGGCTACCAATTTTTTTTGTCTACAAATGTCTGATATATTTATACTTGGCAATATTGCCAGTCAGATCTCAGAAGCAGACGAAAAATTTTAAATTCAAGGTGTCTGTGAAAGTGTTATGCCGTGTACGCAGAAAATTTCGAACGAAATAAAAACAAAAAACAAGGTAAAAAATTTAGAATTGTGTGTGTATTTTTTGGCAGTATCCTAATATCCCTAACTTTTAGATAGAAACTTATAATTAGCATAGAAAGATTTTTCTTAATTAGACGAATTTAACCACACCTAGTTTATGGGGTTGCAAATGATTTATAACATATATAAGGATTCTACAATATAAATTTTATGTAACTGGTTCTTTATGTTGTTAAACAAAAGAGGTTAACCATTCAAAGAACTAGTCTTGACTCTTTTGAAGAGATTGATTTAGAAGTAAAGACCAGATGTCAGCGTACGCAGACAAAGAAATCAAAATTAATACCGGTACAGTGACAAATTTTTCCCATAGATTTTATTGTTAAATGATTATTTACTCTTACTGTTGTATCATTATTGCAGAATTCCATCATAAGAACATTTCAATCAGAATGGCTAACAAATAAAGATTTTAAAGGATGGCTTATTAAGAAAAAGAAACCTGATGACAGTTCTTATTGTGCCTTTTGCAAGGCTTGTTCCGTCTTCATTATGAACAAAAATATAACATCACTGTTCATATGAAGCCATCCAGCCACAAAAAGGCGATGGAGGAAGTCGTGTCAAAGCAAAAGCAGCAGAACAACCTTGCATAATTCATTGATAATATCCTCTCTAAAAATATTACCTCCTTGGAATTAAGGTTGTGTTTTTTCGTAGCAGAACACAACCTTGCCCTGTCATCGGCTGACCATATCCTGCAACTTTTAGAATCAGAATTACCTGACAATCCCATTCTCTCTCGTGCCACAATGGGAATAACGAAAACTTCTAACTACGTACGGGAAGGTATAAAATTATACTGCTATTCATTTAATTTTTTTCGTAAATTTTCTATTCCTTATTGTCTTAAAGCTATCGAAAAATATGTGACGAATGACTTGGCAGATAGAGCAAGGAAAAGTTTTTTTCTCTCATATAATTGACGAAAGCACAGGTAGAAATATATTACTTTTTATTACTTATCCATGAAATAACTTAAACTTTACTTTTTCAGATATTTCGGTGAAAAATAAAATGGTGTTGCTGGTTTTATTTTTTGGCGTCAAAATGTACGCAGAGCTTTTGGAATTGGCGTGTTGCAAAGATGCCACTGCCGAAGGGCTAACGACAGCCCTGCTTGACATACTAAAGCAATTTAATATCACTTAATGTCAAATAGTAGTGTTCTGTGCGGATACGTGCAACACAATGTTTGGAAAGCACAATTTTGTATCTCAAAAATTAAAAAAAAAAATTCCTCATCTCGTGCCCATCAAGTGCTCGTGCCATAGTTCACATTTGTGTTCATCAAAAGCCTTCACCACCCTTCCTACAATCATCGAGGAATTTGTCCGCGAGCTTCCAAGCCATCTGAGTTCTTAAAAAAAGAAGGATTAGTTGCTTGAATTTCAAGAATTTTTCAACGTTGAAATCCATTCAATTCTGAATCCCGGCCGTACTTGTTGGCTTACGTTACAGCCATGTGCAGTTAGAATTATCGAACAGTACAACCCACTCCTTTTATTCTTCACCGACGCCGTCGCCTCAAAACCAAACGATAGCAACACCAAGATACCTAACCTTTTAAAGAACCCATCTACGAAGTGCTATCTCGAATTTCGCGTCGTTATATTGGACAAATTTAACAAGTTCAACGCAACCTTTCAAAGTAATAAGCCTTTGCTTCACAATTTAGTGGAGTACGCCAACAAACTCATTCTTGATCTTGCTCGTTGTTACCTGAAAGGATCTTACGTTGATTGTCATAAGGAATCTCCTCTGCATAAAGGAATTTGACAGGGGGAAAACCGTTACACACCTGCGTCTGGTCGGTATTGGGAACCCGATTTTTTCGTCTGGTCTGAGCGGTTTAGGTATAACTTTTCACGCTCTTTTTTTTAGTGAAAATCTTATCCCTCTTGAAATTTTGCCCAACTTGGGCATTTCCCGCCGACTTCGGGAGTCGGTACCGCCTAGGGGAACCCTCTGCGGCACGGCAGACTTGCATTTCTGCCGATAAAATACCTTAACTTAAATATTTTTGGCGGTCTGCCTTTTGTTAAAAAAATTACCCCTAACCGTCGCAGGCTCTCGGTCTATGAGCCACTGCAAAGGAAAAAGCCAGGAGATACGCATTTACTTACCTCAGCAATAATCAAATTCCGCGTCCTGCCAAAAAGTCTCTTGCAGCGGATCCCATTCGTATCACTTACGATAAAGCCTTCCAAGAAGCGTTCAGTGATGAATTTGAACGTTTATTTACTCAAATTGATAATTTTTTCACATCAGTTCAAAGATTTTTCATAACTGCAGTTTCTGAAATTTAAAAACGCTTTAGTTTTGCAGATGATGTGTTCAGAACTCTGCCATTAGTTAAACCAAAGAACGCTCGTAAACTGGGTCCGCCATCTCTGTCGTCACTTTTAAAAAAATTTCCTGTCCTTTATGACCATTGCAATGCTGACATGGCTGAGAAGGAATGGAGATCTCATGTTAACTTGCCAAATGATTACTTTTATGTTCTATCTAGTCATTCTAATTTTGAATTCTACAACATGGATGCAGAGTTTTATTGGAATCGAGTATTTGCTGTAAAACTTCCAAATGGGGAGCCACAATTTCCCAATCTACAAATTTGCATTTGTCTTCTACTTTCATTCCCTTTAGCAATTCATCTGCAGAGAGTTTCTTCAGTACTATGAAATTGACAATAACTCAAATGCTCTACATGATAAGTCTGTAAGCGCATTGTTGAAGGCAAATAGTTGGTTAAAAAATCAGGGAGTAACTGCTGGGAATGTTAAAATTCCAGATAATCTTTTAAAATTGGCCAAAGTGGTTAAAACCAATGCAGCCATTGAAAATTCCGAATCGGATTAAGCCATTTCTAATAATTTATAGTGCCTTTGCGTAACTCACATGTGTAAACCCAGAAAGAAGTCAGAAACATGAAAAAGAATTTTTTTTTTTTTTCAAAATTCAAAGAATAAATCTGTGATCAGTAAGTATTTTCGGGGTTTTTACTTAGGATTTCTACTTAGGCTATTATTTTCGCTATTTTGAATAGCAGATTTGGCTAAAATTGGCTATTTCTGGCAACGTCGCCAACTTCTGTTGACGAAATGGTATCATTTCTTGGACTTGCCGGATATTATAGAAGGTTTATTAAAGATTTTGGCTCAATAACTAAGCCGTTAACTCGATTAAGGCATAAAGATTTAAGTAGGAAACCCTTTGCTTAGGGAACTGAGGAACGGGTTGCTTCTGAGAAATTGCGCACTTCTTTTGTAACTTCCCCAGTCCTCAATTATCAAAATTTTAATGAAAAGTTTTTGCTTTTTAACGACGCATGCGATTATTGAATAGGAACTGTACTGTCTCAAATTCAGGAGGACAAGAACATCCAATAGCCTATTTTAGTAGACAATTGACAAAAGCTGAAATGAAATACAGTACATCCGTAAAAGAAGCATTAGCCGTAATTGATGCAATTAAAGATTTCCGACATTATCTCTTGGATAAACCCTTTGAAACTATTAGCGACCATCGTCCTTTGCAATGGCAGATTAGGTAGATAGGCTATACTATTGGCTGCTACAAACAATAAACTTAAGTATAGGTCTGGACGTATTCAGCTAAATGCTGATTGCTTATTACGATTAAAAATTGCTAGTATACAACCTGTACCAAATAATATTAAGTTTATTTACGAAGAACAGTTAGAAGACGAACTTTGTGTAGCCATTAGAAATTATTTAAAGAAATTAGAACTCGATAAGGAAAATAGCCAATCTAAGCCTGAGTGGGCAAAACAAATTTAATATTTTGAAATTATAGAAGGTACACTTTATTGACACGAATTGCCTTCCAAAAATAGTAAGCGTAATGAAATTAACCGCCAAGTAGTTTTGCCTTTATCGCTTTGCCATCTGGTGTGGAAGGAATTTTACGACGCACCGATGGGAAGACATTTAGCTTTATATGAAATATATTTCAAAGTAAAAAAAAATTATTGGCCTACAATGAGGAGAGATATTTTAGAATATTGTCAAGCCTGTGAAATTTGTGAAGCTAACACTTCTTTCACATATAGAGCACTTTTACGCCACCATGAAATTGCTCCCTGCCAAGTAATTGTCTTAGAATTTTTAGGACCTATTACTCCAGTTTCTCCTAATGGAAATAGTTAGTATTCTAGTTATTACCGATTATTTTATTCGCTGGGTGGAAGAAGTTGCTCTAAAAGATCAAACTGCCCAAACTACGGCAGAATGTGTATATAAAACAATAGTTTAAAGACATGGTATGCCTAAAGCCATTATTTCCGATCGTGGAACAGATTTTGTTGGAAAGACAAACAATAATTGGTTTTCCGAAACTTATTAGGTTCCTGTTTAGTACCACCTTCACTGTACTTCCCTACCCCAGTTACAAGTCTTCCTGTTAGTGAGTTTCTATGGCGTCTGTCTCTCTCGGTGTCTGAATGTACAGCTGACAGGTTACTTGAATTAAAAGTAATAAAGATTACTATTGAAAGCTAAAAAACTTGTGCTTTATTCATTAGTGTAACAGGTTATGGGCCTAGAATACCGAAAAAAAAATAATAATAATACTTTTTTTTTGTATACGTATACCTATCAGATAAATTACCCTGTGTCTCATTAGAATGTCCAGTTCAACACTAAAAGACATTAGTCACTTGGTGAAATTCGACGGAAATCATTTTCATGAGTGAAAATTTGGATGCAGACTACTTCTTGAGACACATGGATTACTTGATGTTATTGGTGGTGTAGAAAAGATCCCTAGTGAAGTAAGTCACATATCTGGAAGTTTTACGAGTAAAAGTTTTTCTTTACTCATGTCTCTTTGTTTTTTCTTTCCTTGACTATACAGGTTATAGTCGATAGAACTGTTACCAATCAGAAAGTGATTGATGAGTGGAAATCAAAAGATTTAAATGCCAGAAATTATTTATTTTCCGTCATTGAGAGGAAGCAACAGAGTACATTGTTTGGATGCAAAACTTTTCATGACATGTGGCAACGGTTGACAATTCAACATGCACAGAGTGCAGCAGAAAACAAGCATCTTTTGATGTGGAAGTTTTTCGAATATAAATACCAGAACATGATATATATAATAAGAACCAGAACATGATGTTATGACACACATATCGATCATTGAACAACTGGCTTCACAACTCAATGATCTCAAAGAACCTATATCCGAATCCCAACTTATAACCAAAATCCTTATCACTCTTCCGTCTAGCTACAGATATTTTTTGTCAGTTTGGGACAATGTTCTGTCAGATTAAAAGACCATTCAACTATTGACTCAGCGTCTTTTGAAAGAAGAGAACTTTAGCAAGCTCTATCTAGACACTAAATCTAGTTCAACTGATGATCAAGCTTTCACTTGTCAACCTCAAAGGTTTTTCAGAGGACAACGTGAACGAAGCAGAGGAGGTTTTGGAGTTAGAAGAGGTAGACATCCGTACCAGACCAACAGAAAATGCCATTTTTTGTGGAGAGACAAGTCACTTCATCGCAACGTGTCGTGGGTGAATCAAAGCCAAAAAAGAAGCAGCCAAGAACAGAGAAGTCTCAAATATTGCTACCGACATACAACAACTCCGCCAAGGGACATACAACAACCAAGATCCTGCTGACTTCAGTTACCAATCTTTTTTCCCATCAACCGCAAAAATTCATGATGAAGACAAGTTATGGTTCGCAGACTCCGGAGCGACGCAACATATGACTCATCTGAAATCAGTACTCAAGAATTTCGTTCCCATTGAACCTGAGTCTTGGTTTGTCACTGGAATCCGCAACACACGTTTACCTGTGAGAGGAAAAGGAGACATAGAAGCAAAGTCAACCATCAATGGTATTACAACCGTGATATCCATTCCAAATGTACTCTATATCCCCAAACTAGGAACCAATCTATTTTCAATTGGCGCTGCAACATCACAAGGCGTAAAGGCTACTTTCACGAACGATGAAGTACACTTCTACAAGGATGGAAAACTTCAGCTGTTTGGAAAACGGACAAGAAACACCCTATACTGCCTCAACATCTCAATAGATTTGGAGGAGACCGAGGAAGCTATGGCTGCAAAACAAACCTGTCCATTATCAACCTGGCACGAGAGGTTCGCTCATACATCCAAGAACACCATCTTAAGAATGTCCACTCTAGGTCTTACAGACGGCCTGAATCTCAAGAACACTTCCCCGTCTCCCAGTCTTTGTGTGGGTTGTAAGCTTGGAAAAATGACTCGCCTACCTTTCCCCATTGGTAGATCAAGAGCAACCACGATAGGCAACTTAGTCCATTCCGACGTCTATGGACCCATGGAACACCTATCACCATCTGGAGCAAGGTATTTTGTTACATTTAAGGACGACCACAGCGGATGGTGCTCAGTGCACTTCATGAAAAACAAAGACGAAGTCCCAGTGTTGTTTCTCAATTTTGCTGCCTCTGTCAAAACTCAAACTGGAAACAACGTTGTCGTTCTACGCTCCGACAATGGAGGTGAGTATACTGGAAAAGAAATCCGAAACAAACTGTTGCAGCTTGGAATAAGACACGAAACGTCAGCTCCATACACTCCAGCCCAAAATGGCGTAGCCGAAAGGTCAAATCCGACCATCCTGAATGCAGCTCGCAGCATAATCTATTCAAGTCGGGTTCCTATTCGACTCTGGGCTGAAGCAATAGCCTACTCAGTTTACACACTCAACAGAGTCCTCTCTGGCATAGCCGAAGTAACTCCATACGAATCATGGTACAAGAAAAGGCCAGATGTATCTCATCTGCGCATATTTGGTTCACAGACCTTTGTACATATTCCAGAATCACTTCGCAAGAAGTTAGACCCAAAAAGTCGCGAAGGTATATTTGTAGGCTATTGCGAAAATTCAAAAGCATTTAGAGTCTGGATTCCAAGTATACAGAAAGTTGTTATCAGGTTCAGGTTCTGGAACATTTTGGTTTCCCCCGTATGAAACACAACCTGAATCAACACTTCCTGAACCGGCAAACACCAACAACACATGCATTCTTCCCCAAGCTACAACCGAATTCTCATCACCGGGACTTTCACCAGAGCAGAGGGATACTGAAACGGAATCTAGTACCAACACCATCGAAGAAACCAGGCCAGGTGAGATCGATCCGATACCTGAAATCACTCCGAACGTCCCAGCAGTCGTTCAAGACCAATCCAGACCGGAACCGAGGCGCTCACTACGAGTACCCGTCCCCACGGAAAAATACAGAGAGTGGAAAGAATCACTAGGACTGGTATCACTAGTCGATCCTCAGGAACCGCAGACATACACCGAAGCACTGGCCTCTGATGACTCACCCCACTGGAAAGCTGCTATAGATGACGAATACTTATCTTTAATGACAAACGAAACCTGGACTCTTCAACCACTTCCTCCGGGTAGGGTTCCGATACGAGCTAAGTGGATTTTCAAGTCAAAACCTGGCTCCAAGGATACTCCAACCCGCTACAAAGCCAAACTTGTAGCCAAGGGCTACACCCATAATACGGATTGGATTACAATGACACCTACTCTCCTGTGGTGAAGTCGAACTCTCTCCGCACTGTCCTGGCTCTTGTTGCAGCAAGAAACCTCGAACTAATTCAACTTTATATAAAGACTGCATTTTTGTATGGTGAACTGAAAGAAGAACTATACCTTGAACAACCGGAAGGTTTTGTGGTTCCAGGTCGTGAGAGTGAGGTCTGCCGGTTGCGAAAATCCCTCTACGGTCTTAAAAGGCCCCCCGTGCATGGAATAACAAATTCAATGAGTTTTTAGTCAAGTTTGGCCTGTCTCGCTGCTCGTCCGACCACTGTGTCTATTATCGCCGCCAAGAAGAGGAGATCACCTTTGTTCTCATTTTTGTTGACGACGGTTTAGTTTGCAGCAATAGGGCAAACACACTAACTGACATACTTGAGCATCTAAAATTTTTTTTTGAAGTACATTTTTTTTCAGCCAATCGTTTCCTAGGCCTGGATATCAACAGAGATCGGGAAAAACGCCAACTCCACCTCTCGCAGCATGATTTCATCTCAAAAATCCTGGAAAGATTCAACATGCAATCCTGCCACCCAAAAAGTACACCAGCAGACTTAAACGCTCGACTAAGCAACATGATGCCTCCTGCAGATTCAGTCGCTGACCACCAAAATGCGCCTACAGTACCGTATCGCGAAGCCATCGGAAGTCTCATATACGTGATGACAATGACTCGCCCAGATATCGCTTTCTCGGTAAGCCAAGCTTCTCAATTTTGCGAGAATCCCGGAAAAGGACACTAAAATGGAGTAAAAAGGATCCTGGCTTATCTCGCTGGAACGTCACATTTTGCTCTTCTCTTTGATGGCAACAAAGAAGAAAAACTGATCGGATATTCTGATTCAGATTATGCAGGGAATGTTGATAATCGTCGTTCAGTTTCAGGTCTACTCTTCACACTCTGTGGCTGCTCAATTTCCTACGCAAGCAGGCTACAACGCTGTGTTTCCTTGTCCACCACGGAGGCTGAGTTTATTGCTGCCTGCGAGTCGACAAAAGAAGCAGTCTGGTTACGCTCACTGTTATCTGAAATTCTTGGCGTAAACAACGGTTCAACCCCACTCCTATGTGACAATGAAGGTGCAATTCGTCTGGTGAAAAACCCCGAGTTCCACCAATGAACTAAACATATCGACATAAAATATCACTTCATTCGCGAAAAACATCAGGATAAGGAAATCGAGATCACCTACACCCCAACAGAAAATCAACTGGCTGACCTGTTTACCAAACCTCTTCCGACTCCGCGATTCAGTCAGCTCCGGAAACAAATCGGTGTACACCCCTTTTAATTTTTTTTTTGCGTTCATCTTCTTTCTATTTTAACCAATATGTTTGAGGGGAGGTGTTGGAAAGACAAACAATAATTGGTTTTCCGAAACTTATTAGGTTTCTGTTTAGTACCACCTTCACTGTACTTCCCTACCCCAGTTACAAGTGTTCCTGTTAGTGAGTTTCTATGGCGTCTGTCTCTCTCGGTGTCTGAATGTACAGCTGACAGGTTACTTGAAATGTAAGTAATAAAGATTACTGTTGAAAGCTAAAACACTTGTTCTTTATTCATTAGTGTAACAGATTTCACCTATAAATTTTTCCATTATTTTTGTAAGAAATTGAAGATTGACCAAAGATTGACCACGGCCTACAATCTCGCTAGTAATGTCGAGACAGAAAGGTTTAATCAGACAGGTGTTTTAGTTCACTCTTCGACAATTGAAACCCGTTATTATTTAGTCTACGATAGAGACCCTAATATTCCATTTATGAATTTTTAGACGATTCCCGACAAACATTTAAATATGTATGTGATAATGTAGGAAACCTAGCTGATAGTTAGCTTTCAGCGAGTCCTTAAAGAAAAAGAAGAGAAAGCGTGGAACCTCCAGAGTGAAGAACGAAAGAATGAAAATATGTGGTAGGTGATAGAGTCTTATTAGATATTCGTGTAGTTAAAGAAGGCGATAGTAGAAAATTCACTTCGAAATATAAAGACCCTTATAGAGCAAGTGACTGACGCGTACCCCATTGTTTTACGAACGCACCTTGGTGTTTTAAGAGAGAAATTGCGGCTGGCGACCATGTTTATCTCGATACAAACATGGCTTCCAGCCGCAATTTCTCTCTTTAAATAGTAAGGTGCGTTCGTAAAACAGTAGGGGGTACGCGTTAAACACTTTAGTCCGGTCGGGCTAGGTTTTAACCCCAAACAAATTGTAATAAGTTGTTTTTTACATGAGCTGTGTAAAAAAAAAAGCATAATCATCATAAGGGGGGTTGGGTAATGTCAGTCCAGACACTTTTTTTGCCCTAGGTGTTAAATGTCTGGAAAAAAGTGTAGACTGTATTATCGATAGACTCCCCTACCCCCCCGGCTAAGTAGAACAATTTTTGCAATACAAAATAGAATCTTTCCATTAGTCGTTATTGTCATTATCGGCTCGGGTAATCGGGTAGCATATGGAAACACCAAATTATTTTAATCAGTATGCTAGCTATTTGTTAAGAAATTGTTATTGGCTTATTGGATACGTTTCCATCGGCGAAGCGGGAGAGGCGCCCCTAGCGGATGCCTCAAAATTTTCTCGAGCTTTAGCACACGCCAAAGCAAACAGACGACAGTTCTTTGACCTCCAGTTTATAGATCATGCCTAGAACAAAAAAAGGTGTCTGGACTGACATTACCCAACCCCCCTTATGATGATTTTGCGCTAAAACCGCCTTACCTCTCCTTAAAAAGGTAAACTATTAATATTTTCTACCCCCAGATGGCTTTTTCCAAATAAATCGTTATTCACCTTTTTGTGCAGGATACTGTACATCGTTTAAAACCGTTGTGGAATACTGAACACTGACCACCACTTAAGAATTCATCTGATTTTGAGAATCGATTCCGCAAATCGATTGCAATTCAGACTACCGATATTTCCGAAAATGAAATCGGCTCCGACATTAAGAATTACGGTGACGCAGCATCAGCCGATAATACAGATACCAACGCTATATTTTACAACAACTCTCCGACCGAGTAAATTGAGAATGTTACCAACTCAGCCTGACCTTCATTGGAAGATTATGTTCCCTCCACTGAAATGTGCGACGACACTACAGATCAGCGTCATCACTCTCCAATTACCGAGGACAACGCCTCACGCGGCACGAATGACTTGGGCGAAAGTCCATCAACAGAATCCACGTAAGATGTGTTTGCAGAGAAATCGGAACAACTTAATGTCACCGGACGCAAGCAACGTAATCAAAGAAAACCTTTTCTCTATAGGGAAGGGCTCTAATAGCTCGAGTTGCGAAAAAAGAATACTTAAATCGTGACGTCAATGTCATCAGAAGTCACTCGACTATATAAGATGAGAAAAATCCCAATCGTCTCACAGATGCTCTCAGCACCGCTGAGATGTCAACTAAGACGTCTTTCAGCTTCCGTCATACCCTATCCATGGAGCACAACTATCAAAACGAACAAGAAGACGCCCAACAACAGCCTCCGACACAGACCTGGAAAACCACCGCCTCTGACGACTGGAGCTTGAGTGCCGCTCAGCAATACAGCTTACAGACGCCTGCCAACACACCTGAGGCGCAACCAGTCGACCACTCCGCAACAATTAAGACATGAACAATCAAAGCAAACGCCAACCACCAATTTCTTTCGTCGTTCGGGATCACTGGAATGTCCCTGACACACCTGCTTCGACTTCGGCACCGCCACCTGAAAGCTCCCTCGCTAGCGCCGGATACGACCCGCACCATCCGCCCCAAACCTACCTGGATTTTTAAAAAATGGAACGCAAGCAATTTCAGTGGTTGATCATGAAACCACATATCCTAGGAGCAATCCGTGAAAAGGATTACAATCTCTTTTTCTCCCTTGTGATACAACTGGATAACCTGGAACAACCCGTTAACCGAGAATCGGGTTGACTAGGATCCTTGCCTCACATGCAAGCGTCCACGGTGTAAACACCTGGAGCAAGTGCAATTTTAATTTTTTATATTACTTGTTGTCTTTGAAGTACTCCCTATTCTTTTCCTTACCCTTGTAGTGACAATACATGATGTATACCTCCCAACTCTGTTAATAAGCGATAAAAAAAACACGCCGAATGAAAAATACACGAAATAAAACTAAAACACACTCAAGGAAGCAACACACGCAACACACGCAAGGAATATTTTGAACAAGAGAGAACTCATAAACGTTAGCTTAGTTCTTAGTACATGAGAGAGTAACCCTCTCTAGAAAGAAGAATAAATATATAGTCATCAATCAATTTGTAAAAAAAAAAAGTACACTTTCCTTAACTCTCTCTTAAAGAAATTTAAATATAATAATATGAAAAAAAACGATTTATTTGTTCCTGGTGTTCTTCATAATTCAAAGAAGAAAAAAAACTGCCTTTTTGCCCGAATAATAATGTTTGGTATTTTCTTGTTGGTTTTGTATTTCAAAAATTGTTTACCCTCCCTTCATTGTTTTTTGCCCAAATCGTAAGCGAACGAAACAGTTGTAATTTTTCTAAGTCCCACCATATAATCTTCTCTTGTATGATTTTACAAAGCCTTACCATCCCTGCAAAGTCTTTCCCCATTTACACTACACAAAATGCAACGCCACCGCTAGTGCATATTATTCTCATGCACACAAACATACGCCAAGTTTTTCACTTTGCCTTTCGTAGCTTCCACGTTATAGCAATATTGAGAATATTCCAAGTCCCCTTTTCGTTTTTCCTGCATTAAACGCATGACCTTCCGTGGCAGAATTATTTTCCGTCGCCAAATTTTGAAACGTTTCTTTCTCGTCAACATTTCCACATGAATGAATATTTTTAAATTCTTTCTTTCCGATAATTAAGCATACTTCCCCTACTTTCCAACGATATCAATTTGTTCCAAAAATAATGTTTCCTTCTATTATAAAAAAACTGTTATTTTGCGACACCCTCTATTTTCCTATTCTTTTACCGTGGGGTTGCCGATGAAAAGCCGACGGGAAATGATTGATCTTTCAAAAGCCATCAGAAATTTTTTGGTTTTCTCTTTTACTTTTAGATTTCCACTCTTTCTTTTCATATTGGATTATCTTAGCTTACTAAACCCACATGACGACTTGGAATATTTGGCCAGTATACTGTTCGTTAATTTTTTTTTTGTGTCATATACCATATATTTTCGTATGTAGAAATGTCCCCCTTACCTCTCCTGCTGCTACTATGCCTTTACGGGTTACACCCGCAGGCATTTGAGACAAATGTGTGCGATTGTTCCGAAACGATGAATATGGGAATTATTCTCTTTTCCGATTCAAGCTGCTAACCTGAAACAAACAATACCGATACCGTGGAAGTGAAATATATCGTATACAGGGATGCACGCGCCACGGTAAAAATTTACGGGGTTTATTTGCGTGAAGTGGAAAAACAGAATTGCGGTGAAATAGGCCCGGACAAAATAGGACCCTACAATATAGGCCCGTCAAATAGGACCTACAAAATAGGACCCTACAAAATAAGCCAACTTTAAAAAATATTTTTAAATCGGTCCTATTTCTACAATAAAATGGGCCTATTTCTACCAAATAATTTCAAGTCTCATAAAAGCATCGGAAAACATTTGCCAAAAATTGACCAACCTAATCTAAGCAAGAGATGGCGGCTTGATAGAAACAGGCAGTCTGTATATACTTTGCCTTTTTCAAACCGCTATGACATCTGATATCACTTTACCGTCTTGTAAATCACACGTAATTTAGCCGAATTCAAGTTTCAATTTTTAAAACATATTAACCGTAGCCATAACTTTTAAGTTCATTTGTTAAAAATTTCAATTTCCTTTCAGAACTGATAAATTTTAAAGAATAAGTAAATAAACGTGCTCGCGCTCTGCAGTTTTTTTCTCCCCTAGCCAGATCTCCCCTTCGGCCTTCAACGCGTCTTCCCTCTACCGATGCTAAGGCAATGTTTGCCCAGTGCATAGGTGAAGAATTCAATCAAACAATTTCGATGAAATAATTTGTACGCTTTTATTGAAAACGTTTTTATAAACTATTAAATATATTTTATAGCACGAAACGACTATTTTTATAACATTTTTTAAATACCAAAGCACCAAAGCCTTGGTTTAAAAATTCTCCATCTATCGGTAAAAGTCGCGTGGTTCGATAGCGTCATGAAGATGGCGTCATCTATCCATCATCAACCTCAGCGTTTTACAAATAAGAAAAAAGTAAAGTTATCAAATAAAATTAACTTTCATGTACCTATTTTTTATTATTTATCTTTTTTAATATGTAAATTGTATTCTTCGTAACATTTGATTTGTTAGAAATCGATTTTGAATGGGTTTCATTTCAAGCAGACGCCAAGCATCTTGTAATAGCGTGGTCTGTGTTTTGTGATTGGGATGATTGCAGTGTTACTGCTGGAATGAGCAATTTTAGGTAAATAAGGTTATAATGTTGTAAATTTTTATTCCAATATAAAATGCTCAACTTTGTTGAAAAGATAGCGTCATGATGGCGTGCCCCGTTAACGTCGTGATCGGCGTGCCCTGTTAGCGTCATGGTTGGCGTGCCCTGTGTTAGCGTCATGATTGGCGTGCCCTGTGTTAACACGATATGTTTTATTTATTCGTGTGCTGGTATGTGTGTTTGCAATGTAATTGGCATCGGTAGAGGGAAGACGCGTTGAAGGCCGAAGGGGAGATCTGGCTAGGGGAGAAAAAAACTGCAGAGCGCGAGCACGTTTATTTACTTATTCTTTAAAATTTATCAGTTCTGAAAGGAAATTGAAATTTTTAACAAATGAACTTCATAGTTATGGCTACGGTTAATATGTTTAAAAAATTAAAACTTGAATTCGGCTAAATTACGCGTGATTAACAAGACGGTAAAATGATATCAGATGTCATAGCGGTTTGAAAAAAGGCAAAGTATATACAGAGTGCCTGTTTCCATCAAGCCGCCATCTCTTGCTTAGACTTGGTTGGTGAATTTTTGGAAAATGTTTTCCGAGGCTCTTATGAGACTTGAAATTATTTGGTAGAAATAGGCCCATTTTATTGTAGAAATAGGACCGCTTTAAAATATTTTTTAAAGTGGTCCTATTTTGTAGGGTCCTATTTTGTAGGTCCTATTTGACGGGCCTATATTGTAGGGTCCTATTTTGTCCGGGCTATTTCACCGGCTACCGTAAAAACATTCTCAGCATTACCCAAAGCTATTTCGGCCTATTAGTGATTTTGCCCGACCAAATTTCTATTGATACGTCACCATGAGATTGCTACGATATGATAAACAATAAAAGGTGTGGTGAACACCATACGACTTTTTCGGACAACATATATGTATTTGGACATGATCTGGAAATTGTCGGATACAAACATTCGATTCGGAAATTATAAACTGTGCGCTTGAACAAGTCCACCTTTATCAACAAGTAAAAGATGAAGATTTTTCGTGAAAAGTCTCCACCAATCAACGTAGAGACTTCCACGCCATCTAGTGCTGAAGATTTAGATAGAACGGCTAACAAACAATATATTCAAGACCATGTTACCGATCATGAGAATGAATTAGTGTGATGATTTAAATGTTAGAAGGTGATGCCCGGAAAGCAAAACATGAAAGAGCAATTGCAACCGCTCAGTATAACAGTTAGCTTAGCCGCTTCACATTTAAAATTACCACACTGCACGAGATTACACGCTTTTGGACAAGCTGCTGTTGTGATTAAGTGTAACTCCATGAATGTTACATTTGAGACTGTAATTACGTCATGGGGACCGCAGCCAAAATTTAACAATTATACTATTAATCTCGATGACTAGAAATTTATGAAATATTCCCTATACTATAAGTTTAAATATTGTAAAGAACCAAAAACAATTTATTCTTTATTCTTTTTCTTATTTTTTCCTACCCTTTATGCTTTTGTAACATTAATTTTTTATACGCCACTACTTTTCTATGTAATTTCTTTCTTAGACGTCTTACAGACGGACTTACCCTTCAAACGTTTCAACTTGATTTTCTTGTAGTTGAACCTTCACGAACCGCCGTATAAAAACTTTTTGTTCTATAGAAAATAGGCTAGACACCGTTCACAATTCACTTCCTTCTAGAGTTGTTCCCCAATTTTTTGTGCTACAGAAAATATACTTCACAAGAAAAGACAATGAAAAAGTAAGTTAAAATATTAATAGCTTACATTTGGTGGCAGAAGAGTCGAACTCGGCTTCCGTGTTTAGCTGAATACCGTTTGTTTTTTGTTTTTTTGTTTGTTTTAAATTTTTATGGTAATCAGTGTTACTTATTGCCTTTTCTTCGTTTGTTGGCTTTCTATTTGGTTGAAATTTTTGATAACTTTTAATCGTTATAAAAGAAGATACTTTTTTAAAAATCAGTTCGTTATAAAAGGTAAGGACAAATTAGGATAGCGGTTTAGAAACCACTTTAGAAAGAAGATCTGTAAGAAAAGGGCCACTAATACAAAAATTTGTTCGATCAGTACGTGAAAGGTTTACTCCCTTGCGATCAGCAGGCGGGTCGACGTCAATTTTGAGAAAACACGAAAATCTAGGTGTCGAACTAAATAGTGATAGCCCACATGAATCCGATATTGATCTTCTTGATTCCAATAAAATAAAAAAATTGAGAAATGATGATCAGTGGAACGAAGTACTTAATATGCAAGTATTGTCACAATACGAAACCGTAGTCGAACCCCTTATAGTCGATGAGACAAGAGAATTGCTATCATATAATAAACTTCTAGAACAGGCTCACGCGATTAAGGACCTTGAAAAAACAACAGATAGGGTAGAAAACTATAGAGATATCTCTATAGATTTCCAAAATCCAGAACTAATAAATGAAGAGAACCAAGATCGGGTATGGTTTTATCAACAATACGGAAATACGAGAATAACGGAAATTCCTGTTGATGATCTTATTTTTGAATTGCATTATTTGCTTCGAAATGAGAAAAACTAGAGTTAACAAACAAAGGAGTAGGAACAGCCTAAAGAGCATTACTCTTAACCGAGCCCACAATTTTGCCAACAATTGAACTCTTTAAACACTGTGGTCTAAGGTCATACTACAAAAGTACCGATTCAGAGTATGAATCAGTGCTCTCGGAAGAACAACAAAGTAGCTCAGTATCAGACTTAGTGCCCCAATCTTTAGTAACACTCGAAACTGAGGAGGAATCTTCTAAAAACAGCGCACCCACCAAAATTGTAAGAGCGGAAATCCACACGCAAGTTGACCAGATTCCCTTAGATTGTCCTAAATCGACCCTAGTACTACAACAATAACTTGCCCGACCGTTAATCATTAACAGTCAAGTATGAATACTCAAACTCCCAAATCACAGTTGGCGTCCACTCAGTGTAACTATTTACCTTATCAAAGACTACAAGGTCGGAAAGTCTCCTTTACTCCAGCATCGATCGTTGACCAGTAAAAAAAAATCATGCAAAACAAACCGTCAGAAGAAACAAAACAAGACATGACCATTAAAATATACGTAAAAGAATTGAGCCGTTTGAAATCCGGAATTGAAGCCATTTGGAATTGAGCCGTTTGGAATACGGAATGGATTATGAGGATGCTTCTAAAGCAGCTGATTGTATTGTGCAACACGTTCTAACGAACACTAAACGTTGCATTAATTCCTCTCAGAAAACGAAGCATAATGGACAGCCTGTTTTTACAACTAGCTCTCAGCCTTCATATCTTACCTCAATCCCTTTACATACACAACCACTTGCGTTAAGTGGGACAACAAGTGTAAAAATCCCAAGCATGTACAATAAGCAAAGTAATAACGGAACAATTCCAAAATACTCAGTTACCAGCTCAATTCCTAAAATGATTCCCTTAGTAATGTGTCCGTCAAAAGTAAACAGTATAGGAAACACAAACCATTTTATTTCTAACGCCATCGATACAAATAAAAAGCTACAACAAAGCCAAGCAATGACGTTCTTTAGTAACGTCTGAATTAAAGTAGACCATGATCGCTCCGGTCGCTTTGATGACTGGCTTGCAAACCTAGAATCAGTACTGGTTTTAGGGGATTTTGAGGAGTCACAAAAATAATCTTGGCTTACCATAATAAACCATAATAACGGCTGTCTTTCGACGTACAAACCAGACTTAAGTATAAAGAATTCGAAACTTTTAAAAAACTCATAGAAAAAGCTGAAATGACGGCCATGGCAGTAGAAGAAGCCCAAGTTAGGTCCAGACTAAATGCTTTTCAGGCCATATACGTCAAACCTAGTAGAGAATTGAATAAAGTAAAGAGGCTTCAGATCGCCTTAATACACAGGTGGAATCAAACACTCGCCAAAAACATTTAGAAGAAAACACGGAGAAAATGCAAAGGCAATTATCTACCAGAAGAAACGTGAATTTTCACAGCGCCACCAAAGTCAAACCCTCCAAGTAAAACAGGGGATTCATATCTTTGTGATTTTCACAACGATTGGGGCTATCACTCAATAAGCAATTGTAAAGCAAGGGAGAGTCAAGCTAATGATAAATGTTTTCGTTGTAAAGAAATTGGACACCGATCAAACTTTTTCTCTTTCAGCCCCCAGATAAAAAATTTGAAACCCAGTCCTTCAGAGGGTTATGACGGAAATGGAAAAAAACTCACTTCGTTTGATGAAAGGGGAAACTAAAAACTAGCGATGTAAGCGTCGGGCCCCTCGGTGGAACTAAGAAAAAGCCCGACAACATATGGGCAGTTTAGCAGTAAAATCTACAGTTCCTAGGATAAGATTAAAGATAGGAAATTTGTTGTAAAGGCGCTGTTTGACACTGTAGCCGAGAGAAGCGTTATAAGTAGGACATTTTTTCGAAAAGCTTAAAGAAGGAAAGGAATTAATTAATTTCACAAATGAGGTACATGTGGATCTTTTCAGCATAAATGACAGGCGCCTCGTCACGGAAGGCACAATCGTCGTTAATTTTTTTGTGGCAGAAGAAATGGGACGCCAAGCACTTAGGCAGAAATTCATCATCGTAAATGGAATTGTTGAAGATTGCGTTCTAGGGCGCGATGCACTTTGGAAACATCAGTTTATCTATAACGGGAGACAACAGTCCATCTACCGAGTCCCGGAAATTGATCACTTACAGGAAACAGAAAATCCCTTTGTGATTAGCAAATCTTTGAGAATTCCTCCAAATTCAACTAGTCTTCTAGGGACTAGAGAAGAGGAAATTCACCTTTTCAACCCTCTCGATACTTGTCATTTTTTTAGATGCTGTAATATTCCGTCCGAGCTTAGCCTGGAACCCTACATCTCTACGACACCAAATCGTTCGCTCCCTGTGGTGGCTGTTAATGGAACAGATAAAACTATATTTCTACCCCGTCTTACAGTGTTAGGAACCTTTCGTATTTCCAGACCTTCAAGAAAGCCTGTTGAAACAATGGCTTCCATTAGCGTAGTTTCAGATCCAATCAATACAGCAGCCGTTGAGTCGGCTCTTCCAGACATAGATGGAGGAAAACAAAGAGAAATTGCATAGATTAATAAATAATAATTATAACAGGTATGCTTTTAAAACAAGCGAGTTAGGCCATACTACTTTAGTAAAACATGTCATTGACACACAAGGACAAGGTCCTATTCGTCAAAGGGCATATCGCACGTCCCCAAAACAAAAAAAGATAGCTAAAAATATAATCGAGGAACTGATGCAAAATCAAATAATTCGTTATTCAATGTCCCCATGGGCAGCCCCGATAGTATTAGTAAGTAAGAAAACAGGGGATTTCCGTTTGTGTGGGAATTTCAGACAATTAAATGCAATTACAAAAAAAGATTCTTTTCCTTTACCTCGTATTGACGACGTTTTAGATTTACTGGTGGGACAGAGGTATTTTTCCACATTAGATCTTGCCTCCAGATATTGGCAAATTGAGTTCGAGGAGGAATTAAAAAAACAGCCTTCATAGTCGATGACGATTTGTACGAATGGAATCATTTGGCGTTTGGTTTAACCAACGCCCCGAGAACGTTTCGAAGACTAATGAATTCAGTTTTACGAAGAGTTATTGGAAAGATTTGTCTTGTTTATCTTGACGACATAATAATTTTTTCACGAACAATTAAAGAGCATTTTACCAATTTGAAGACTTTTAGAAAACGCGCACCTAAAAATAAAATTGTTAAAATGTGAATTTTTAGGGCAATCTGTTTCCTATCTTGGACACGTAATCACGGCTGAAGGAATAAAACCAGACCCTACTAAAATTGAAACCCTTGTGAATTACAAAAGACCTGGTACAGTAAAAAAATTGCAATCTTTTTTAGGACTAGCCAGTTACTACAGACGAATTGTAAAAAATTTCTCTACCGTCGCTCACCCCTTGTTATCACAGACTAAAGGAAAACCTACTGATGGTGTAACTTGGAAAACAGATGAAATTGCAGCTTTTGAGTACTTGCGACAATGTTTAATATCAGAACCTATCTTGATATACCCGGATTTTTTGAAGGAATTTCTGATTTACATGGACGCAAGTAACTATGGCTTAGGAGCCGTCCTCTCTCAGATGAAAGACGGAAAGGACCAACCTATAGCCTATGCAAGCAGACATATCAATAAAGGGGAAATCAAGTATTCGACAATAGAAAAAGAGGACGCAGCAGTAGTGTTCGGGATAAAACGTTTCCGACATTACTTACGAGATCAACCTTTTGTTATTGTAAGTGATCACAGGCCTCTTCAATGGTTGCAGACTTTTAAAGACGAAACAGGGCGACTAGGTAGATGGGCGATTTTGTTATCTAATATGAAGTTCAGTGTTCAGTACCGACCAGGTCGAGTACACGAGAATGGAGATTTTCTTTCAAGAATACCGATGAATCTTATATCTGTCATTCCTGCAGACAACAACGTAATGTGTCAAGAACAGCAGAAAGACTCTCTGTGCAAGGCGATCTTTACGTTTTTGGAACAAAATGAACCTTGGAAAAAAGAAGATGGCCCGATGCCTTATTGGGTCAACGAAGTAGATTATTTTTTGTTGAAGATGGTCTTTTCTGTAAACACTACGAACCTACGTCAGTAAAAAGAAGAAATTTTGAATAGTGTCAAGTGGTTGTTCCGCTTTCTCTTAGAAAGCAACTTTTACAAGAATACCATGATTCCCTATTGTCAGGACATATCGCAACTAGGCGAACATTCTTTCATTTAAGGAACAAGTACTATTGGCCTACCATGTTACGGGATATTAAGGAATATTGCACTTCTTGTGAACCTTGCGCCCTGGGACATCGAGTTCACAGTGCGAAAGCCTATTTCAACCCGTTAGACCTCGCTACAAGACCTTTTGAAGTATTGGGCTTAGATTTTCTAGGTCCAATCAAACCTCATTCACTTCAAGGAAACAATTATAAATTAGTAATCACGGATTACTTTTCTAAATGGATAGAAGTCTTTCCTCTTACCAATTGTACCGCCCTCAGTACTAGTAAGGCCTTAGTAGAACGAATCATTTTACATCATGGTCGCCCGAAAGCACTAATTACCGATCGAGGCAGTAATTTACTTCTGAATTATTTTCTGCGCTTTGTAAAGCTTTAAACAATAAACGCATGAAAACAACTGCGTATCACCCTCAGACTAATGGGCAAACAGAGCGATTTAACAAAACTGTTGTTGAAATGATGAAATGATGATAGGGAAATATTTGGAGAATAGATTCGAGCAGTGGGAGGATATTTTAGGTCCCGTTGTTTTAGCTCATAATAATTCTGTGTGTAGGAGATAAAGTTTTACTGGATATGCGAACGCCCTTGGCGGAAATTAGTAAAATCCCACGTTTTATAGGCCCCTTTCTGAATTTTGAAAGTAAGCAACAATAGTACTGTAGAAATACAACAAGACGTAGGAAAACAAACTCAGCTTGTACATGTGAATCGAATAAAACCCCTATTTGAGTCAATGATCTCGAAAGACGAATCAGGTGTCGACTTTTTAGATGTAAGATTTGAGAAACAGGCCGAAAAATTCGTACAAGAAACAGCAAATGAACTGGAAACTTCCCCTCCACCCCTAGAAATAAACCTTCAATCTGAGTTAGAACAGATTCCTTGTGAAAAAGAAACTCCTACTCAAAATTTGATGAGACTCCCACCCACAATTCCTCCTACTCCAAATTCGCGATGTACCGGGAGGGATCAACGGATCCATTTCTCACAACCTTGTGACCATCGACTACACTTTAGACACTGAAGGATGGGAACGGACGCCTTACAACCCCTGTTACTGGTATAAACATTTCGTCAACATTAACGGATGAGCACATTTCTACAAAAACAGTTCTTGGCATCCAATTGTCCCCGGTGTAATAATCCAAGGATATAGTTTGATCAACACTTTGCCGTATGAAATAGATAAGTTACTCGCTCTAAGTTTACACCCTGCGTTAACCCCCCACCCGATGAGCACTGCAGCTGTAATCGCCGAGATAGTTGCTGCTGCTAAAGAAGAACACAGCATCGACCTTGGAAATCTTTTTCACATGAGCACTCTTCTTTACTCACTCCAAAAAGAAAAGAACGTTTCCCTGTCGTCTAAGATTCTTAGTTGGTCAAGTAGCATTTGTAGCCTTCTAGGGATGGGATTTATCGATTCGTTTTTTTTTCATTTTTGTGGATAGGTTCCCTTATTGCAAGATACATACATTGTTGTTCTTTTCTAAGTACTTGTAACCCTTTCACTTGCTTCAACAAAACATCTGATAAAGATATAGAAGTAGGTAACCCCGCGTTATTAAACCCCTTAAATCAATCCCCGCCCATTACTACTGTAAACTTACCCACCTCTAATCAACAACCCGCCCCGGAATTTTTTGCCCCATCAGCCCCTTTTCTACAAGGAGAGCCTCCACGGAACAAATTCCATCAAGACGCACTAAGACAAGCGCATCTAGAAGCAGTTGTTCTGTTGAATTGATTATTATTGTTTTCTTTGTTTTGTTATGACTTACTTTCTATACCGTTCCAAATTTGACCTTGATTGATTGCGAGACGCAATCTTTTGGAACCGAAGAGCTATGTAAAGAACCAAAACAATTTATTCTTTATTCTTTTCCTTATTTTTTTCCTACCCATTATTCTTACGTAACATTTATTTTTTATATGCCCCTCTTTTCTATGTAATTTCTTCCTTAGACGACTTACAGACGAACTTACCCTTCAAACGTTTCAACTTGATTTTCTTGTAGTTCGACCTTCACGAACCCCGTATTAAAACTTTTTGTTCTATAGAAAAAGGCTAAACACCGTTCCCAATTCAGCTCCTTCTAGAGTTGTTCCCCAATTTTTTGTGCTACTGAAAATATAATTCACAAGAAAAGACGATGAAAAAGTAAGTTAAAATATTAATAGCTTACAATATAGTAGCAGCCATAAATGAACATCAACCGACTGAATTTTCGTTAAATCACCAGCCAGGCAAAACAAATGTGTATGTGACAGCCGCTGGAGTAGAACATTGTACCAGCTGGTGGGAGACCATTAAAATGTGATTATTCATCAGCATACTCTGCCTTTTCAGCCTAGTCATCTTACGCGTCTGCTACTGTTTTGGTTTATTTGGACACATCTGGAAGGTATGCGACAACCCAGTGCGAGAGGCTTGATCACCAACTTCCGAACGCATCGCCATGCACGTAGTTTGATTACGGGACGTAATCTTGCATCGTTGGTAGCGATGCACCACCGTATCGCTCGCCCTACGACGGTAAGCCTATCTTTATGCTATTACTATCATGTCTTTGCTCTCGTGTTTGTTTCTTGTCTTGCTATATGTTTATTCCCGTGTAGTTCTTATGGGCTTAGTTCAGTAATAGTCTGGGAGCTCAGCGCCCAAAAGATACCTTTTGATTAGCAAAATGTTTAGGGGTAAAATAGGGTTAGGGGGGTTGTCAGACGCAAGAAAACCCACGTCTGTCGACTGGCGGCCGGGGCATTCAAACTGTGGCGGGGATATCCCAGATACCCCGCTGGCATTACGACAAGTCCCTTTCCCCCCTGCTAGATGTCACGACTGGTGACACCCCTTCTTCTTCTGCCCTCACCCTTTCTCGATCGGGCACTCTGGTTCGGACTGTCAAACTGGGAACATTCTCCCCTTTTTTGCTGAGATATTGTGTAATACGGGTGCCGTGCTAGGCTCCGTCGTGTAAAAAGGTACAATGATTGATTAAGAAGTACATTTGATTGTCCTGTAGATTGTTTGCATTGCGTCTCGATTGTGTGAAAGTATTGGTTGTGTGTCTAGAAAGACAAACCCTCGCTAGGGGAGTCACTAGAGTCTGATTAAAATAGGCTTGTTGGCCTTTATCCCGCAACAATTGGTGTCAGAAGAGGGATACAGGCCTCAGAAAAGATTCACACTCGTGAACTGCTCGCAGAACCATCGTCTTGGATTAATTATATTTTTGTTCTTTGCCCGAATCGTATTTAAAAAAATTTATTTTTTTGTTTTTTTCTTTCTTCTTTTCTCTTGCTAATATTTGATTTTCGGGTGACGTAATTTTTTGCGTAAAGTTCATTTTGTTGCCGGTGGCTATAGCGTGGTCTTACGTAATTTCTCTTGTTGCCAAGGCGATAGCGTGGTCCCCAGACACTTAAGCAATTTTTTTCCCCGCATTTATTCGTCCCTGCTTTCAATTCATTTTATTTTATTTATTTATTTTTTTATTTGATTTTACTTATTTGTTGATTTTTTGTGTGGTATTTATGCCGCCGAAACGGGTTGCTGTAGTTGCCCCAGTAGATTATCATATTAGGACGCGAAGTGCCTCGAGAACTTTGATCCCAGTAGTCGTTACCCCTCGAGTAGTTGCATTGATCCCCGATAGCGATTCAGAAAGTGAAGAGAGGCCTTCACGACGATTAAATTTTGATATCTCTCCTGTTAGAGAAGAACCGGAACAAGTAAACGTACCGTTAAACATGGATCCCGACCTAGCCCAAGCTCTCGCAAATTTTGCAAATGGCGCTGCTCAGGATCGGGCACAGTATCAGGGGTGCCACGATGCATTAATGAATCTTCTAGGGGCCCAGCAGCAAGAAAGTGCAGCTTTGCGTGCACTGGTAACTGTTTAGCAGCAACAAGCAGTTGCGGCGCTTGCACATGTAAATAATGCAGTTGTAGAGTCAATCCCCATGTTTGAGGGTAAATTGGGAGAGTCCGGTAGACATTGGGTCCGTATCCTCAATCAGGCCGGCGATGTGGAAGGGTGGACAAACGCAGAGAAGCGACAAGTTGCCGTCAGGCGTCTAGGAGGAATTGCCCTTCAGTGGCATCTGCATTCGGGTGCCAATAATCCGAATTGGCAAAACTGGTTCAATGCGCTGGGGACTAACTTTACACAACGTTTATCACCATCGGAGTGGTATAAACTGATCGAGGAAAGGGTCCAGAAAGCGGGGGAACTAGGGATCGCTTATGCAGTAGAAAAATCTTGTTTACTTGATCTTTCCCCCCATGTCTTGACAAATGCGCAGAAGGTTTCGTCTCTGATAGGTGGGTTGGCGGATTGGCAGCACGTGGCGGCCATGATGAATGATACGCCGGCAGACGTCGACGAGTTCATGACGAGGTTAAGAAACCTCGAGACGTTATTCTCTACATTGCGGCCAGATGTGTCCCCCTTCCCCCCAAATAATCCGTTTTTTCAGCCATCTACGTTGCCACCAGTGCCGATGCATCCACCACCGGTTCCGACACCCCTCTCTCCTGCAGCACCACACATTGATGTCGGATCGGAACTGCTGTCAATCGGAAACCAGATCGCTGGATTGACGGAACGACTGAATGGATTGACGCTGGGAGGAGGCCAGCGCCAAATGCAGCGCCAGCCAGATAATCGCAGCTGCTTTCAGTGTGGAGCGATCGGACACATCAAGAGAAATTGTCCTCGTGGGGCGGTAAACGGCCAGGCCTCGTCGGCTGGCCCAGGCCAGCGCTGACGGGAAAACACATTGATGAGTAGTCCCGACCAATTCAGCTGCCTGTAATCCAGGTTTAAATTCAAGGAGTTGGTGAGACAGACGCGTTGCTGGACACAGGAACCAGCATAACAACAGTAAGGTTACCAGTAGTAAGACGAATTGTTAAGAATAAAAGCATTCGTATTCTTCCAGGGATAAGGGGAATAGAAAATAAGGTTGTAAGAGTAGTAGATGAAATTCCTTTACAAATTTGTTTTAAAGACACTAGTGTTTCTTGAAAATGTCACAGTTGTTGAAATGGCCCCCTTTCCTTTGATTTTGGGCGTAGATTGGCTGGTTAAAGCCAATATAAATTTAGTTTGTAAGGATAATCAAATTGTTCCAGTTTTTATAAGAGATGTAGAAGAGGAAGCTGATATTGACAAGACCAACACATCGATTCCGGATGAAGTAAAAAGATCACTGCCATCAGAAGAATTTTTTCCGGATTTAGCTAAAGATTTGCCGGCGGAGGGACGGAAATGATCCGTTAGATTTAGCATGAAGAAAGCCGTTGAAGTTCCGGGTGAATCGCTCCGGATGTTAAAAGGATCAGTCCCAATTAATTTCACCGGAACGGGCATCGTGCGGTTCGGATTTTCAGCAGAGCCCTCAAAAACCTGGGTGGTGCCTTCCGCCTTAGTTTCGTTCAAGAATGGGAGGGCCAGAGTCCCATTGTTGAATTTGGAATCAAAGCCGGTAATAATAAAGCGGAGAAATTGTGTAATTTTCATTGATATCGATTTAGACGCTGAAATCGCCGTCGTTCCAACGGAACAGAAAGAGGAAACGGATTCAAATGACGGAGCAGCAAGGCCAATGCGAATGAGTTGCGCTGCGGTTAGAGGATATTTACGAGCGACCATTCATGAGGACGTCAATACGGGACCTAATCTATCGGGAGCCGAGAAGGAAAAAGTGTTCGAATTGCTGGACCAGCATCGTCGCTGTCTCCCTTCTGAAGAGACCCAGCTAGGCAGAGTGATGGAGATCCAGCACAACATCGATACCGGTAACTCTCGTCCAATCACTAGCCGCCCGTATAGGATTTAACAGTTTGAAAGAAAGGTAATCTTAGAAAAGGTGAATGAAATGCTAAAGGGTGGGGTAATTCAGCCATTCAATAGCCCGTGGTCATCACCTGTAGTTCTTGTAAAAAAGAAATCCGGCGAGTATAGATTTTGTATTGATTATAGGAGGTTAAATGCTGTTTCTAAAAGGAATGTGTATCCGCTACCACGGATAGACGATGTTTTTGATAGGCTCGCCGGCTCAAAATATTTTTCCACGTTAGATCTTGCTAATGGATACTGACAGGTACCAGTTCCGGAGAAAGACCGCCAAAAAACTGCTTTTGTAACGCCTGATGGGCTATTTCAGTTTAAAAGAATGCCGTTAGGCTTGGCAAATGCGTCGGCCACATTCCAGAGATTAATGGATCAGGTATTAAACAGGCTCAAATGGACGGCATGTCTCGTCTATCTAGATGACATTCTTGTTTTTGGTAAAACTTTTGAAGAGCATCAGAGTAGGTTAAATTTGGTTTTGACAGCCCTGTGCGAGGCTAACTAAATCCTTAATATGAAAAAGTGTCTTTTTGCAGCACATGAAGTTAATCATTTAGGTCACATCGTCAAAGCGGATGGAATAAGGCCGGATCCGGAGAAAGTAAGTGCCTTGGAAAGGATGGAAGTAAATTCGGTGAAGTCACTAAGGACCTTCCTGGGCCTTGCATTATACTATCGAAAATTTATCCCGGAATTTTCACATCTGACTGCTCCGCTCGTGACTCTGCTGAAAAAGAACGCCAAGTGGAATTGGGAGGAGAGGCAGAAGAAGGCCGTTCGTGCCCTTGTCCGTCTATTATCGGCAGAACCGGTGTTGGTGCATTTCGATGAAAAGCTTCCAACTGAGATCCATACGGACGCAAGTCATTTCGGATTATGGGCCGTCCTTGCTGGAAGAGGAGAGGTAAAACCAGTTTCTTTTCTTGGTAGAGCGTTGTCTGACGCTGAATCCAGGTATCATTCAAATGAGCTGGAATGCTTGGCCTTAGTATGGTCATTCAAAAAATTCCAGTGTTATGTGTATGGACGACCTTTTACCGTCCGTACAGACAACTCCGGCAGTAAAGTGGTTGTGGGACAAGAAAGAGTTGTCGGGGAAATTTTCAAGGTGGATGTTGAGCATTCAAGAATATGATTTTAAAATTGAGCATGTTAAAGGTAAAAATAATGTGGTCTCTGATGCTCTCTCGAGGAATCTTGGTGAAAGGGAGGAATGCTGGACATCCTCGACAGAACATCGCGTTAGCTGTATATTAAAATCTGATGGATATACAGCCAAAGAACTTGCATTTTTGCAGCAAGGGGACAAAGAATTACGTCCAATTACTAACAGAATCCTAACTAACAGAAAAGATCCTGATTTTGCTTTAAGAAAAGGGGTTGTGTATAAAAAGAGTAAAAATAACGTGGGTAAGAAATTGCTTTTGCTGGTTTCCTCAATTTTACGTAGAGATTTAATAAGTAAATGTCATGATGAGCCGCAAGCTTATCATTTTGGTATAGAGAAAACTTTGGCTCGAGTAGTAGAAAATTATTGGTGGCCACGGATGGAGTCGAGTGTGCGCGCATATGTATTATCATGTATCCATTGCCAATTTCATAATGTTCCTCCTGGAGCCCCTGTTGGCTTTCTGAATCCCATCCTACTACCTACTAGACCATTCGAGACCATCGGAATCAATCATCAAGGCCCGTTGCTGGAAACTCCATCTGGGAATCATCATATTCTATTCGCGATTGACTCTCTCACCAAATGGGTGGAGGCGGTTGCTGTGCCAAGTACAGCCACGTGTCACGTGATAAAGCTACTTAAGGAACAGATCATAAATCGACGTGGGGTGCCGAGCAGAATGATTTCTGACCCTGGATCGGCGTTTACTAGCAGTGAGCTAGCCACGGAGCTGGACAAATGAAAGATTCGCCACGTCATCGCCACTGCAGAGCATCCCCAAATGAACGGATTGGTGGAGAGGCTGAACCGCACAGCCGCCAGAGCTATTGCTTGATTTATTTCCCCTACCCATCGAGATTGGGACGGGCGGCTGTCGGATGCTGTATTTGCCATTAACTCTGCTAAACAGTCAACAACGAAGTATTCGCCGTTTCAGCTTGTCTATGGACGACTCCCCAATTGACCGGATAACAACCTGTTTGAGGGGCCAGAAGATGGACCAGTGTCAAGGAGAAATTTTATCAATCGTGTGAAACAATTGAGAAAGGTGGCCAGATTTAACATTATCCGCCGTCAGGACAGGACAAAAGTGCTTTGCGAAGCTCGCAGAAAGGCATCGAAGCCGTATTATCAAGGTGACCTTGTGCTAGGGCGCCGGATGTTAAAAAAAAGGGATTGACAAAGAAGTTCTTGCCAAAATATATCGGGCCATTCCAGATCGTCAAGAAAGTGGCAGAAACCACTTATCTAGTGGAAGAGTTGCCATCTAGAAGAAAGAGGAAAGTGGTACGAAGGTTTAACGCTCATGTTGTGCAATTAAAGCTATTTCGAGCGAGAAGTCACGAGTGGCATGTGAGTGAACTCGACGAACCAACCGAAAGTGAAAACGACAATGAAAATAGAAGTGAAACTGAAATGACTCAAGTAGCCGTTGATCCAGTCATGGAAGAAATTCCGGTTCAGCATGTACCTGTCCCTGAATTCCCAAATCGCCCGCCAATGAGGACAAGAAGCGGACGAATTTCCCGTCTCCCCACTTTCCCCGAAGGTTTTGATTTGAATTAATTGTTATGATTTCTGATATTAATGTTGTGTAATCTGTTTTCGGAATTTACTATTCGATTGTTTTGGTGTTTTTTTTGTTTGTTTTGTTTTGATTAATTTAAATAGCGCTTTGTTCCAACCACCCATAGTTTCCCCCATCCGTGAGCTATTTTGTTTAGTTTTGTTTGATGTTGATTTTTAAACTCCCACCCAGAAGTAGGAATTGAATGCATGAGAAGGGAATGGCAAAAGTTTATGTGTTAAATGGGTTGGGTATAGCTTCGTTATAAGTTTAGTTTAGTTTATCAGAGTTTTTTTTTTTTAGTGAGTAAGATTGTGGCAAGAACCTTTATTTTGTGTGGGATGTGTTATGAGTGTTCAGTGCCTTTTAGCACGGGTGAAATTATTGTTGGTGTTATGTGTTGTTTATTATGTATGTGAATCGTGAAAAAGTCACAGGCCAGGAAAGGCGGAATGTGGCGGAGATATCCCAGATACCCCGCTGGCATTATGACAAGTCCCTTTTCCCCCTGCTAGATGTCACGACTGGTGACATCCCTTTTCTTCTGTCCTCACCCTTTCTCGATCGGGCACTCTGGTTAGACTGTCAAACTGGGAACATCCCCCCCCCTTTTTGCTGAGATATTGTGTAATACGGGGGCCGTGCTAGGCTCCGTCGTGTAAAAAGGTATAATGATTAAGAAGTACATTTGATTGTCCTGTATATTGTTTGCATTGCGTCTCGATTGTGTGAAAGTACTGGTTGTGTGTCTTGAAAGACAAACCCTCGCTAGGGAAGTCACTAGCGTCTGAATAAAATAGGCTTGTGGGCCTTTATCCCGCAACAAAACGTGATGCGATCACAAACTCGGCGTGAAGTGTAGAAAATTATACTTTGTTTAGAAAATATGAATTATCTCTAAAAAGTAAGCCACTGTCATGCTGATCAATATTCCCGCATGACAGACGTCAAATTTAGGGACCAAAATATAAACAGATCATTTTAAAAATTAATAAAAGGGTAAATTTTTCAAAGTTGTTTAGAAAATCTAATCTATACATAAAAAAATAGAGGGAAATCAACTTTATTTAATTTCAGACAGACAGACGTTATAATTTGAGGCCTTGGGGGCATCAGACGTCGGTGTGTAACGGAATTTCACGAACTTTCAGTTATTATTTCATACCGACAATGCTGTATCCAAGGCGCACATTTTAAAATAGCGAGATGGTTTTGGGAGCACGGTACGATATATAACTAGAAAAAAAATTAAATTATTTTTAAAACTTCATTTCATGAATGAAAAATTATACTTTTTATATTAGGCCTCTTCATCGTTAACGGAAGGTCGGCAACGCCTTCGTTTACGGAAATGTGATACGTAGTCGTAGTTTCATTAAGTTCTAACGTCGTGATGTGATTGTCACGATGTTTTTCACTTGTTTTCAATCAAATTTGTTTTTATTGTAAGTGAAATGGATAACCTTATGAAAAATGATAAAATTTGCGTATTGCACACTGGAACTGACCCGTCTTCAGGAAATGTTTTTTTGTTTCAAGACATAACTTTTAAAAAATGTCAAGAAGCCGAACTCGTTCACAAAGCTCGTTCTTGTTGGGCTACTTCGATTTATAAAAACGTAGTTCTGCCTTCAACTCCTAATACTATTTTAGGTTCTCATTCCAAGTGTTATGCTAAGTATACAGCTGAGCCAAGTACTGTGAAGAAGGCAGTTAGTCAGCAAACAGAAAAACCACAATACTCCATCAGCAGAAGCTTAACCATTACCAGCAATAGGTATAACAATACTAACTTATTTTTATGGTTGATTTGTGGTACCTAAATATGTCTTTTTTTCTTTTACAGAACCACTTGAAGAAGTGAACCCTAATATTGGGAGACAGTCACTCAGGTCAAAGTCGACAAACACTGACACAGATAAAACTTCTCATGTTTTTCCAACAGTCTGTTTGTTTTGTGACAAGCAAAACAAGAAGATTTCAGGCAAAAGGGAACCACTTCATCAAATTGAAACAATAACATTTCAAGATATGCTTTTGAAGAAAGCTCAGATGTAAGAAGATGAGAAACTCATTAGAAAGATATTAGGAGTGGATTTAATAGCCAAAGAAGGATGTTATCACAACTCTTGCAGGAAAGAATATTCGTACCAAGCAACTGCAATCAGTCGGCGCCTATCTGCACCATAAAAAAATGCTACTACTGACCGCCAGAGAATTGCTGCAATAAGAAAAAATGCCTTTCATTCAACTACATCTTCTATTGAATCCCACATTTACAATAACGAAGATGTCCGTTCTTTACTGCCAATACGTGTAAAAGATTATACGTAATAACTTTGTTTTGTCCCTAAAGGTTCATCGATTTAATACGATTGCAGAGCATTACCCCATGTTGCTTGCTACATTTTGATTTCATGATGACGAATTAGCCAAAGAAAGGAAGGATAAATTCCTTGAAAAACTGAAAACATATTATATGGAGAAAGGCTTCAGATTATTCGTCACCCAACTAATGGTGTTGGAAGAATTTTGTACAAATCTTCGTTGCCTGCGGAAAAAGCTATAGTCACAACATTTGATTTAAAATTAAGTTTAACCGTTAAGGTATTCAGCTTTATTCAAAGTGAATTAAAATGGTTACTTGATTATGTTTTCCATCTAACTAGGTGAAAGAAGCCGCGTTCCTTTTGAGGAATGAAATTCTAAAAATTCGAAAGAGTTGCCAGAAGCAATTTCAACTAAGGATGTTATCGAAGGTGAATGTACGGTCCCACCTCTTCTCGACACATTTAATGAAAATCTTCTCACGACAGGCGGAGATAGACATAAGAAGCGGCCCATTTCAGAAAACAAGAAGAGAAAAATTGAATGCACATGATGCTATTTGTACTGTGTCAAATGGAAGCATCATGCCCAAAAAGCACCTCTTTCTTGCTTTGACGATGAAGGCATTGACTGAGAGAAGAAAAGTCATAGAAGTTCTAAATAGATATGGCCATTGCGGTAGCTACAGTGTAACGCAAGGTTTAGAAACTGAACTCATTTTTTCTGCCATGGATAAATCGAGACTACTACCAGACGGATTACATCCATTGTCATGCCTTCACACAGGTTCAGGTTTTGACAACTTTGATATATTTGTCGACACGCTTTCCGGCAAAGAGACAATGCATGACACGGTAGGAATTGTCTACCAAGATGTCCTACCCGATACTATTCAGCCTTCATCTACCGTTGCTACTCCAAGGCCTTCAGCTCAACTCCGGCTAGCCAAAAAAAAGACGGGCATTAGAAGTAGAAGATTTTCCCATCGTGCCATTTCACAGGAGTTTAAAACTTACGCCACAGTCTTTGACTGGCCTGGAGGACGAAAGAAGAGCCTTGGTTGCACCAATGTATTTAGGCGTCGTTGTTTCTGAAATCGAAGAAGACGAAGAAGTGCACCAGAGTTCAAGTGACGATGACATTGGTTTGGATTCGGATGATGATTAATTTTATCGTTTTGCCTTAATTACCTTTGCTCAGTACTGCCTTTGCTGCTTTAACTGTTAATTATTCTTAATATGTTGAACCAAATAACCAAGAACTGCAAATAACACAAACCAAATAATCATAAAGTGATCTGTTAAACTAAACTAATGCATCAGTTTATAATAAACAGTTTACTGCATTTGCTGTTCACATTTACTTAATTTCAAAGTCATATATTCTCCCCAAACCATCTCGCTATTTTAAATTATGCGCCTTGGATACAACGTTGCCGGTATCAAATAATGACTAAAAGTTCGTGAAATTCCGTTACACACCGACGTCTGATGCCCCTAAGGTCTCAGATTATGACGTCTGTCTGTCGGAAATTAAATAAAGTTGATTTCCCTCTATTTTTTTATGTATAGATTAGATTTTCTAAACAACTTTGAAAAATTTACCCTTTTATTAATTTTTAAAATGATCTGTTTATATTTTGGTCCCTAAATTTGACGTCTGTCATGCGGGAATATTGATCAGCATGACAGTGGCTTACTTTTTAGAGATAATTTATATTTTGTAAACAAAGTATAATTTTCTACACTTCACGCCGACTTCGTGATCGCGTCACATTTGAACAACCCGGCCGCCAGTCGACAGACGTGGGTTTTCTTGCGTCTGACAACAACAATCCCCCTAACCCTATTTTACCCCTGAACCTTTTGCTAATCAAAAGACATCTTTTGGTTGCTGAGCTCCCAGGCTATTACTGCCGCTGGAAGTCGGAGTGACGACCATTGATGAGGTAAAATCTTAGAATTCAAAATGTTTAGTAAAATATTAGCCCCAAATACAATTTTCCTCAGTTGCAACAGGTGCAGCAGTAGAAGCATGGAGGAGCAGAGAAGACGAAGCCTGGGCAGTTGGTTCAATTTCGCTGGAATTAACACAATTTTTTGAAGCCAGATTATTGTTTTTTGGCGTCATTCAAAGCCTAACAGGCTTATTCGTCTTGATTAAGGCGTGGATGTTTATGAAGAGCAGCAGTTTATCTTGGAAATCAGATTCCGTCAAAGAACTGAGGGTGTTGGCCATTTTCCTGAAAAGTTCCGGAGCCATGTTGAATTGTTCCCTCTCCGTTTTAGGCATTCTGTTCCTTTTATACGTTTGCTAGGGGCAACGCTAGGGGTAAGAATTGTGTCATCCTAAAAAGAAGTAAGTAATTAAATAAAGATAATTTTTATTATCTCTTTGGAAAAAAAAACAAGAATGGTATATTCTGCTTCTAGACACTGATTTCTCCAATGATGTGAAAAGGCTCCTGCCGGGATTTCAGTTTGCCGTTCAACGTGAAAAAGAAAACGTGGCGGAAAAACAGTCCGAATTGCCTTAAATAAGAACAACTGCAACCACTTAAGTCTACTTTCAACTTGACCCACATAACGATTTAATGCAGGAACTCATCTTAAATCTGTGTTACTAGGACGTGCAGTACTGGACCGCCAAAGGACGTTATAAGGACGTGCTTAAGCCACGGTCCTTTTAAAAAATAAATCACCTTCCTCTGAAGACGTCTTATTTTGATCCATTTCTTTAAAAGCCACGTTTCCACAATTAACAGTGTAGCGTTGGGGTTCAACTTTGTAAAAATTACGTACACCACATGAAATAATAATCCAGCGTTTCTTTTTCAATACGTAGTGATTGGTAAACAAGATGAAACTCAGTCTATGAAGCGGGAGTCCAATGATCGAAACTCATAACAGTTGTGTTTCTCTTGTGGTATTTTGGTCAAAGAGCGCAAGGTGTTGATTTATTAAATGCTAAATTTTATTCAAAAATTCATTTCTTAATGATGGAACCCAAAACTATTTAACTATCAGTATAAAAATACCTAAATATAAATGAATGTTGTGTATATGGTAGACTACTCGACTGTCATGCGGGAGACCCGTGAATGAATCCGATAATAGAAAAAGATTTTTTTCGTTTTTTTTATAGAGCAATAGTGGTCCTAGTGAACGCCAAAATACGAGCTTTGGTGACCATAAAAATATGTGCATTAGAGCAGTTTTTGCCGGTCATCAACACCTGCTAAAATCGTATTTAAGTCATCATTGTAGGATTTCAGGACAGAATATTGAAATCCTAGTAGTGCCGTTAGGATGAATAAATATCCTTTAAAAGACATCAGGGTGCTGTATGGGGAACATTGTGTTCCGCGATGAAGTATGGTAAGTTGATGAATCCTGATAGCATTTGAATATCATAATTGTTTCATTTGTTAATTTAATTACAATTTTAATTGGCTTACCTCATCAAGGAAGAAGTCGTATTTTTTTTTTATAATCTTCATTTTCTGATTTAACAAGTTTCAGGCGATAGGCGATATGGAATCAGCAAATTTAATCATAGCTGGATGTTTTTTCTGTACCGCAAATCAAAGTTCCTGAATCCTTTGCTTAAGTTTCCTGTGACTTAATCGGATGAGGACAATGTCGATCAGGGGTCGAATTTTATACACCGTACTTTTGCTTAGCCAATACTTAGCTTAGAGATAAGTCTGACTTATCGATAAGTCGCAATTTTGAACAAAAATGAAAAAGTTAAGTAAAATACTTCAGCCAAAAAAGAGTTAAGTTAAGCAAGAAAATGAAGATAAGTCCAAGGTACCTCCGGAGGTACCTTATCTCTGTAAGTTTGTACTTTCGTCCCATTTAATCACTAAATTTAGCAAAATATTTGTAGTTGTGCTATAACAAAAAATTTTAAACGCGTCTGCTAGACCATTTGTTTTAAAATTGACAGCTCAGCAAATAAATAAATGTCAAAAAAGTTACAAAAGTGCATAAAATGGAATCTGGAAATTCCACGTTCATCGACATAGTTATCTTCTTCCATGTTTCATTCTTCAATTCCTTAGTAATTAGGATATTGAAGTCTCCTTCCATCAACTCCTGTGGAACGAATTATATGATTTATTGAGCACATCTAGTAAAAATTGCTGCTGACGACTAAGATATTAATATCGTATATATTACTTAACTTTTCTTCAATGCATAAATCCAACAGATAAACCATCACGCGATCGTACCAAATATCGCGTTTCACTTTCTCCTTCATTCCGTCAGTTTTCGGCCCCATTTCATCCAAGTATCACATGAGTAAAAACAACACTGCAAACACATCAAAATAATGTTTAAATACTTATGTCATGCTTGTTTCGTGTAAATTCGTCTGCTTTGTTTTCAGAAAACGTTTGCAAGCTTTAAAGTCATTGGCCAAAATTTGCCTCGTCTTACTTTTGACAAGTTAAGCGAAAAAATGCTAAGCCGACATAAGTATCAACTTTTTTTTTTCAAAATCACGTCTTAAGTGAAGAACGATAAGTTTCACTTATCGAGCTGAACTTGGCTTATGTCGGCTTGGCAAAAGTTGGCTTAAGTCGACTTTTGGCTAAGCAAAAGTACGGTGTTCAAAATTCGACCCCAGGCCCATGAGAACTTTGTCAAATCTCCTTGACTTAGTTAAAACCTCTTTAATTGTGTGATGAAAACTGATTTCCATTAGATGTAGAGATGTTTTAGTTATTAATTTTATTTTTTACCGTTCTAGGCGATTCGTCGTATTGTTTCCAGCGTACACAAATCATGACGGCCAAGATGGGTCCACTTCTCGGCGATATGGAACCAATTGTCCTCAAAATAGGATGCAATTGTTCCGTGGCCTACAGGTGAATTATCGTCAAATAAAACGCCAATGTTATTTAAATGTTAAGTTACTTTTATCAATTAGGTATGTCCTATTCTCGTCAAAAACTGCTTGCGTTTCAGCATACATGGTAAGACGAAATTTCTTAAGCATTTCTAATTTCGTGATTTTTTAAGACATTCGCCATTTCTGGTTTTCTTTAAAAAGCTATCAACTGCCATCAAAACGTGGAACTGGCAAAGGATGTGCTTTGCATCCGTAAAATGCTATTTTAAAGCGGAGATCTCGGCGCAATCCTTATCGGTAATCGTTACGTTGGTCACGGAGACGTCATTGTTCTTCCCTTACGAAAGATATTTGTTATCACATTACAAAAATTCATTTAAATTTATGTATTACATCGGCAAATATTTTCATACATGCAGAAATGGCTTCCGCCTTCTCTTCCTTAAGGAAAAACAATGCTACTGGTTGTTCAGAGCTCTTGTTGTCCTCTATGAGTAAATGGTAAAGGGCGAAACCCCCTTGTGTTGTCTTGTACGTTCCGTCTATAATTAGAGCAATTTCCCATATTTTTCGTACAGCTTGCGCTCCCTCTCCATTTGGACAAAAGTAGCAGCGACCTCTTCATCAGAATCATGCATAACGTTAACGACATTATTTTCATCTTTGTGGAGAACTTGTAGAAACTTCACGGTGTCCTTCCATTCGTCTTCTGACTTCCCTTTTAAATTGGTGAAGAATGTAAACTACACGATCGGTACACACTATATTTTCACGTTGTGCTAACCTGTTAATGTCTGCTTTATATTGATTAGGTCTTTGCTGATGAGATGTGTACTAAACATCTCCTGCAGCATCATTCTCACTTTCGTTGGTTGAGCACCGGATGCCAGTGAATCTTTTTCAAAGGTTAGAGCCTCAGGTGGCATGTGTCTGCAATCAGATGTCGAGGTAAGAAAATTATTTTAGTACATAAAAGAAAAAATATTAACTAACTTTTTCCTGGCATAGGTTTGGACATGCTCTTTAGATACCGAATGATTACGATGCTCCAAATTTAACTTCGTTATCTTGAATTAATGCTCGTTAACGGCGTAAGTAAATTGGATCTACACTGGGCAACCATTGGCCATAACATTCTAATTCAGCCTTAACCCTTTTATAGCACGCGATTCGTAGCCTCCGAAATGCGGACAAATGTACTGGACCCTTTTGTAGAGAGACATTTTCCTGCTCTAGCCCTCTCATCCACTCAACAATATCAGAATGACTATAAAAAATCTTCGACTTTATAAGAGCACTCAATATCGATATTGTTGCGTAAGTAAACAAACTCTATTGAAGAAGAAAAAAATTTTGCTCTTACTTATAAAGTTTCGTTTGTTCTTCCTTGGATTCTGATTGGTTTCTTTCTCCTCAAAATGTTCCGTCATTTTCTTCATGAATTCTTCCCGTAATTCTCCTGAGGGATGGGGGTAACTGCAAACAAGCAACACCGGCGTTTCCCCCCTTCCTACATTTCCGCCTTCCGTTGATGGTGTAAGGGTTTCCGGACTGTGTATTTGCCAATAGACAACTCTGAATAAGATGCTACAACCATGCACTTATATACCGAAGATTGAAGGTTAAGAAGGGAGGGGTTTACAATAATAACGTTAGCCTCAGGGAATGTTGCACTTGTGACGACCTTCTTGTTGGGTGGGGTTGCTATTGCTGGGAGGGGTTGCTGCGGTCTATTACATTCCTTCCCCTCTTCGACCAGAAGAATTTGGTCCTCCAATTTTTCCTCAATGTCATCCGATTTTCTTCTTCTCTTTACTCCTTTCCGACATGTGGCATGACAATAGTTAGATGAAAACTTGTTTTTATTTTACCTATCACCAGCTTGACCTATTTTCTTTCCTTCACCGTTTTCTTTGTTTGTGGGGCTATGTGTATATAGTTGGAGACACGACATACAAGATATGGTCCCTTTACCATTATTCATTGCCTTTAGCTAATAAGGTCGTTACTTAATAAATGATTGTCTACGTTCCTTTTTTATAGAAATGCTATGACATATTAAAATTTTTTATCTTCCTTTCTTCTCTTTTCTTCTTTTACTTTTTCTTGGCGTTCCCTTGAGTCAGTTCTTCAATGCACCTTATCTGTTGTTTGTTGATTTTAGTTTCTGCATCTGTTGAGCACTTGCAAAGGTCTTCCCATACCATCCCATAACCTATGACATAAGTGCATGTCATGTGTTTTCCTGTGCATTTGCGAGCTTGATCTGATTCCCAGTTCTCTTCCATAATAGGGTACATACTGCGTTGTTTTGGTGCGCTTGGTTGAGCTGGGCGTGATTGTGAAGGTCTTTCCATGGTAAGAGGTGTAGGAGCCGTCATCCTAGTGAATGGTTATTCTATTATTTCTTCTGGTGGTTGAATGTTTGAATTTGCGATCATTGAAGTTAATTCATGTGCTTCTTCCATATTGATTCCTTATCTTTTTAATCTTCTAGTTTGTCGAATTTTTTCCCATGATTCTTGTGAAGGGGTCGCAAATGATGAATATGAGTAGGCATACGATGAATTAAATGAATCCGATAATAGATAGGATGAGAATTTGCAATGTGTCGAACCATGAAAACATGTTACCTATCTGATTATCCTGTTTTTCTGACATCACTATGTCAGAAACTGATTTTGAATCTGTTTCGTGCATTAAGTCTACTAATTCGTCTAGGATATTCAATTGCTCCATTTCCATTGTTTCGTGCGCTGGATGGCTCTTCAAACTGTAATCGAAGTCATTCAAGTGTAACTCTTCAAACTCCGTGATAAGGTCTAAGTTCGGCATGTGGATGTTTGCTTTTTGTTTTACCCATTCTCCGTCTGTTGAATTATGTTCCCAGGTGTGATGGAATCCATTTAAATTTACAAAATGATTTTTCCAAAAACAATCAGAATATGGATGTATAGAAAATCCATCTACCCAATTGTGCAGTTTTTATCTTCGTAGGTAAAGAATGGTTGAAATCCACATTTGGATTCTTTTGCGGAGATAAAAATCTTTTTTGTTTCACATTGTTGAAGTGTCATCACTTGTCCGAAGCCTTGCAGTCTCGTACAAATGGGTAACCCAAGCGCTGAAGCATCAAGAATGCCATTACTTTGAGCTAGAATTACGGCTTGAGTTCTCTTTATCGTTGAAAGTTGGCAACATACATCGCATATTTCTTTTGCAAGTTTGTTTTCGTGTTCCGTTTCTATACTTATTTTATATTGCTCATGCATTTTTGAAATTTTTAATTTGATCTTGTCATTGAATTCATCTATATTTTCGGGAAGGCCGCTTTCTGTTTCTCTTTTAATTGGTATCTCCGGTATCTGTTCTAGTGTTAAAGATGCTGCAACAGGCATTTCTTGCTGAGCTGTTTGTTAATCAATAATTTCCATTATTGCGTTTTCCGTAATGGTGTGATCTTTCGTGACTGAAGGATCTTTTATTTTCTCGGTTGTTGTGTGATGTGCTGTTGATTGGCTTAATAATTCAGTTGTTTTTGTTGCCTAGTGGTTGGCTTAGTAGTTGTAATCGTAAGCTTAGTAGTTGTAGTTGTAAGCCTAGTAGCTGTAGTTGTAGGTGTAGAAGTTGTGGTGTTGTAGGTCTAGTTGTTGTAGTTGTAGTTGTAGGGGCTTATTTGTTAAAGATGTAGGCTTAGTTGTTGTAGTTGTTGGCTTAGTAGTTGTAATCGTAGGCTTAGTAGTCAGTGGTGTGCTTTTAACGTTTGTTTTTATGGCCGTTGTGGCTATTGTTGTTTTAATTATTGTTGTACTTAATTTTGTAGTCGGTTTTGCTGTCGTTGTGGTGCTTGAAGTAGACGAAGTAGATTGGTGGGCGTGGCCAAGTTTTCGTTGTTTTCTTTACTTTCTCTTTTGAGAAGAGGTGGTATAGGTGGGAGTTGTTTTCCGTCCAATGGTTGTTGAGTGTGAAGCGCTATAATGGCTGCTGCCGAAAGCGTCCGTATTTGGTGCGGGTTTCGATATTCGAAGCCAAAATGTTGTTTTCTACTTGAGGCATGGCAATGGCCTAAACTCAGGCATCCTACTTTCAGTGTGAGACACTTTCTGTCTGACGCGGATGAATGTAGGCCAGTTCTGTCCGTTGCCATGAGCTGTCTTGTATGTTCGAAAGTGCCCCAAATTGAACTGGTGTTGGCGCATTCCTGTAGAATAAGCATCGTTGTGTTTGCTTTAACGCAAGCATTAGTGTTGAACGGTCCTATGGTGAAATCAGACGTATATTCGAAGGCTTGACCCTTATTGGTTACTTTGCTGCAGTTTCCTACGGATACTTGTGATTGCACTAGGGAATCGTTGCTTGTGATGAATGTTTTCAGTTCATCTTGACATTTCGCCCAATCTGTGTCACAGTTCTACACGGTTAGTTGTTCGTTAAGTCCGTGATGTGTGACAAATTTTTTATTTGGATATTGTCCATTTTTCAACAACCCCCAAGCGATCATATCCCAGATGATATTTCCACTGCCATGATTTGTTTTCAGGATACCTCCAAATATGGCTGAGTTGATTGTGGTTGTAACCGCTTGTCGTTGTTCCAATCGAACTTCTTGTATGTGTTCCAGTGTTACGTCAGGGAAATTTTCTACTATATCTGGGTTGGTGTTAATTGTTTGAAAAATCCATTTCTGATTTTTCTTCATGTTTTCCTCTGCAGCACATTGTTCCAATTTTAACGATTGGTCGATTCCTAATATAAGACAAATTTGTGATTCTTGAGAGATTAAACAACTATTTTGTTTTTCCAATATCCATCTAGTTGATTCTTCTGAACAGGTCGCAGCGAATATGCGATCTCCTTCCGTATGCGTGATGCAGATGTTGCTATTTTGTATACGTATCGTCTGGTCGACGATATATTTGAATTCTGACCGTGATGGTAGGGGATCATTTTTTGAAAGTTGGTTGTGGGCTATTATTGAGTTGCTGCTTCCTGGTTCGTAAACAATATAGATGGTTAAATTCTTCAGTACTAGTTTCCCTTCTTCTTCGACGAATGCCATTTTTCGGTTTGCCAATCTTATAGTTCCCCAGGCGTAGAAGATGCTGTATAGTCGAGTCCCAAGTTGTTTATCTTCTAATGGGTTCTTGAATAAAAATTGGACACCTTGAAGAGTCCAACGTCTTGTCCTAGACTTATACAATTCTTTGTAATCGTTGCATACTGAAGTATCCAGGTCGGTATTTTGAAGGCATGTAGTTAGCATGGTTTTAAACATCTCATTAAAATGTGTAAAATGGTGTTGTTTCTGCAGGAAACGTCAAGTAAGTTAGATGGATTCCAACCACTTTGTGTCCTCTTGGTACGATGTCCTTATCTGGTTTGTTAAGAAACGATATTTCGAGCTGTCGGTTGGTGTCGTAGAGACGGCTGGTGTTATCTGAGTCCGGTATTCGTGGAATTTTCAGGTATCCTTTTCCCTTTAGTAATGTTTGGGTGTATGAATTGTTAGTTGTTCTTTCTCCCCATACGATCGTATTTTGATTTTGGATGAATGGTCTTTCCTGTTGTGTGGTGTTTAGCAGTCCGAAAGGGCTTTCAAATGGGCGATCTGGTTTCTCCTGTCGTAGCGTGATCTGTTCCTCTATACAGTTGAGGGTTTGGTATTCCTTGATGGCGTACCATTTACCTTCTCCTGTGGAGGTGGCCATGAAACTGAGTCCCGTCGGTCCGACTTGCATGTTATTGTCACCACATTTTTTATCGTTGACCATCCGCCAGCATTCCAGAGGGGTTAATAATATTGTTTCTTGTGAGTATACTGTATCGAAGGATCCGATCCAGAACTATCCGGTTATTTTCTTTGATTTAGTCCACTGTCTACATTTCCATCCTTTCCAAGTGGCTGCTGGTTTTTGTTTAGTCACCAATGTGCAAGCAGTTGGTATCCTTGGTGAGTGTTGTGTTTCAGGTTTTTCGTTGTCACAGTAGTAAGGCGATTCGAAGTCCAGGATTCCTCGAATTTTCATATTGTTACAATCGCAGACGGATGCGTAGATGGGGTAAGTAGGGTTAAGTGAATGAAGGAGGCAAAGAAGGAAGAGTACTGTCTGCATCTGTGAAAAAATGTAAGTTTTTAGTAATCTGGTCCTTGATATCGTCTTCGTAAGTTGTATCGGTGGTTCGTTATAGGATCGTTTTGGATTTGGTTACGGTAAAGGTTGGGTATTGTGTGGTTTGTTTGTTCTTTTGGTTTTATTTCGCTCCTGCGTGGTTTGATGTTCATCTTCACTGGATGTACCAGCTAATGTTTTCTTGGTCGGCCTGGTCTGCGTTGGTTAATTGTTGGTCGTCGTTGGGCTTCAACATTTTCTGGTAGGTCCTTACTTGGATTGGCCTTTGCCATTTCTTTTAATATTGTTCGGCAATACTCATCTTTGTGTTGGAGTTCGATCTATTTTTCCGTGTTCTTGGACTGATTACATTCCGTTTCAAAAATTACTTGTTTTGTTCTAGTTTCCTTGGTTTCGTTTTTTACTTCTGATTTCTCTTTTGTACCTGTTGACCTTGTTTCTACTTTCGCTAACGGCACTATTGGTGTGTGACTAAGTGTGTCAGCATTTTAGTGTGACTTTCCTGGTCGGTACCAAATAATGATATGAAATTCTTGGATCTTAAGAGCCCATCGAGCTAATCTTCCTGCTGGTTCTGTCTTACTCATTAGCCATTCTAAAGGTCTATGATCTGTAAATACGGTAAACTTACGCCCGTATAGGTACGACCTAAACACGTCGATGGCGTGGATTATTGCGAATGCCTCTTTCTCTGTGGTTGACCACTTGGCCTCGCAGTCGTTCAGATGTTTAGAGGTATAGGCTATGACGACTTCTACGCCGTCTGATTCATGGAGGTCCTGTCCGTCGGACTTGACGGCTAAATCCGCTGATTGAGGTGTAGGTTGTATTTGAGCCAAGACTGCTCCTATTCCATATCTTGAAGCATCCGTGTAGATCATAAATTCTCGAGAAAAATCCGGATAAGCTAGAATAGGTCTAGTGATGAGACAGTTCTTAATACATTCACAGGCGTCCCTTTGTTCCTCCCACAATTTCCATTCCGCTGACTTTCTAGTGAGCGCAGTTAGTGGGTGGGCTTTATCAGCAAAAGCCCGAATAAATTTCCTGTAGTGGCTAGCTACACCTAAAAATGAGCTCAATTCTTTTACGTTTTTGGGAGCGGGATATTTATTAATCGCGTCTAACTTCGTTGAACTTGGTGTAATTCCTTTCCCGGATACGATGTATCCTAAATAATCTAATTCCTTTTTTAAAAATTCGCACTTCTTCTTTTTCAACTTTAAACCCGCTTGTTTAAGAAGTCTAAAAACTGCTTCCAAGTGTGTCACATGATCAGTAATTGAATTACTGAACACTATGATTCCATCTAGGTAAACCAATGCGAATTTGTACAATAACGTTTTCAAGATGTTATTCATTGCTCTTTCAAAAGTTCTGGGGGCATTTGTTAAACCAAATGGCATTCGATCAAATTCGTATTGGCCAAATTCACAAATGAAAGTTGTTTTGTGTTTATCACTTTCTTCTATTTCTATCTGCCAGTAGCCGCTCAGTAAGTCCAATGTTGAAAAAAAAACAGATCCGCACAACGCGTCAATTGTGTCATCTATCCTAGGTAGAGAGTACTTATCCTTAACAGTAATTTTGTTCAAAGCTCTGTAGTCGATGCACATTCGCATCTCTCCATCTTTTTTAGGTACCATTACTATGGCTGAAGCAAAAGGACTGTGGCTTTCTCTTATTATTTTGTTACTTAGCATTACCTCTATTTTAGTCTTAACAACAAGTTTTAGGGATTCGGGTGTTCTTCGTAGTCTTTTATTAATGGGAGCGTTATTGCCTATGTTGATGTGATGTTTCACTTGTGTAGCTAGACCCAAGTCGAATTCTTGGTCTGCGAAAAGATCTTCGTGTTTCTTTAGTAAAATTTTAATTTTAGTTCGTATGTCATCTGATACATTGAGTGCTTGTTCTTCTTTTTCAGCAATCTTAGCTATCTGCTTAGTTTTATTATTAAAGTCTAATTGAGTGAAGGATTCTAAATTACGATAATCTTGGTGTGTAAGATCTTCTTCTTCTCTATCAATTGGGATTAGTGGTATATGGATGCCTGCTTTGCTTAATGTTACGATATAAATGGGCATAATATTACTTCCAAAATTATGTTCAACTCCAAAGTGATCATAACATATTTGATGATTTCTAGTGTTAATCTTCACATTATTGTTAGATAAGAAATCTAGTCCTAAGATGCATTGTTCATTTAAGTTTTTCATAACATAAAAGTGATGGTTAATAATATGGTTATCATTGATAATAACTGAAAATTCATATTTCCCTTTCGATTTAAGTTCTTGTCCCGACACCGTTCTAAAAATAGGAGGATTCGCATTTTCTACTTGTTTTAAGTTCTCATTACACTCTAGAGTATCCAATATTTTACTGGATACTAAACTAGCGGCGGCGCCAGTGTCCACTAAAGCTATGATTTCCTTATTAAAAATTCTAACGGGAATACGTATCAGTTTAGGAATTTCTACTTCTACATCTGATCCTAAATTGTATGTTAGTTGGGAGTTACGGATTGGTTTTATGGTGTTTATCGGGGACCTTGGTTGTTGGTACGTGCCATATCTGTCCAACATTCTCTTGCAATATCTGCTCTTCGGTTACACTTGTAGCAGGTTATTTCTCGATTTTCAGTGGTTCGAGGGTTGCTGCCAGTGTGCTGTTGCTGCTGTAGATGTTGGTTGCTGTTATAACGTGCTTGATGTCTGTAGTTGTCTGGTCCGTTGTAGTTTCCTTGCCGGTTTCGTTCCGATATGGGTCGCTCCGATATGAGTCGTTCCGATATGGGGGACGTTGGTGAGATGGGAATCTGGTTTGCCTGTATTATGAAGGATTATAATTTCTTTGTCCTGACGAATTGTAATCTCTGCGGTAGGGGCTGTTGTCTCTTGTTTCTACTTAGACTTCTTTCTCGACTTGATTCTGGGCTGTTATGACTGTCAGCAAATCACACTCGCGAATCACGTGATCTTGAGTAGCGTTCACTTGAACGTGGTCTTCCTTTTTCGTATTGGTCAGTTGCAACTATGGTAACGTCGTTTTCCTGTGGGGATCCACGTTTCGTATTAGTAAATTTTAATTCTGACAGAGCTTCTGATAATTTTTGCTCAAGTAGTTGGATTTTATCGTCTTGTTGTTTTTCGTGATGCGTTATCCCTGCTATAACAGCTGACATCTCCTGGTCGTCTGTAGCTTCTTTTGTGTGTAGAAATTTTTCAGAAGTGAAAAGTTGTTTGCATAATGCGTCAAAGTCTTCTGTGTTTTCTGGCATTCGTAAATAAAGTTCTGCTTAATACTTTGGTAGTAATCCTTGTAGTAGGATTTTGCTTTTTCTGTGATCCCTCATCTTTTTCACTTTGTTTAGTAATTGTTCTTCAATAATAGTTTGGTTATGGTCAGCCGTTTCTTCTTTACCAGCGATGGTATCGTAAAGATTATTTAACCTAGACACGAAAGCTCTGCAGTTTTCTTCCGGTTTTATTAGTTTTTTTTTTTTTTTTTTTTTTTTTTTTTTTTTTTTTTTTTTTTTTTTTTTTTTTTTTTTTTTTTTTTTTTAATTTTTAAAAAAAAAAAAATTTTTTTTTTTTTTTTTTTTTTTTTTTTTTTTTATTTTTTTTTTTTTTTTTTTTTTTTTTTTTTTTTTTTTTTTTTTTTTTTTTTTTTTTTTTTTCCCTTTTTTTTTTTTTGATTTAACCCGTCGTCGTGTGTTACGCCCATGTCGACCTTCTTTTTTAGCTGTTGATTTTCTTGCTTCAAATAGATGATTGTTATTTTTAAGTGTTCTATTTCCGTTTTAAGGGTTTTTATTGTTTGTTCGAAGTCGTTGGTTTGTTCTATTTCCAGCTCGTAGTGGAGTGACTTGTCTCCACTGTCTGTCGGCAAGGTCAGCTCGTTTATATCTCCCACTAGTTTGGTTATTTCTCCTGGTTCGTCCTCGTCTAACATTGATTCGTTGGAGTCTTCAGTATCGATGAATTTAACTTGAAGTTTTTTGTATTCTTTCACCCGGTTTTCTAGAAATATTTTTTGATTTTCTTGTCCTCGTACCCGATCTTGTAGTTCTTGAAGGTCTTTTTCAAGGTTCTTGTTCTTCGAAGTAAAATCTAGCAAGTTTTTCTTTAAATTGATTTTCTCTGTTGAAGCCTTGTCGAGTCTGTCTGCCAAAACTTTTATCTCTTTCTGGAGCTGCTCTGCTGTTTCCGATACTTGTTTTATCTGGTTTTCTGCAGTACTGAGTTTCTGGATCAGTCTGGTCTTCTCACCTTCAAGTTTGTTGATTATTTCTTGCCTTTCGGTCTCGACAACTGCGTTGTTTTCCTCTTTTCTTTTAAGAAGATTCTGCAATTGGCTCTCGGATGCTAAGGTGGTTTAAAGGTTTTGTTCTAGGTCGGTGATTCGGGAATTGGCTTTTTCAAGGGAGTTTTTCAGAGCCTCGTTGTTTTCTTGAAGTTGCTCTAACGAACTGCTTAAAGTGTATTTGGAACTTTTTGCCTTCTTTTTGTTACTCTCCAATTGTTTTTGCGCGTTTGAAAGTTCAAATTTTAGCGTAGATATCTGTTTTTTATCTTCAATTAGTGCAATTACTGACTCTTTCTGCAATACACTGATGGTACCGAACAAAAATTCTTTTTCCTTTCCGTGCAATGTGTGTAGCTGTGGGAGTAAACTATCGAGTATTCCGGTGTTCCCACCTTGTGCGACTATATCGTCTTTGAGTGTTTTAGTAGCATTTGCAATGGTTTCTGCCGTTACACCATCTGCTACTTTTAAAGTTTGTTCTAGAAGGTAATAAGTGTAAAAATGCAGCGAATTTTGCGTCGCCTGACTTGCTTCTTGTTTCTGTGTTTGCTGCGACCTCTTTCTCGAATTTATTCTCGGCAGTTATGATTGTCAGCAAATCGCAATCGCGAATCACGTGTTATTGAGAAGCGTTTACTTGAACGTGGTCTTCTTTTTTCGTATTGATCAGATCTTTGTTGTCTGTAGCTTCTTTTGTGTGTAAAATTTTTTCAGAAACGAAAAGTTGTTTACACAATGCGTCGAAGTCTTCTGTGTTTTCTGGCTTTCATAGATAATAGTTCTGCTTTATATTTCGGTAGTAATCCTTGCAGTAGGATTTTGCTTCTTCTGTGGTCCCTCCCCACATAACAATTTAATGCAGAAACTCATCCTAAATCTGTCTTTCTAGGACGTGCAGTACTGGACCACCAACGGATGTTATAAGGATGCGCTCAAGCCACGGTCATTTTAAAAAGTAAATCACGTCCCTCTGAAGAATTCTTATTTTGATCCATTTCTTTAAAAGCCACATTTCCACAATTAACAGTAAATATATCAAATAATAATCCAGAATTTCTTTTTCAATACGTAGTGATTGGTTAACAAGAAGAACCTCAGTCTATGATGCGGGAGTCCAATTATCGAAACTCATAATAGTTATGTTTCTCTTCTGGTATTTTGGTCAAAGAGCGGAAGGTGTAGATTTATTAAATGCTAAATTTTATTCAAAAATTAATTTCTTAATGATGGAAGTAAAAACTATTTCACTGTAAATAGTGTGTGTCTGTCTAAAATTTTTAAATATAAATTAATGTTGCGTATTTGGTAAACTGTTTGACTGTAATGCGGGAGACCCGTGTTCGAATCCGATGGTAGAAAACCACTATTTGCATTTTTTGTTTAGAGCAAAAAGTCGTCCTAGTGAACGCCAAAATGAGAGCTTTGGTGACCATAAAAATACGTGTATTAGAGCAGTTTTTGCCGGTATTCAACACCTACTAACATCGTCTTTAAGTCGTCATTGTAGGATTTCAGGACAGAATAAAGAAATCCTAGTAGTGCCATTAGGATGAATAAATATCCTTTAAAAGACGTCAGTATGCTGTTTGGGTCATCTTTTTCACTTGTTTAGTAGTTGGCCTTCAATAATAGTTTGTTTTTGATATGCCCTTTCTTCTTTACCAGCGATGGTATCGTAAAGATTGTTTAACCTTGATACGAAAGCTCTGCAGTTTTCCTCCGGCTTTTTAGTTAGTTTTGAAAGTTTTTTCTCCAGTGTAGCTAAGTCATATGTGTCTTGAAGTCTTGTTATTAGGGATTCTTTCCAATCCTGGTAATTTAGATCATCACCTTCCTCCTCAGCGTCGTTTTCATGCCATTACAAGGCTTCACCTTTCAATCGATCAGAGAAAAAACGTATTTTTTTATCTTCATCCCATTCGTTGTTTCGTGCCACGTGCTCGGCACCTCGTAGCCACTCTAATATTAGTTTTTCAATGCTTTTTCCTTTGAAGATTGGGATTGCCTTTTTGTCTTCTCTGGAGAAAAGCTCTCCTAGGGCCTTCACTAATGGTTGAGGGAAGTACCTGTTCACTTTCTTTGCGTATTCGTCGTACTGTTCAATTGCTGGAATATCGTCATCCTTGGGATTTTTCTTGGAGGTGTTCGCGAACGTCTTCTGCATTGTGTTTTTCGAAGCGTCCTCGTCATTTTGTGTTACGCCCATGTCGACCTTCTTTTTAAATGTTGATTTTCTTGCTCCAAATGGATGATTGTCTTGTTTAGGTATTCTATTTGGGTTTTGAGGTTTTCTATTGTTTGTGAGAAGTATTAATCTTAACCTGTAACAACAATTACGCTAATACCTGCAATTAAATACTTTTGAGAGTTAAACTTAGTGTTGCGGATTGTCAAAGTCCACAGGAAGAGAGAGCTTCTAAATTTGGAAGGCCCGTAAGACGGCCTATTATTTTTGACTTATAATGTATGTTGTAATTGCAAACTTTGTGTAGGCCGCCAAGGGCGCTGCCAAGCAGAGCCTTATTGGTGGCCGATATCGGCAATAGCCGTTGTTATAATTTTTCCCCTTGTAGAGGCAGACGCCATTATTTGTGTCAAAAGTTAGTTTCAATAAAATCAGTGGTAGAACCTGCCTAAGTTAAACTCACAAAGGGTTTTAATCGCAGGTATTAGCGTTGTTATTTAGATTTAATACTTTTCACTTAGGCAGGTTCTATCACTGATTTACTTGAACTGACTTTTGACACCATAATAGCGTCTGCTTCTACAGGGGGGAAAATTCGAACAACGGCTATGCCCGATATCGGCCAAAGAGAAGGCTCTGCTTGTCAGCAACCCTGGCGGCCTACACGAAGTTTACAATTACAGCATAGTTTACAAGTCGAAAATAATTGGTCGTCTAACGGGCCTTCCAAATTAAGAGACCCTATCTTCTGACGGACTTTGACAATCCGCAACAGTTTGTTCGAAATCGTTGGTTTGTTCTATTTCCAGGTCGTAGTGGAGTGAATTCTCTCCACTGTCTGTCGGCAAGGTCAGCTCGTTTATATCACCCAATATAGTTTGCATATTTCTCCTGGTTAATCCTCTTCTAACCTTGAGTCGTTGGAGTATTCAGTCTCCATGAATTTAACTTGAATTTTTTTGTATTCTTTCACTCAGTTTTCTAGAAATGTTATTTGATATTCTTGTCCTCGTACCCGATTTTGGAGTTCTTGAAGTTCTTCTTCGAGATTCTTGTTCTTCGAAGTAAAATCTAGCAAGTTTTTCTTTAAATTGATTTTGTAGCCTTGTCGAGTCTGTCTTTTATCTCTTTCTGGAGCTGTTCTGCTGTTTCTGAGACTTGTTATATCTGGTTTTCTGTACTGTTGAGTTTCTGGATCAGTCTGGTCTTCTCACCTTCAAGTTTGTTGAATATTTCTTGCCTTTCGGTCTCGACAGCGGCGTTGTTTTCCTCTTTTCTTTTGAGAAGGTTCTGCAATTTGTTCTCGGTTGCTAAGGTGGTTTCAAGGCTTTGATCTAGGTCGGCAATTCATGAGTTGGCTTTTTTCGAAGGAGTTCTTCAGAGCCTCGTTGTTTTCTTGCAGTTGCTCTATAGAACTGCTTTAAGTGTTTTTGGAACTTTTTGCCTTCTTTTTGTTACTCTTCAATTGTTTTTGCACGTTTGAAAGTTCAAATTTTAGGGTAGATATCTGTTTTTTATCTTCAATTAGTGCAATTACTGACTCTTCATGGAATACACTGATGGTATCGAACAAAAATTCTTTTTCTTTTCCACGCAATGTGTGTAGTTTGTAATGGGCAACTAACAATACTCAAAGTAGAGTATACCTACTACCAGCCGAAGTAACCACGTCACGAGCGGCGGTGTCAGTCAACGACCGTGAACGGAACAGGCAACGCTCGGGGTAACCACCGTGGGACTGCCACGTTCCAACGTGACCATGGAGTATAAAAGACGAGACGACGAAGCGTCTCGTTGGGAGTTAGTTACCGTTTTATAGTATTTCTCGTGTAACCAGTGTCTCGTGAAATACACCTTCTGAAAACTTATTATTATAGTATTTATTAAAAGTAATCATTACAAGCTGTTGGAGTAAACTATCGAGTGTTCTGGTGTTCCCACCTTGTGTGACTATATCGTCTTTGAGTGTTTTAGTAGCAATTGCAATGGCTTTTGCCGTTACACCATCTGTTACTTTTAAAATTTGTTCTATAAGGTAGTAAGTGTAAAAATTCAGCAAACTTTTCGTCACTTAACTTGCTTCTTGTTTCTGTGTTTGTAACTGTTGGATATTTTCAGTTGTTGAGATGGTCTGGTATGATTTGCTTCTTTCTAAGTCTTGCTTAAATTCTAAGTCTATTAAGGTCTTACAATGGTCAAAAAATTGTTCTCGATGGTGACTTAGGTTTGCGTCTTGGTCGGTTAAATCAGATTCTTGTAGTACGGGGTATAAAGGTAGTAATGTGTTCTCGTTTAGAGCAGTCATTTTTCTACAGGTGAATCAAACGGCATTTGCTTACCTCGATGGTGTTCCTATGTCAGTTGCTTGAAGACTTGTTGATAGAAGCGTAGAACACTTGCAGCTGGCAAATGAAGCACAGATCAGAAACTTTTCTTCCAGAGTCTCGTTGTTAGTCTCGTTGGGACCTCCAAATGTAAAGGTTTCCGGACTGTGTATTTGCCAATAGACAACTCTGAATAATATGTTACAACCATGCACGTATATACCAAAGATTGAAGGTTAAGAAGGGAGGGGTATTCAGTAACTTTTACTTTTATCATAAACAGTTAGCCTCGGGGAAGGGTGTATTCATGACGACCTTCTTGCTGGGTAGGGTTGCTGTTGCTGGGAGGAGTTGCTGCGATCTATTACAATGGATACCGTTGTTGCTTCCGAGCAGTTAATGGCTTTTTTTTAAATTACGGTTCAGGATTCAGGACCCATTAGGATGTGTGTGTTCTTAAGGTAAGTTCTTAAGGTATGGTTCAATTGCTGGAAACTTGTTCGGTTTAATATTTTATTACATTCTTTCGGATGGGGCTGTTTAAGGTATTGGGAACATTTTTAAGAAAGCGAACGATATCGTTATAGTTGACCTCTTCCATGTGATGTACAAATATATCTTGAATTGGACGGAATGGAACTAAATATCGTTTTTATTTGACTCGTTTTTTTCCCCAGCCAATGCCAGTCAATAAGGTAAAACCAGTTGCGTCCTAGGTACAATCCTAAGCTTTGTGGAATTTAACCTGATCACTCATGATGATCTCTTAATTTTGAAATATTGTCTGCTGTATCCCAGCTTTCTCCTAATACGTCTTCAGAGTGTACGACTCCTGAAACTCTTACTGAATCCGATAGTAAATCTGTTTCCCCTGTTAATTCCGCAAGTTGGTAAAGATAATTCTCAGTTACGAAAACTTAGATCAAACGTTCCATACGAGACAGTAGCAGGACTCCATCATCCCTCCTCCTCCATCCAGGCATCCACTCGGAAAACACGAAATAGGGTAGCATCAGGAGCTGCTTTAGGAAAGCCCACGCCCTCCATTTTTGCTAGGATCGCTGCTAGAATTTCACCAGCTAAGTCTATCCCCAAAGTTTCGCCTAAATCTAGTTCAGTAGCGGGGGCAGTGTTAGGATTTTTCACGGTGAGGAACACTCTGAATGGAAAGTCACCTGAACCTGAGTCTTCGTAACTTATTAACAAAATCATGAACGAACACAAGAAGATCTTTCAGCCCAAGACGAGCCAGCTTCCGTTACTAGTCCTTGCGATCAAAAGCCTGAAGGAGACAGAAGCGGACTTCTTGTCGAACGATCCGAAGAAATGGGTACAGCTGATTCGGTTGATCCAGGACATCCGGCTGTCGAACCTTTACCAAGTCAACCCGAATCCAGCGACGATGTGGATGGAACCAAATGCTGCTGAGATACCTGACGTCGATCCTACAGTTGCTACTCTACGCATGGGCGAGGAAGACAGCGACATATGAGCCACAGGCATCTAACATGACAGTGATCTTCATATCGTACGCGAGACATTTCCTGACATTCCGGCTGTGTCAGATTTATTGCATCACGGAGCTGCAGAAAGTCACTCTGCAGAAAGACAAGACTATTCTGGACTCTATCCCGGAATCTGGGCCTATTGTCAGGCAGAGAAGAGAATCCTACCTTCACCTGTCGAGCGAGGTGACCAATTACCTTCCGCAAACCCCATTAACTGTAGAACATTTACGGCTACCCCAATTTTGCACTCAAGAAAGCCTTACAATCCAAGAAAATTTTTACGGTTCATGAACAAAATCATATGATAGCGCAATTAAAATCAATCAGCCATTATCCTCAACTATCAGAACCGAAACCGTAAAACCATTGCCCAACCTGTTGCCCTTGCTAGACGAAATTCAATCCCTTTAAAACAACCTTTAGACCACACACACCCCTTACGGCTGTTGTCAGCAACAATTGAAGCACAAGTGAAAGCAGCTACAAGTGTCTCAGCCCAATTCTCACAGCACAACAGGCATACACACAACCACCCTCTGGCGAAGAAAATACAAAACACACTACAGATAAACGAGACAGCCAACAAATTCCAAACAACACCACATACACCACCACTCGGAGACTCAATGCCACTTCAACCAAACAAAACTGCCAGTGCCACCCGTGGCACAATCAACGCCAACAGGAAACAACAAGCCGTTCCACACCTAACAAACAATAAAAATTGATCCACTTCAGTATTCATTGGTGACAAATGTCATCCCAATAGGAGATCTGCAAGAACTACAGAAAGCACAACGCACGCAAACTATGGTCATTCAACTTCAAAGTTTTACGGGAGGACAATCAACTCGTTTCGATTGCTAGATTTAAGTATTGAAAATATTGCTGCCAAGTCAAACTGGAACAAAAAAGAAAAAATTGAATATGTTAGTCACCAAAATAGCCGGCTTCGCTCATGATACTCTACAAAATATCATAGAAAAACGTCACTCAAGATAACAATGAAGTAAAACGGCTGCTACAAAAACGTTTCCATGGAAACGAAAATCAAGATTTTTTTAAAAATACAACTGGAAGAAGTAAAACGACACTCAGGCGAAGCTATTCTTGATTATGGTTTCCGCTTCAAAAATTTTGTTTAACATGGATACCCCAAGGGCAAAGAAGAAACAAAAGCTGATGAAACTACACGACTATAAATGCTACGACAAAAATTTCTTCCAGGGTTATACACATGTTAATGTACTTTGTCGTTTAGCGCCGGATGCTAAGAGATGCAAATGTGCGATGTCAATCGACTTTTTTTCTCTGGCCGGTTGTCAAAGGACTCAAAAGCCCGTCAATGGCCGGCCAGAGAGGCAGTCCTATGTAGTGATTCAGACTAGTTGTTAGTGCTGTTAGTGCTGTTACTGTGTAATGGTGTGTGAAAGTGTTGTATAAGCTGTCTATGACTAAATACATCCCTTAACCCAGTGAATCGGTTACATGGTGGAGATGCTCCTGCGTTTTTCACTGATGAGGTACGAGTTTTTACTTGGGTAGGCGTTCGCTGAGAGGGGTCTCTGGAAAACGAACTCGCAATTTATTGCCGGGCACGAGGCCACAGCAACGGTCTGAGAGAGCGTGTATTAGGTGTGATAATAGACGCTGGGTAAAGGAACCGTAGACGAGCAGCAGAGGAGGCTGCCAGGGAGATTCAGACTTATTAATCGGGAGGGCGGAGACACCTCTAGCACGATTTTCAACAGGATTGCAGGCAGCAAACGCAGCTTCGGCTCGGTCAAAGGGCCGTTCAAGAGGCCCTCCTGGGGAAGTAAGCGACCTCACTTTGGGACAGAAAGGTATGTGGTTGGCCAGTGAAATGTCCCTATTGCGGGAGGTTCCAGATCTGTCACAATTCCAGTCAGAAGCTGCCAGAAAGAAAAGAAGGAGAGGACAATGAAATCTAAGAAACCCGAGGGCAAGGAGCCTAAGGTGGCCTGCGCTGTGATTGGCAGAGACCAAACTACAGGAAGAACCAATGGTGATCGTCAGCCGACCGAAGAAATTTGGATTGATGGACGACCGGTTGATGCCTTGGTTGACACAGGAGCAATAATTTCAGTTATTTTGTTATCATTGGCGAGTAAATTGAAGTTGAAAATAGTCCCGTGGGAAGGACCGATGGTCGTGACGACTGATGGACAACCGATGAACCCGAGGGGAAAGGTTTCCACAACGGTCACGAAGAAAAACGCGTCCGTGGAGGGTGAAGCCTTGGTCCTGATGACATTTGGACCAGAATTTATTATGATGAGAAATCTACTAAACCTGTTTCGAGAGCTAAAATTTGTTTTAGCGATCCACCAATAGTGGAACTTGGCGCCATCCCCATGGAAGCGAGCAGTTGGAACGAAACAGTGAGGAAAGTGAGAGCGATGGTGCGGGTGACGTTGCCGAAAACAAGTGCGTTGCCAGTGAAAGTGCCAATCACTAAATCGGGAGGAAATGACACGATTATGTTACTCAGACCGTCGAAGAAACTGCTGCAGAATAGTGCACTTTCGGTGGGTCACGCGCTGATCGACTGCTCAAAGACGGATGCAGTGGTCACGTGATGAACGTCGATCATGCGGATCATGTGATCGTAGAGGGAACATCCATCGGTCACCTAGTGCCCATTGACCAGACCAGTAATCTCTCTCTGGAAGTTGGTGAAGGGAGGGATGCAGCCGTGGAAGTGAGGGGCCGGTTGGGAAAAACGTGGGAACCAGCAGCATTCGATCAATGTGTGGCGTCGACCTTAGTGGCGCAAGATCGAAACGACCTAATTGAGCTGCTGATAGAGTTCCAGGATGTGTTTGCTGACAGTGGTGTTTGTTTGGGCCAGTGCACTGTGCTTGAATATGCTATCCCAACGGGAGGGGCGGCACCGATTAAACAACTGCCAAAGAGATGTGCATGGAGGGAGCGGGAATTGATTAAGGATGAGGTGAACAAGATGCTTAAGCAGGGGCTTATAGAGCCTGCATAAAGCCCGTGGTCATCGTCCATCTTCTTGATGAAGATAAAGGACGGGAAGTGGCGATTCTGCATTGACTGCAGCCGGCTGAATGAAATGACAACGAAAGATGTCCACTCCCTCGCATAAACCATGCACTGTCCAAATTGGAGGAAGCGGCTCTGTTTAGTGTTGTACCCCTTCAGAGCGGGTATTGGCAGGTGCCAGTCTCGGAAACTGATAAGCTCAGCTCCGAGCACATTCCAACGGTTAATGGATATAGTGTTGCAGAATTGAAGTGGACCGAATGCCTGGTCTACATGGATGACGTGGTGACTAGGAAAAGTCTTGCCGTGCTTCCGAAAGGCTAATTTAAATCTGAAGATGGAAAAATGTGCCTTTGGGAACGAGCGTGTGCGGATTCTGGGTCACATGGTAAGCAAAGCCGGAGCAAAGAGCTTTGTAGGCCTTTGCTCATTTTACTGCAAGTTCGTTCCAAACTACGCCCAGGAGGCGTACCCGCTTACGGTAATGGAAGGTAAAGTGGTTTTTCGTTTTGGAGAAATGGAACGAAACGATTTCCCTGAGCTGAAGGCTGCGCTGGTGAAAGAATCCAGACCAGGAAGCCGGATCAAGAGAAGAAGAAGGGGCTGATGGAGATAACGCAGGCAGCGGGACCCTCCGAGCGTATCGGCATTGATGTCCTTGGCCCGTTCCCGCAATTATGCAGCGGTAACACAAATATCCTTGTGGCGGAGGACTACCTTACGAAATGGGTAGAAGCCAGGGCCTTTCCGGAAGCCATGGCCAAACATATCGCAAAATTCTTTGTCGAGGACGTAGTGGTACGACATGAATTTCCACGGGAGTTGACCTCGGACCAGAGGAAATGTTTTATGACTGAAGTCACCCGTGAAGGCACTGCTGCGACTGTCATATCACATGACGGTGCCATACAATCAAATGGCGAACGGCCTAGTTGAAATTCAGAACAAGACGCTAGCAACAATGTTACCGATGTACTTGGATGAGAGCCACAAATACTGGGATGAATTCCTCGGATATGTGACATGTGCCTACAACACCACACGGCAAGAGAGTACCAACCACATACCTTTCATGGTGATGTATGGAAGGGAAGCAGTGATTACAGCGAATCTGCTGGCGGCGACGGTGACAAGCCAGTCGAAACTCGTCGGTGCAAAAGACCTAATGAAGGCGATGATGGAGCCTAAAAAGACGTAAAGGACCGGCTGGCCATCGTACAGCAACGTCAGAAGACGCAGTACAATGCCAGAGTCAGTGCGGCACTAGTGTACGAACGTGGAGACCTAGTGTTTATCTTTCGCCTACAGTGGAAGAAGGAGCTCGCGGAAAAGTTACTGCATCAATACGTGGGTCCCTAAAAGTGATCAGGCAGGTCACTGAGTTGAACTACGAACTTCGGAAACCAAGTGGGATTGCACAGATGACTCTTGTGGTGCAACTGTCGCAAATGAAGAAGTTTGTTGTGGAATGCGACGAGGAGTCCGATAGCGACGAAGAAGATGTTGTTATAATCGTCAACTACAGAAACCACCACTAGATGGTGCAGCTCTCTTGTCATTTTATGTTCCCTTCCTTGTCAGCAGACGAAGTATCTTGCCTTCTTCTTTCTCGTGTTCCTGCCAAGACAAGTGTGTTATTCCTCCTGGCCCAATTCAGTTCACTTAAGTATTACAATAAACGTTTTTCTGTTTTCTAACTAAAAGGTATTTAATTATAAAAACCCACAGGTTATGGGCCCAGATTCCGTAAAAATTTCTAATACATGTAATTTACCTTTTTAGACTGAAAGCATGGCTTACAATGCCAAAAAGACAAGTCACATTGACAAATTTAATGGAACTGACTTCACATTCTGGAAGAAACAAGTTTTGATTGTACTGAAAGTACATAAATTAGACAAAGTTGCTGACGGCACTTTTATTTGCCCAGTCCAGGAGATTGATGCTGAAGGCAATCCTCTATTGAACGAAGCCGGAGTACCAACACAGCAAGAAACCATTCAAGAATGGAACGACAAAGATTTGCAAGCACAAGACTTGCTTTTCAGCACTACTGATCCAGGTACAATCTCAACGAGATTCCTTTTTTTTTTTTTCACAATCTCACAGAGATTCTTTTTTCCACAATCTCTACGAGATTTTATTTGACACAGTCTCATAGAGATTCTCATTGTACAATCTTAACGAGATTTTACTTCTTATAATCTCACAGAGATTTTATTCAATGTCACAGAGATTAACTTACATCTTTTTGCACAGGTGTTCGCAGAATTCTCTTAGAATGCAACACATCATATGAGATGTGGACAAGGCTCACACAGCAATACGAGCAAAAGGCTGCTGAAAATCTCTTTGTATTGATTGACCGTTACTATCAATATACCTTCAACGAGAATGACAATATGATGACCCACCTCGCCAAGATTGAAGGAATGGTCGGCCAACTAAGGGACCTAGGATCCCCAATTGATGACAATCAAGTTGTCTCAAAAGTTTTAATGACACTGCCACCAAAGTATGCCAACTTTAGAGAATCATGGGGCCTCCTAGCAACTGCAGACAAGACCAAAGCTAATTTGATAGCTAAACTCTTACTGTCAGAATCCATGCTGGAACACCGACAAAATCAAGAAAATGTCCAAAGCCAAGAAAGAGATATTGCTCTGATTGCTTCAAGAAACGCCGGCCCCTCTCGAATGAAATGCTCCATCTGTGGAATGAACAATCACAATCATCTTGATTGCCGGAACAGAAACAAGAGAGAATTCTTTAAACCTCATGGGCCTCAACAACCAAAGAAGCCCCGAGTGAAATGTACGTATTGCCATTATCAAAACCATGTATACGAAGATTGTCGTACCCGCAAGAGACATGAACAAGAAGCTTCTACGTCCCAAAAACAAGAACAAAAGAACTCCGTGGCCCACTTGGCATCCAAGCAGAAGGAAGAGTCTGACAGCGAAATGTTCAATCTCGAACATGCTTTTGTTTCATTCAGTCTTGGAAAACTTCAGGCTGATGATTGGTTCGCAGATTCTGCCTCAACGGAACATATGACAGAACATCATCATTACTTCACCTCTTTTGAGCCTATTTCCCACAAATGGAATGTGAAAGGTGTTGGAAGAGATAATCAGCCACTAGAAGTGAAAGGAAAAGGCGATATTAAAATCAAAATCACTGTTGGTACAAATGTTCATTACGGGATTCTTCAAAATGTTCTCTATGTCCCTGGCATCGGCGTGAACCTATTCTCCATCGGCAAAGCAACAGATCGTGGAATTACAGCCATCTTTGAACAAGATTCTGTCCGTATGTACCGTGGAACCAACCTTGAACTCATCGGCACGCGTTCTGAAAAGGATCTTTACCAACTTAATCTGCTAGCAGTGTCGCCAGAAAGCTCAGCCACATCGTCATCATCACAGACTGTAGCAGGTACAAATTCGCTTGTTTTCCCTGCTGTTTCTCTCAATATCTGGCACAAACGTTTTGGCCATGCCCATCATGCTGTTATTAAGAAAATGGAAGCAAAAAATTCTGTGATTGGACTTAGTCTATCAAACGACCCAATCGATCCTGAACCGTGTAAAGGCTGTGCCCTTGGCAAGAGTCACAGACAACCGTTCCCAACCAGTGTCCGTCGTCGTGCAACCAAAGTTGGTGAAATTGTGCATTCAGATCTTTGTGGTCCAATGAATGTTCCGTCCATTACTGGTTCCCTGTACTATGTACTCTTTCAGGACGATGCGTCGGGTTTTCGTGTCATTTATTTTCTTAAAACCAAAAGTGAAACATTTAATTATTTTAAAATCTATGTTGCACGCATGTTAACTGAAACCGGTCACCGCATCTCAATTTTTCGATCTGATAATGGTGGGGAATTTTTGGATGGGGATTTTCAATTGTATCTTTCCACAAATGGCATTCGTCACGAAACAGGGCGCCCTACACACCAGAGCAAAATGGTGTGAGTGAACGTTCAAACAGAACGCTCATGGAATCGGCAATGAGCAGTCTATTTGATATGGATCTACCTCGTGATCTGTGGGCAGAAGCAGCGAATACGTCAGTGTATGTTAATAATCGTGTTCACGGAAGATCGACAAATTCCACCCCGTTTGAGATTTGGTATTGTCGTAAACCTGATGTTTCTTATTTTCGAATATTTGGGTCTTTCGCTTACGTCCATGTCCCAAAACAACTTCGGCGAAAACTTGATGCTAAAAGTCAAAAACTTCTCTTCGTGGGGTATAGTGAAACCCAAAAAGCGTATCGATTCTTTGACCGTTCTTCTCGCCGGATTATCGTGAGTCGAGATGCTATATTTTGTGAAACACCGACGACTGTCCCAACCGTTTCAGAAAATGTAGCAAAACCTGACCAGCCAATTCATTTACATGTCCCAGTCCCTTCAGTAAATGTAGTAAATTCCGACGGGCAAATTCATTTACCACAATCGACTCAAACCGAGCCGACAAGTGACTGTGCTACTGAATCTAATTCACCTTTTGATCCTTATGATACTGTAAAAAATTTTCATGGTTTTGAGCCTGTTCTCCGTCGTTCCCTTCGCATCAGGACGCCAAAAGTGATCCCCTCTTTCCTTGCAAAACCGAATTTTCCACTGCTAAACGATCCGGACAATCTTTTCACTTATAACGATGCAATTTCCGGTAGCAATAGTAAAGAGTGGGTTACTGCCATGTTAACTGAAATAGATGCTTTGAATCGCCTTAAGACATGGTCATTGGTGCCTCGCCCTTCGGATAGAAGGATTGTTAAATGTCGATGGGTTTATGCTGTTAAACGCTCCATCACTGGTTTGGTCGAAAAATTCCGTGCTCGTCTAGTCACAAAGGGCTTCTCCCAAAAAGCGGGAATTGATTTTGATGAAACGTTTTCTCCTGTCGTAAAGTACGACTCCTTGCGTATTATCTTATCCATTGCTACTGCGCAAAATTTAGATTTATTTCAATTTGATGTTTCTTCTGCTTTTCTTTATGGTGAACTCACCGAAGAAATTTATCTTGAACAGCCAGAGGGCTTTTGTGTTTCCGGTAGGGAAGGAGATGTATACCGACTACACAAAAGCTTATACGGCCTTAAACAAGCTGGAAGAGTGTGGAATGCTGTTTGACGGACTGGTAACCACTTTCGGTCTAATTCCCAGTGCTGTAGACCCGTGTGTTTACCGTTACCAAAAAGACAACGTTTATCTCATTCTTTGTTTATGGGTGGATGATGGATTACTAGTATGCAATACCGCCCAACTTGTGTCCGATTTCTTTTCTTACCTCCAAACCCACTTTGAAATGAAACCAAAAGAGGTGGATCGCTTTGTTGGTCTTCACATTTCCCGTGACCATGCCAATCAGAAATTGTTTGTTTCACAACCTTCTTACACTGCAAATCTATTGTCTGCTTTTAATATGACAAACTGTGATTCAGTCAGCACACCAGCTGACCCGAATAGCCGTTTGTCTGTGTCTAAACTCCCTTTGGATTCTTTAGTAAAATTCCCCTACCGAAATGCTGTTGGGGCCCTCATACATTTGTGTGTTACTCGCCCTGATCTTAACTATGCCGTCGGGCAAGTTGCCAAATATTCTTCCAATCCTGATCAATCCCATATCAATGCGGTTAAACGAATTTTTGCTTACGTAAAGGGAACTGCAGACTATGGCATTTGTTTCGGCAGTAAGAAAGATGATTGTCTAATTGCTTTCTGTGACGCTGACTATGCGGGAGATATAGACACCAGACGATCAACGACTGGGTATGTTGTAATGTTGAACGGAGGTCCAGTGACTTGGGGAAGTCGACAACAACAATGTGTTTCCCTATCGACTACAGAAGCCGAGTATGTTGCGGCTTGTGAAACAACCAGACAAATTGCCTGGTTGCGCAACTTACTGCAAGATGTTGGGATAGTTCAAAAAGCTCCAACGCCGTTATTTTGTGATAACCAGGGGGCCATTCATCTTAGTAAAAATCCTGAAAACCACAAGCGTACCAAACATATTGATGTTCAGTATCATTATGTTCGAAAAAGCCAAGCAGAGGGGGTAATTAGTACGCAATATGTGTCGACAACAAAACAATCTGCCGATATGTTCACTAAAGCCTTGTCCCGCCCCATTTTTGAAATGTCTCGGGACTCTATATCTGTATGTTCTATTCCAGGTCAGATTCCAACAACGGAATTTTGAATTGAGAGATTTAACTCACCTTCTAAATTATCCCTTTCAAAGGAATCAAGATTCACGGCGCCTAAAAGGAAAAAATGTCTCAGAAAACTCATAATTTGTTTTTCCCGTTTCCTCTTATGGGGAAGTGTTGTTATAATCGTCAACTACAGAAACCACCACTAGATGGTGCAGCTCTCTTGTCATTTTATGTTCCCTTCCTTGTCAGCAGACGAAGTATCTTGCCTTCTTCTTTCTCGTGTTCCTGCCAAGACAAGTGTGTTATTCCTCCTGGCCCAATTCAGTTCACTTAAGTATTACAATAAACGTTTTTCTGTTTTCTAACTAAAAGGTATTTAATTATAAAAACCCACAGAAGATGAGAAGCTAGAGCCTGACGACACCGGCTTTGATTTTGAGCGTACCGACACCGATTTGGATGCCGAGCGTGCCGACACCGACTCCGGTGTCGCTTGTGCCAACACCGACTCGGGTATCGCGCGTGCCAACACCGACTCGGGTGTCGCGCGTGCCAACACCGACTCGGGTGTCGCGCGTTCAGACACCGGCTCGGAAGAAGGACGACACAGTGGTTTGTGTCGTAGGCCAAATGGTTCAAGCAAATTAAATGAGAGAGGAGTACGTCACGACCGAAGGAGTGGTGTTTCATCCCGAAGGTACTTTGGCCCTGGGGGACTCGGAATGGGTAGTCATCTATGACGTGCCCAGAAAGCGAGTTGAACAAGTATTTAAACTTGTCACCGCTTGGGTAGACGATATGAAGCGTGCGTTTGACAAAATTCACGGGAATTTCCCTATGGAAGTCACTCTATTTTTGGAAGGTTCGGCGCGTGACTTGGCTGAAATCAAGGCAAGAACGGAACGCCGGAGGCTGGAATTTTTGGAGTTGAAACGAACTCTGAAAGGCGACGTAACCAGGTGGAAACGCGGTCTGTTCGACGCAGGTGGCAAGCTGCTTAACTGGCTCTTCGTGACTGCTACGAGAAAGGACCAGGAATCAGTGCACTCGAGGCTCGAGTCGTTTGACAAGAAAGGTCTGGAGGTGGAAACCTTCTCCAGTAGCAGGCGACCCTGTTAAATGTGACCAATCGGGTCCCATGGCAGAGCATGAGTCTGAAATCAGCGCTCTCATGGCGTTGGCGGGTCAGATGCGGCGAGAGCAGGTTCAGCTGAGGAAAGTCTTCAATGTAAGCTGAACCTTCTTATAGAAGGTAACGAGGTCTGTGGAGAAGGCAAATAGGGTGCTGGATTGGACGGCTGATGTCTTGCACGGCTGGCAAACCGGCTTAGCAGATGCAGCTATACGGAGACTGTCACCACTCCTTTGTCCTCCAAATGTACTGGCTAAAGTGCTGAATTCGGTTCGACAAGCCTTTCCCAAAGGATGGGGGCTGACACCAGCAGTGAATGGTACGTCAACCAAAAAAATTTACGCTTAAAAAAAAAAGTCAAAGTCATACGTCACGGAAGTTTCCTCCGTAAAAAGTCAACGTCAAAACGTCAAACGTCATTAAACAATTTCCCTACGTCAAAAGTCATGACTTAAGTCATAAAAACGTCAAATTTCCATTTTGCATTTATTTAATTAGATCGGAAGTTGTCCGATACTATTTGAAGAACATTTTAAGCAATATTAACATCTCAAGAAATACATCCGAAAGCCTATTCCGTCGCACTGTGAGAACTAGGGCTGCCTGACTAAACAAACGCTCAACAGGAGCACTAGACAGAATGGCCGTATTATACTTAATGAAGAGATTCTTAATAGCTGGATATCTGTCCAGCATTTCTATGCTAGTTTCCGGAACTCTTAAAAAAATCAACTTCGTCCGGCTTGGCTAGATCAGTAGGGCAGAAGTTGAGAAAGTCGTTTGTAAGAGAAACCGAACTCTTGTCACTCACTGGTGACACCGTATCGCTCAGCAATTGCTTGAACTGGATTATGCAAACCCTCTTTAGATAACGTCAAACGTCAACGTCAAAGTCGGGGATTTTTTAGGTTAACGTCAAAAGTCACCAACACGTAATTTTTTGCGGAAAAATGACTTAAGTCGTGACTTAAGTCAAAAAATGCCTTAAGTCAAAAAATGACGTACCATTCACTGGTCACCAGCATTGCAAGGAGAAAAAAGCTGTAGAGCGTACCAGGATGTCAGGGTGGAGGTGTTGCTGGCGAACGGCAACGTTCAATTGTTCATTCATCTGTCGGTAATTGAGTTTAATTATGCCTTGCAGATTTACAATGTGTTTCCTACGCCGGTAGCCACCAGCAAAGAGGAGTCGGTATCCCATTCGTAACGGGATTGGCTCCATACCTGGGGGTTTCACCAGATCGGCAGCTGTTCGTCGAGTTCAACGTGAACGAAGCCCGGAAATGAACTCCCTACATGGGCAGTGTGTGCCTATTCTTAAAGGCGATTGACCGAAAAGGAAGGTTGAAGAGCTGCATGGCAGCGGTCTTTCAGCAAGAGCAGGAAGGAATCCAGAGGAATGGGTGCCTAGACAGTAAGAAGTGGACCGGCATTGACCTGTTCTACATTAGAGGAAGCAAGTAGGGTTACGCTGGTAAATACAACGTAACCACCGTACTCTAGTGTCCTGGGAAAAGGATCGGTAGAATTGGCCTACAGCAAGTGCTTCCAGCAGCATGGGTCATAAAAATCCCAAGGTTGTGTTCGGCAACCTCGGACAAATGGGTTCTACAAGTGAGCTTTTGACAGATGCTGCCAGTGAACGTAACGAGTGTCATCGACGAGGAAGCTGCAGGGATGCTGATTGGCTTATTAGCGCCGGGAGTGGAGCAATTGCAACTGGTGACAAAGAGCCCCATCATGGAGAAAGCAGCGGCCGCCCTTCGAAAGCCTAGGCTTATAGACCTAGAGGGGACGAGCTCACATATGAAAGTGGTTGCACGCCTACGACGCCAATGGGAAGAAGAGGGGAACGCCAAGCGTTATCCTTTTGAATGGTTGATCGGATGCTTGTTCCCCTTGCCACTTTTGGTGTACCTGTGGATCGAATATCAGAGGCCGAGTAATCACGTGGACACCCTATTGTTGGCTCGTCTTGTGGAGGTGAGAAAGCCAGGAGAAGAGGATCAAGGCCAGTTTGCCCGAATGCGGTCACGTGAATGTCGTCGTTGTATCCGAATTAGTTTTATCAAATGTTAAAGTAGAAAACATGGGGACTCCATATGTTTATGCCTTGTGGGGTTGGTAGGTAGGAGGGTGGATACAAGCAAATCCATACCAAACAAGCAACGGTTACAATCATCAATACAAACAAAATTACAATACTTCACCCTCCTTCATTTGTAAACTTCCCTTCAAGCACGTACCAGATAAACAATCCTCCACCGCAATCCTTTTTCATATCTCAATATCCCTCTCGCTCAGATTTGATTATCTTTCATTCTTGTGGCATGAAAGTTCACGTAAAATGGGATTGTAGAAAATTCAAGAACAAAATACAGATATTCGACAGCGTCCCAAATGCTATTCCTGTTAGCAGATACGATAAGAGCGAATGAAAGCATCCATTGACAAATGCAGCTTAGGTACCAACTTCAGCTTTGAGTCATTTGGTAGGCAAACCTCTTTTTATGGAAAAACCCGGCAAATTTCTCACATTACCATTAATCAAAACAGTTCAGAATCCCGTATTTCCCTTTTTATTAATAAAATTCAATTTGATGCGCTGTTTGATACAGGTGCTGCAAGAAACCTCTTACACGAAAAAGTTTATAGATTATAACCGTCGGAAGTGCAACTGGCCAGTGCTGAGACCGACACAGATTTATTTGACGTACAGAATAGAAAATTACAGACCTAAGGGAAGGTAAAACTACCTATCCAATATGGAGAATTTATACTTGAACAAGAATTTATAATTATTATTACAAGCGGAATTTCTAAAGCTTGTATTTTAGGCTTTGACGCTGCTTTATAACAGTTGTTAGTGATTACGTGTTATGTGGACAAACTAAGACTATTTTTTTTTGGCGAGAGACAAAGCAGGAAGAGAACCCGCTTATTCAAGCAATAATTTAATGACCTCAGTAAAAAAGGCGACGACTTTCTAATATATTTGCATTGTCATTGGAGCCAGAATGAGTAGGTTACAATATCAATTGCTTGGTGGCTTTCCGTCTCTGTTTACTCCTAGTGTAACGAAGGCCTACAAAAATAGTTACTCAACATGCCCATATTTTACTGTCTTATATTTACTCCCCTTTTCACTTATGATATCCTCCTTTTTCCCTATGCTAACATTTACAATTCGTGCTGTATTTGATGCTCATTTCCTTGAAATGTTGTTTGTCAATTCGGAGATAAAGTCATCGCCGCTTTGGTCTGACCTCGACGAACACCTGCAACTGACGTATGTGCGATGCGCATATCGCACAATAAATAAACAACCGGGTGATTGGTTGCATACACGTCACAATCAATCTCTTAACAAAATATCTTTCGATTGGTTGCCCGTGCCGAGTTGCAACATGCCATCAGCGTCTGTGACCACTCCCGAAATGCGAGGTTTCATGGTGAACCCACATTTCTGACAAATAGAGGCGGTTCACAACATCCAAGCAGTTCAGACGTCAATTGCTGAGTGTTTAAACCGTGAGTTTGTCCGTACACTTGTCTTTTCTTTTGTTATCGAACTTTGTTATTTTGTGAGCACTTTTCCTGCTTTTCGCCTTCTTGAACTGTCTGTTTCTTCCGTGACGCGCTCTCGCTCCCACGAGCCACGTTTTATCGTTTTTACCGCCGTGCTCTCCTGTAACGCTCGCGCTACATCGGTAAGCTTCCAACTTCCCTTATATTTCTGTCAATATGATTTGGCTCGTTATCCCATTTCTTGTCCTGTTGTATGTCCTTTCCCGTGTAATCCTTATGGCCTTAGTCAAGTAAATACACACCAATCATTGTGGGTAATTCGCCTCCGAGTTCAGTCTATTTCCAACTCTCAGATACACATTTCAATCTTTGTAGTACTCTTCCCCACAAAGGGATGTATTACACTAGCAAAGAGCTACCGGAGGGAATTACAGTAGATCAATTTTTAGGCGAGACAAATGATAAAGGGGAATACAATTTGCTGATTCGTAATATTTCAAGTAAACTCAATCATTTACCGAATGGAATTTTATTAGGCAATGTCGAAACAGCTTGTCAGTTACTTGGGAAAATTGACGTAAAGGATGAAAATGACACATTGCCAAATGAAGAACAAACGGAAATCGACACTTACGTTTCAAACGTAGAACCTCAAAATAAAATACCTTCAATTAATTTACTAAACGATTTCAAAGACTTTTTTGCTACAACAGATTCTCAATTACGATATACCGGTTTAATTAAGCATAGTATAGACACCCAAGGAAGAGGCCCTATCAGACTTAGACCCTATCAAGCAGCAAGAAAGCATCAGAAAGAGTTAAGACGACAATAAAGACATCGCTGAGTTATCTACCTCTCCCTGGATGCCAACTGTTGTCTCGTAGGAAAGAAAGACGGATGGTTGGAATGGATATTATGGGTCCTTTTACGCCACCGTCAACGAATGGTAATAAATACATAATGGTCATTACAGATTATTTTTCTAAATGAACAGAAATAGCAGCTCTTCTGGATCAAACGGCTGTCACAACAGTCGATTGTTTCATGAACTTAATCGTACAAAGGCACGGTCTACCAAAAGCGATAGTGTCCAATAGAGGAACTAACTTTACGTATGCTATATTCCACCACTTATGTAAAACATTAGAAATCGATCAACGACAAACGACGTTGTATAATCCCGCTAGCAACGGACAAACCGAAAGATTCAATCGTACGTTAACAACAATGCCAAGGAAATAATTAAAGGATGGACAGCACGAAAATTGGGAACAAATGATGTACATGTACGCTTTGCATATCGCAATTCCGATCATTCATCAACATTAGAAACGCAATTTTTTCTTTTGTATGGACGTGATCCTAACCTCCCTATCAATTTTATTTATGCTTTACCACTTTCCACACACTCTCCCACAGATTATACGAGCCTAATGCTGGAACAAATTAAAATGGGCGTTGAAATTGCTCGCGAAGAAAATCAAAGGGTGAGAGAAAAACAAAGAAAACAATATGACAAGAGAGCAGTATTGCACGAATACAAAGTCGGGGATAGAGTATTGATAAATATCAAAGTTCTTCCTCAAGGAAATTTGTCTCAAAATTTAAGGGTCCATACAGAGTAATAAAAGTGTACGGTAATAAAACTCTTTCATGCCAAGACGAGTCCATGTCAACCGACTCCCCTCATGTTCAACAGCATGATAAAGCAAAACGAATTTTGCCCAGATATTGAAAAACAACAAGACAATCTTTTGCCTGAGCTAGACCTCGAGAGTGACACAATTCTAGGAAATAAAGACAATAGACCCCTAACGGAAGATGGTACGGATACTCTTCAGTCGCCAAAAACCGATATTGATCTGTAACAAGCAAGTGACGATACAATCGCCAAAATGACTTCCAAACGAAGACACAACAGAAAAAGACCCATCGGAAATAACCGATACGTCTCTCCGGCTCCACCCCAACCCGACCTTCCATTGTAAAAGCTAACCCAACTTTTGACACCCATCATGCACAAACTAAAAGGGTTATAAAGCAACCACGAAGGCTAATAGAGGAATGCGAATAGTCTGAAATATAAATAGCTTTCTTAGTCTCCCACTTACATGTTCTTCTCAGCTGTAACGAGCCGAAAGCCGCTTTTACTATATTACATTCTCATTATCCTTGCACGGGGGTTTGAGTGACGCATAGATTATGTCACTTAACTAATCCCCTCCCACTTCACCTTGTTACGGTTGACGTACTTCATGGTCAACGTACGTCACGGTTGACGTATGTCACGATTGGCGTGCGTCATGGTCGACGTGAGCACCAGCGGATGTTGCATCTGGAGGATGCACCACTGGCGAATGTCACTACCAGCGGATGTTACTCTCGGCGGATACCACTACCGGCAGATGCTTCATCTAAATTCATCTATCGAAAGCTGCCTTCTAGGAGTATATAAACTCGTTTCTGTCTCTTGTATTTTCAGAGCTGTTTTGTACTCTCAGTAAGAACGTTTTACTGTGTACCGGGAACAAAATACAATATTAAAACAGATCTTACGTTAGGAGGTCCCAACGAGACTGAAAGACTGAAAAGTGAGTAGAAAGACCTGTTTGATATTGTGTTAACTTGGGTAAAGTGCATGTGCTAGTGAGACTACAACGTGCGTCGGAACTTAAAACATCAGAGGTAAGCCAATGAATAGCATTTCTAAAAATTCACCAGAGAATGCTCTCAATATTAATCCACTATACCCCCTACTCTTCCTTGTACCCTACCCAAGATACCCTTGACACCCAAGACCATGAGTCCGAAACACAACAAATTAGAGAGCAGTTTATCACATATTGGAAAGAGCTCGTAGAGCTTGAGGACGAAAATTTTAACGAAAAAAAAAATAAACCCCACCAAACCATCTCAACCACACTTAACGCAAATAGAGGGGGAAAGAAGACATCCATAGAAAAACTAACAACACACTTCAACTTCATACGCACTTCAAAGGAAACTTTGGACAACAAACTTACCTTAAAAATTTGCTGAAGAAACAAGCAGCAAGGAAATAAAACAAAGCCAGGAGACAATTAACCAGCTTGAGAAAGAAAAACAATTGCTAATAGAAAATCTATACGCCACCTAGAAAGAGGTTAGGTACACTTCAGAATGGATCCAGCAGTTAGAAGACGAGATCAGAAAAACGAAAAAAGCATTTAACGAGACCCAGATAGAAAAAAAATGTTTGCGTAAAAACCTAATAGACATAACCGAGAAGAGCAGAGGCATCGAAAAAGAACTGCTAGAAGTTCAATCATACACCTCTAAGCAGCAACATAAAGCATCGATAATTTCATTTCCTGGAGGCCGAAGGAACAGACCATTCGACACGGGAAGAAGAAGTTAGAGAAGTAACAGAACTAGTAAACCAGATTACCGACCTAACATCTTTAACGGGAATTGGAGAAAAATGTTTACATTTCGAACTAGAAGCGAAAAACGTTTCTGAACTACAGCAAGTGACCCACACAGCACACTGACGTCCTTTAAAGGACATTTATTGATCCTAACAGCACTACTAGGATTTCTTTATTCGGTCGTGAGATCTTACAATGACGAATTAAAGATGATTTTAGCAGGTGTTGACAACTGGCAAAAACTGCTCGAATACACGGATTTTTATACCAAAGCTCTCATTTTGGCGTTCACTGGGACGACTTTTTACTCTACCAAAAAAAAACGCCAAAAACATTATTCTGCCATCGGATTCGAACACCGCATGACAGTCGAGTAGTCTACCATATACGCAAAATTCAATAATGGTATTTTTAGACTGATAAATTATACAGTGAATTAATTTTGGCTTCCATCATTAAGAAATGAATTTTTGAATAAAATTTCACTTTTAATAAATCGACACTTTGTGCTCTTTGACCAAAATACCAGAAGAAAAACATAATTTTTATGAGTTTCAATCATTGGATTACCGCATCATAGACAGAGCTTCTTCTTCTTAACCAATCACTAAGTATTTAAAAAAGCAATTCTAGATAATTATTTGATGTGGTGTACGTAGTTCTTACAAAGTTGAACCCCAACGCTACACTGTTAATTGTGGCAACGTGGCTTTTAAGAAAATGGATCAAAATAAGACGTCTTCTGAGGGAGGTGATTTATTTTTTAAAACGACCGTGGGTTAAGCGCGTACTTATACTGTCTTTGATGGCGGTCCAGTACTGCACGTTCTAGTAAGACAGATTTCGGATGAGTTACTGCATTACATTCTTATGTGGGTAGATACTCTAAAATCCGAGCAAAAATCGCTAAACAACGACATAGATCATCTACAAAAAGAAAACAACTGCCTGAATCGAAAACTCAAGATGGGAATCACTTACGACGCCAGCAGTAAGACCGATGCCTCCAACTTTGAGAAAGGAACTTCGACAAGCAAAGAAGCAACAACTGACAAAAAGGCATGGTAACTAGCCTGACTCAACCAATTGTAAAAGTTTTGGGAGAGATTTTCTCCAGAGAAGACAAAAAATTCATCCCACCCTTCAAAGGAATGACCTCAGACAAACTCATCACAGAATGGCTGAAAGGAGCAGAGCACGTTGCTAGGAATAACGACTGGGATGACAAACAAAAGTTGCGATTTTTCTCAGATCGGCTAAAACGGGAAGCAATGGAATGGCACGAACAATACAATGAAGACCAAGGTGAAGAACTTAACTATAGAGATAGGAGAGAGGCGATTACCGAAAGATTCCAGGACGCTTTCGATTTAGCTACCCTTAAGAAAATATTACTTAAACTAATACAAAAACCAGAAGAGAATTGCCGAGCATTCGAGTCAAGATTAAATAGCCTATACGACAGCATCGAAGGAAAAGAAGACAAATTAGATCATGATAAAACAACCATCGTGGAAGACCAACTACTGAGTAAAGTAAAGAAGATGAGCGACGGAACAAAAATCCAAATTCTCCTGCAAGGGATTGTACCGAAGATAATAGCTGAACTGTATTTAAGAATGCCCGAAAATCCTAACGACTTTGATGCTCTGTGTAAAAAAAGTTTCATATCTAAACAAATTTTACAAAACCAGGAAAACAACGAAGAAAAAGAAATCACGGCAGTTATACCAGGAATCGTGTATCACGAACAACAACAAGACAAAGAACTATCTCAACAAAAGACTGAAATAGAAAAATTAAGACAAAAGGTTTTAGAATTGGAATGCGCTAAAAAAGTCATGAACTATCTCAGGAAAATTCTGTGACAATAGCAGCAACGGACAGATACCAACCACGAGGGCAACATAGGAATGAACGGCAAGCCAGATCACCGTACCCAAGAGTACGATTCCAACATAGCCGAGACCACAGCAGGATATCAAATTATTCGCATAGCCGAGAACCTAGTTTCTCAAGGAGCAGAGATGCCAGCCCACACGGAGGAAATTACAACCACTCACCATACTTCCACGAAGGCCCAACGTCGAAAGGCCGTTTAACTACCTATACAGACATATCAAGACAGTAAAGCGTACGACCACAAAACCAGGGCCCAACCCACCAGCAATCGTACAGACCTTACCACCAACCCAACGCAACTCCTAGATATCAAAATCGGCCACAACCACCATGGCAGAACCAAGCAAACAATTTTCAACCAAGACCCCAACAATCATCCAACAATCAAAGGACACCAGAAAATAGGGAAATCATTGGCCAGAAGTGCAACAAAAAAAAATATAGCAAGAGAATGGTGGACCGATATGAGACGTATCAATCGCCCATTCCGTCGACATATGTAACATATTCACTTACCAATTCTCAAAATACTCCTACTAGCACCGCAATACCAATGCCCAAACTTATACGTATTCCCATTATAATATTCCATGTAGTAACGAAAGCTTTGGTAGACACAGGGGCAGCTGCTAGCCTAATACCAGCTGACATATTTTATAGCTTAAGAAACGAAAAATCTGAAACAAACAAAAATTAATAATGCCCCAATATTCAGAACGGTATCCGGACAACCTCTTAAATCAGTAGGACACTACGAATTTTCGATCACCATAAATAATAATCACACAATTAACCATTACTTTCGAGCAATGACAAATTTTAATGAGGATTGTATCCTAGGATTAGATTTTCTTTCTAATAATAACGTAAAAATAATTACTAGACCTAAGAATATATATTACGATCACTTAGGTATAGAGCACACTTTGCTAAATGACTTCCTCTACTCAACAACATTACAAGGCCGGAATTGACATTCCGTTGATACCAATTCCTTATAACAACGATTGGGAAGATTTAACACAGAAAGACTACAAGAACTTAAAAATGTTCACACAATTGGACATTAATACCACTCTTGATTTAGCTTCCGGTTTCTGGCAAATCCAAGTTCATGATACAGATATTGAAAAAACAGCTTTTTGTTATAGAAAATAATCTTTATGAATTTAAAAGAATGGCATTTGGTTTGTGCAATGCACCAGTCACGTTCCAAAGGTTGATGAATTATGTACTGAGAGATGCCATAGGAAGTGAAGCGTTATTCTATCTGGATGACATCATTATCTTTTCATACACTTTTGAGGATCACTTACGCAATATTCGAGAATTTTTCGGTTTATTAAAAGCAGCAAATTTAAAATTAAAACTTGACAAATGTCAATTCATTAAGCGTTCGATAAATTATTTAGGCCATGTTATCTCAACGGACAGTATTAAATCCGATCCAAGAAAAATTGATAAGATAGTAAATTACAAATCATCAACTTCTGCTGACGAAGTAAGATCATTTCTTGGTCTTGCCGGATATTATAGGAGATTTATAAAAGATGTCGGTTCCATAGCTCAGTTGTTAACTTGGTTAAAGCATGAAGATTGGAGTAGGAAACCTTTCGCGTGGGGAAAAGAGGAACAGGTTGATTTCGAGAAATTGCCCAATTCTCTAGTAATTCCCTCAGTTCTCACGTATCAAAACTTTAACGAAAAATTTTTGGTTTTTACTGATGCATGCGAGTATGGAATAGGAGCGGTATTGTCTCAAATGCAGAATGGGCATGAACACCCAGAAGCCTATTTCAGTAGACAACTAACGAAAGCCGAGATGAAATACAGCGCAACAGAAAAAGAAGCATTAGCTGTAATCAATGCGATTAAACACTTTCGCCATTATCTTTCGGACAAACCTTTCAAAAATATAAGTGACCATCGACCTTTGCAATGGCTAAAAAATCAGACATACAATAATGGTAGATAACGTAGATAGGCTATACTGTTAGCCGCCACAAATTATGAATTAAAGTATAGGCCTGGACGTATTCATCAAAATGCACATTGTTTATCCCGATTAAAAGTAGCTAGTATTCAACCTGTACAAATAATGTTAAATTGATTTGCAAAAAACAACTTGAAGAAGAACTTCGTATATCCGTTCTAAATTATTTGGAGTAAGGAAAACTTGAGGAGAAATATAGCCAGTCTAAGCCTGATTGGGCTAAGGAAATTGAATATTTTGTAGTCATAGAAGGTGCACTTTATCGGCACGAATTAGCTTCAAATGATAGTAAACGCAATGAAATTAATCATCAATTAGTTTTGCCTCCGCCATCTAGTGTTGAAAGAATTACACGATGCGCCGATGGGTGTGCATTTAGATTTTTATAAAACTTTTTTGAAGGTAAAAAAATAATTATTATTGGCCTACAAAGAGAAAATATATCTTAGAATATTGCCAAGCTAGTGAAGTTTAAACAGCGAATACTTCGTCAACTTATAGAGCACTTTTACATCCACACGAACTTGCTAAAGCCTCTTTTCAAGTAATTGGCATGGATTTTTTAGGCCCTATTACTCCCGTTTCGCCTAATAAAAATAGTTATATTTTAGTTATTACTTATTATTTTAGTCGCTGGGTTAAAGCAGTCGCATTGAAAGATCGAACTGCCCAAACCACAGCTGAGTGTGTTTATAAAACAATTATTGTACGGCATGGAATGCCTAAAGCTATTGTCCTCGATCGCGAAATCGAGATCGCGGAATCAATTTCGATTTCACATCGAAATTGTTTCGTTATTTTTGTCAGAAATTAAAAGTTGATCAAAGACTCACCACTGCATATAATCCTACTAGTAATGGTGAGACAGAAAAATTTAATCGGACGTTAACAACTATGTTAAGAAAAGAATTAAAAGATGGAAATCATGCGAATTGGGAAGATATGTTAGACGATGTTTTATTTGCATACCGTAGTTCTGCACACTCTTCGACACTTGAAACCGCTTATTATTTAGTACATGGTAGAGATCCCAATATTCCCATTAATGAATTCTTAGATGCTTCCCCTCAAACTTTTTAATCTGCTTCCAATTATGTAGGTAGAATTTAGCTGATCGCATGCGTTATAGTTTTCAACGAGTGCGTGAAGAAACCTATATGGCTTGGAATCGTCAGCGTGAGTAATATAATAAGCGGGCAAAAGAAAGGAAATATCTTGTAGGAGATAGGGTTTTGTTGGATATTCGCGTCGTTAAGGATGGTGATAGATGAAAATTAACTTCCAAATATAAAGGCCCTTATAGAGTAGTAAAAGTCCATAATAATAATACAGTAGACATAGCCGATAATTCTTATATATGTCAGCGCACGCATGTAAATCACTTAAAACCCTTGTATGAGACGATATTATGGAAAACGGAACCTTGTCCTCCAATTGAGAATCGTAGGACGTTCCGTTCCACCGCTCTCGTAGGGATAGACGCCAACAGTACCAGCCACGGAAAAAGAAAAAAAGTTGTGTCATCTAGAGTTCTTCTCAAGAAACAAGAAAATCTTTTCCTTTTTTTATATTTTCCTCTTGATACTCTGTTTATCTTTCTTATCATTCTTTTATTCGTTCTGTGTCTTTCCCATTCTGCCTTTTTTTCCTCTTGATCTTTTTCGTATACGCTTGCCGTAGCTCTCAGTAGTGCATTAAAAGAAATTGTTAGGAAAGTCATAATGATAGGTTATTTATTGAAATCCTACGATTATAACAACCAGCACATCACCAGCCAGCACTTTTGGAAAAATGTGCCACTATTTATACAAACTTTAATGCAATTAAATACGCAATAACGGTGAATGAATAAAATTCTCTTGCGTCGTCGGTGCGGGTGGATCACGCTGATGATTACAATTCCGGGCGACGCTGCATGTCCTGGGACGCCTCCACTGCAGGGCATCCCGGCTGGGTGGGCCGCCGACGCCCCGCCACCGAACACATACGTCGAGTTTCTGGATTGGTGCCAACAACGGATCGAACAAATGATAAGAGAATTAAGGATCCGCATAGCTCTTCGTGACGAAACGTAATTCCGCAAAAAATGTTGACCATTTTTCCACAGCGCCCCTTGGATGGAAATGTTATTTACGCGTGCGACTCAAATGTCAAATGTATTCTTCCCCTCCTTCGATTATTTAGCCTAATAAATGTTTCTCTACCGTTTTTTTTTCCTTATGTCTACTTATGTATACTTATTAAGTAATGTTTCGTAAATTTCTCCCCTTGATTTCTGTTTTGCGATATGAGGCTATATCCAATTGAAAAAACATAAACTTATCCAATGGTAGTTCACATCACATATACATTTTACACTCACACTAACAAATCCACACGTAGTTGAATGTCCGCTGGTTTCGTTTCTTAAATTACAATTTCTCTTGTCTTAGTTCTTTACGCAAATGCGTCGTTGTTCCATTTACATTACGCATATGCAGCGCCAACGCTAGCGCATTCCTTTCTTACACACCCAACACGAAAAAAAATAATATTTCGTTTTCTTTCCCTCGCTATAGCTTCCCCAATACTCCAACGTTGAAAATATTCCAAGTCCCTTTTTGCCGATGGCAATGAGTCTCCCATTTTCTTGTTTTTTATTCCCCCCCGTGTTTAACCCTATTCACACTTCCCCTGCATTGGACTAAGGAAAAAAACTCAAAAGTGCGCGTGACCTTCGTGGCAGCCGCGGTTTTGCCGTTACATTTTTAACCGTTTTGTTTCTTGTCTGCGCTTTTACATGAATGGTTTTTTCTCAATTCTTTGTTTTTAATAATTAAGATATTTTTCTCTTCTTTCTAATGATACCAATTTTGCCCACAAATATTACACTCGTCTAGTAGAAAATTTTGTTAAGTTGCAAGGCCCTTATTTTCCCTATCTCTTTTGCCGTAGCGTAGCTGATAAATAGCCGACGGAAAGCTGTTGACCTTTCAAAAGCCGTCGGAATAATTTCATTTTCTTTCTCTTATTTTTTTTTTACCTTAATGTTTATATTTACTCTTTAATTATTTTCACTTGTTTAGATTTAAGAAACCCACATGATGGAGTAGAATAGTCAGCCATAATATTGTTCCGTTACATTTTCCCTGTATCGTTTTTCCATATGTTTTCACATACAGAAATGTCGCCAATGCCATTTCTACTACTGCTATGCCTTTTTTACCTACGCGCGCGCGCACATGAAACAACCGTGTGGGATTGCGCTGAACCATTGAATGTGGGAATAATTCAATTTCCCGACGCCGATTGCAAGCCCAAAACTAATGTTACCAGCGCCGATTCAGTGCGATACGCTATCTATAGTGACGAACGTGCCGCGGTAAAATTTCCAGGCTTTATTTGAGAAAAATGGAGAAATGTTCACCGTGTGACAATGACCTTTTTCGGACAATTAGTGATCGTGCCCGAGGAAATTTCTATCGATACAATGGCATCTGAGTGTTATAATATGATAAACAATAAAAAGTGCGGAATGAATGAAATGACTCTCACGGATGATAAATATGAGCCTCAAACTGTCGGCTATTGGATGCGAACCATTGAAAAAGAAATCCTTAATTGTGCGCTTGAACAAGTACAGCTGCATCAACAAATGGAAGATGAAGGTTTTTCGACACCGATTGGAAAAGCTTCCACAGCAGCCGGTACCTTAGCGCACAATCATTTAACTTTAGTTAAGGATACGACCAGAGATAAGGAGATGGCTCACTCCACGTAAAGCCCAGCAGTCGACATTTTCCCTCCTCCCCCTCTCTAGCAGACGAATTCGACTGCGCTGCTCCTTTCGGCCAGCTCCGGAATCATGGCTGTACTTGGCGGTAAGGACGGTATGGTTTAAAACGTGAAGGGGGAGCGCTACTGGGAAATCCTTACCGCCAAGTACAGCCATGATTCCGGAGCTGGCCGAAAGGAGCAGCGCAGTCGAATTCGTCTGCTAGAGAGGGGGAGGAGGGAAAATGTCGACTGCTGGGCTTTACGTGGAGTGAGCCATATCCTTATCTCTGGATACGACATACACCCACAAATTGCGTATGGTTGAATCTGAAACCGGAACTCTTATGATGAAATCGGAAAGTGAAAAATTTTTCCGCCTTTTGGACAACGACCGTCAACTAGATTTTCATTAAACTCTTCAGCCACCTTGCGCTCCAAATCAAAAACATTGTACAAACCGAACAACGACTTTAAAAATCGTCGGCCAATCGAAATTAATTGTTGGGAATATACCTCGTTCCCAACATCCGACAACACGAGCTGGAAGACGGACGCGACTTCCATCACGTTTTATTTCATATGATTTGGGTGGCCCTCGCTAGGAGGCCACCATGTTACAATTTATTTTGTGTAGCCCCGCCCCTCAGCCTACCGGCCGGAAAATGTACAGTATCCTGCACAAAAATCCGAACACCGATTTAATTTTTTAAAGCCACCTATTGGCGGGGTAGTAGGTTTTTGTTTGTTTTTCTTTAAGGGGGAGGGTAGACGGGGTGATGGACACGACAGGGTAGGGTTGGGTAAGTCTAGACATTTTAAAAAGGTGCCTTAAGGTATTACGCTTTAAGGCAAGTTACAGGTCGGGACATTTTTGCAACCCCCAGGGTGGTGTGTTTTTTAAAACGACAGTTGGAAATTTAGGGCTTGGGCTTGGTAATGTTGCTTACCGAAACAATTTAGCTTATGTTCCAGCTGCCTGTAAATGTTTACGTCGCTGTCAATGGCGTAGGTGTAGCGTTTCTGAATGTGATGCTGGAGATCGGTGTTCGATTCCAGATGAGGTGATGAGTTAATATGGTTAAATTATATATAAAACAAATTTTCATCGAGCAATATGTGCTTTTTTTTGTTTATTATTATTAAAAATAAAAATCTCCTTCGTTCTAGAGAAATTAATATTCCCAGCAAATTCGAATGATGAATATTATAACGATACCAAATATTTTGCAATTCCTTATTGGGAATCGAACACTGATCTACGGCGTCGCAATCAGAGGCTCTACACATATGCCATCGGTATCGACATAATTATGCACAGGCAGCTATCTAATTTATTTGGGTAAGTAGTATTACACAGCCTAAGTCCAACATTTCCAAATGTCGTTTAAAAAAACACACCACCCTGGGGGTTGCAAAAATGTCCCGACCTGTTACTTGCCTTAAAGCGTAATACCTTAAGGCATAAAAAAAATGTCTAGAATTACCCAACCCTTCCCTATGTGTCCATCACCCCGTCTACCCTCCCTCTTAAAGAAAAACAAACAAAAAACCCCTTACCCCGCCAATAGGTTGCTTTAAAAAATTAAATCGGTGTTCGGATTTTTGTGCAGGATACTGTACAGGGCAAGGGGCAGTTAGTTACTGAATATACCTCACACCGTCAAGACAACAGCCAGTGCTCCCGCGTGTTCTTTATTTCAACTTTACATTTTCATCTTTACTAAGGTAAGTTCAGTCACGGGCTGAACTAAATCTTACATGGTCCTTCGAACCGGAGACTAAATCTTACATGGTCCTTCGAACTAGTTAAGTAATTTAAACTTTACAAAGAAATTTCGCTGTCAGTGGACTGTGGGGAGACGTAACTCACCCCCAAATTTTTCTTTTTTTTCTTCTTCGGTGAACACCACGTGTTAGCCGCAGGGCAAATTTTTCCCTTTTTCATTTTTTGCTACTTACGTCGTAGTAACTGTGACGTTTTTGTAGACAGGGTACACAATTGTCTTGTAAAAAAAAAAATTTTTTTTTTTGCTTTTTGCTTTGCTTTCTTTAAAAAAAAAAAAAAAAAATTTTTCCTCTTTTCTCTTTTTTTTCCACCGCGTGGTCAGTGGCGGCCATTACGGTGGGCTCAACCTAGCTCAAGCTAAGGATTTTTTGGAGAAACCTCCACGAAGGTTACCTCCCAGTACATTTTTTTTTTTGTTGAAACACTTTAATTTTTTTTTCTTTCTTCTCGTTTGCTACTTCCTTTGTCTTCTCTATTTCGAGCCAAAGAGTTTGAGTTTTTGTCACTTACAGTGCTGCCCTCACGGGCAGGATTGTAGGTGGCAAGGGCCTTCGGTGTGTGTTCATGTTGGAAGTGGCCCTTGCCCCCGTTGTTCAGTTGTTTTTTTCAGTATTGTACCGTAACGGTCGTAAACGAGCATCTCTCGTTTACCTCCCCCGTAATCCAGTCTAATCTTGGGTTCCCAATTTTTCTCTCTCTTTTTTTTGTTCTCCCCTTTTCAACAAAGAATAAAGCCGTGTGTTTTCCCTCCAGTCATATTTTTTATTTCATTATTTTTCATCCTAATCTCATCTCTGCTACAACGTCTCCAATGCGCGTGAGCGTTTGTAACAAATGGTGCCGAAACCCGGGATTTAACGAACACGTGCATTTCTCTTGTTATCCCTAGTAAAACTTGTTAGATTCAGTAAAATTGTCGGGTATTCCCCTTTTCTAAGACTTTGACACACGTCCACGCCATCCTGAAGGCAAAACCCGGTCTACCACGCCTTTACGTATCTGACTGTATCGTCGCTGTATCTACGTGAATCATCGACATCCGTTTACGTGTGACTACCTCCTTGTCTTTGAACGTTTCTACGTCATGAGTGAAGCCGTAGCAAAAGCCGAGAGTATTGAGTCGGGCGGCAATATCTCTATAGAAGACAAAATGAAACCAGAAGCAATGAAGAATGAAGGTCCCCTCCTCCCAGACAACGATCTCAAGCAGAAACGTGGGAGAAGAAAGGCGGTCCACACGAAGTTAACGAATCAGCTCAGAAAAGCAGTGGCAGATCACAAGATGGGAGCCATCAGACTCAAGAAGTTGCAAGTTGCAGCATGGCGAGACGAATTAATTCGTATTTACGAAGACGTCAAAGATCTTCACCACACGTATATGGAGAGCTTACCCGATATTACGGATCCACAACGTCAAGCATGTGAAAAATGGGAGGTACAATTCGACACCGACCACGTGGAAATCCTCAACTTCGCCATTAGGTATGCAACGTCGTCACGTCACTCAGCCAGCTCTATTGGTACGACAGCGTCAGACGTCACAGTTAGCACCACGCTATCACAGAAGAGGTCTAGCCGTTCGGCGTCAAATGTTTCCCTTGGTCAATCCAGCCAGCGTGATCTGTGCATCCAGAAACAGATACTGGAACTGGAAGTCAAGATGGAACGTGCAAGAATCCAGATGGAAGCGAGCACCACTTCGGCTACGGAAACGTTAAGCAAGGCGCTGAAAGGCATGGGTGAGCACCTGAGCAAACTCATTGACAGCGCGGAAAAGACGTCATCAGAAATCGCCGCTAACACCAACTTGGTGAAAGATTCACGTCAGAGTCTACGTGAAATGGATCAGAAGATCAACGAGGTTAACTTGGACCTAAATGCTCAGATTGAAGGTCTAAAAACAACGATGGAAGTCAACAAGATCCATCTGAGAACGATACAAGAGCAAGTTCTGGACCAAGAGACACGCCTTCCAAAACGATCACAGTCACTCGCTGCTACACAAGACATCCCTGCTCGGGCGTCCTTAAAGTCAATTGAGGCCACAGTAATGCACCGTAGAGACTTGTCCAATCGTTACGTTCCAGCCGGTACCTCTGCACAGGATCCTACCCGAAGACCCTTGCCCATCATGCCTTCAACCTGCAATCCATGCCCACCTCCTGGGGACGATACATCTTCGGAGAGTTCGGACACGACCCCTGAACCTCCACCTGCCGCTGGCCCTTCCAATCATCCTCATGGTGGCTGCTGTAGTCGTCCACGTACTCCGACCTTCACGATCCAGCCGTTTGATGGAAATCCGAAGAACTACGCCCGGTTTAAGGCTAAATTTCGAGCCTTATACGAACAAGAATACAACGGTTCTCCTGCCCTACTGTTCATGTTGGAAGAGCTGCTGTCGAAGGAGGTCCGGAATGAGATCGGCGAGTGCCTCGCCGATGAGGCTATGTACTCCGTGGTGTGGGAACGACTCGATGCAGTTTACGGCCGCACCGAAGTCATGGATCAAACGTACCTCGACGACCTGCTGCAGATTCCACCTTTGAAGAGTCAAGATGCGGCGAGCCTCAAGACTTTTGCAAACCGGTTGCATGGAGCAGTGGTGACGCTGTCACAATCAAGATATGCCCATGAGCTTCATAGCCGTACTACTCTGATGGCCATGGAAGTAAAGCTGACAACGTACCTTAAAGAGAAGTGGAATGAAAAACGAAAGACAACCGGTGCAGAGCTGAACGTTCTGGACCTGGACGACTGGGTAACCGTAAAATCCATGAGCAAGCAACATGGAAAAAACGTATTTGAGTCCTTGCCTACGTCGACGTCCAAAGTACGGTTTGATGAGAAGAAGCCTGTCAAGAAACACCACGCTGCTCACACGTCGACCATTGGACACGTTTCGACAGAAGAAGGCTCTAAATCAACGGCGTCGTCACCTCCGGAGGCTGCTCCCAAGGGAAAACAACCGAAGACGGAGGAGAAAGCGGCCGAAAAGACTGACCAATGGAGGTGCCTAGCTTGTAACGGCAGGGCTCACAACTTGGCCAGCTGTAACCTGTTTATGTCTTTCACGCCCACGAAAAGGGCTGAAGTCGTATTTAAGTCCGGGAGGTGTTTACTATGCCTAACCGGCAAACATGAACGCAAGGAGTGTCCCAGGGACATCAAATGTACCATGGGTCGATGCACTGGATCAAGACACCATCCCTTGCTTCTCGGGTCCGAGTTCATCCCACGGAGGAAACTATCGGATCCAATGTCTCCATCAGCGTCTACATCAACTGCATTCCTCGGGACACTAACCCAGAAGGAACCGGTAAAGCGACGTGTACGTTTCAAGATTGTACCCGTTCGTATTAGCGTCGGTAAAAGATGGGTCGACACTTTCGGATTCCTGGATACCGGAAGTGACACCACACTGATCAGGAGAGATTTAGTAAAAAGGTTGGGACTCGTTGGTCAGCATAAACGTATCAACGTTGTCTCTTATGATGGAGCCACATCAAACGTCCAAGCTGCCGTTGTGGATTTCTCCCTCTCGTCCGTTGACGGAACAAGCCGGTTTGAAGTTAAACACGCCTACGCCGTCGACAATTTGAAGGTGACGCCAAATCCTCCAATCAACCCTCGTCAGATGGAGTCCTGGACACACCTACGCGGTCTTGATGTCCCGAACATACAACCCGAAGACGTTGGAGTATTAATTGGAATTGACGTAGCAGAAGCCCACGATCACGTAGATTCCGTCAAGCCGCCGGCTGGAACAATTGGGCCTATCGCCTTCAAAACACCGTTTGGTTGGTGCCTGGGTGGTCAAACGGGCCCGCCACAAGATGGGCGTCCGTTCATCGCCCACATAGTAGCAGAGGAACGTCCCGAAGACCTCAACGAGTTAGTCAAGAAATTTTGGCAGCTGGAGGCGAAAGACGTAGACATGGAGCAGCCTGTTCTCTCCGAAGACGATCTACGTGGGCAACGTATCCTCGAGTCAACAGTAAAGAATGTTGGTAACCGGTATCAAGTCGGCCTTATGTGGAAAACCGACAACGTAAACCTTCCGGACAATCGGGCAACTGCATTGAAGAGACTTTATTCTCTGGAGAGGCGATTTCAACGAGATGTAGACTTCGCCGAGAAGTATGATGCAGTTGTTAAGGAGTACATCGGCTTGGATCACGCCAGACTCCTCACGACCGAAGAGTTGCGGAAGGGGTCAAGTAGAACGTGGTATTTACCGCACCACGGCGTCGTAAGCCCATCCAGCTCTACGACCAAAGTTCGAGTTGTATTCGACGGAGCTGCCGAGTATGGAGGAACGTCGATCAACCAGAACCTGTTACGTGGACCCAATCTTCTCGTTAGCCTACTCGGTGTCCTACTACGCTTCCGAAGGAACCTGGTACCAGTTGGCGCAGATATCGAGAAGATGTTTCACCAAGTGAAGGTCCCAGTAGAAGACCAGGCGGCCTACCGGTTTGTCTATCGTACGCCTGGCAGTAATCAAGCACCGTTAACGTACCAAATGACAGTCTACGTCTTTGGATCGGTATCTTCCCCAACGACCTGTATTTTCGCCCTAAATCGGACTGCAGACGATCATCGCGACCAGTATCCGGAGGCAGCAGAGAGCGTTCGAAGAAACTTTTACGTTGACAACTACCTCGATTCCTTTGATTCCGAAGACGGGGCAGTAAAACGGGCCCGCCAGATGAAGAAACTCTTACAACTAGGCGGTTTCAATCTAACGAAGTGGACGTCCTCATCAAGGAAGGTTATATCGGCTCTACGTGAGTTCGGTTTGGCTTCACCAACACTGGACCTTGATTTGGAGAAGTTGCCCATCGAGCGAACACTTGGAGTGATGTGGAACGGAGAAACGGATATGCTGACGTTCAAGATACGGAAGCAGCCTAGCCATGACGTTCTCACCAAAAGGAATTTCCTCAGTATAATCTTCAGTGTCTACGACCCGTTGGGACTCGTCGCTCCCGTTGTTTTCTTAATGAAGTCACTTCTGCAAGATATATGGACGTACGAGAAAAGGATCGGCTGGGATGACCCTATCCCCGAAGAATTAGGCCAACGCTTTCACTACTGGTACGAGCATCTGGATAACCTGGAGTTGTTAACAGTACCAAGATGTTTCCGGCATCAACGTGGACGTTGGACGCAGCAGCACCTGCATGTATTTACGGATGCAAGCACAAAAGGATTTGGAGCTGTGGCGTACTTCCGTTTCATCTTCGAAGACCAGTCGATCAACGTATCCTTTGTCATGGCTAAAACCCACGTAACACCAGTAAAAGGACTCACGATCCCAAGATTAGAGTTGCAAGCTGCTGTAGAAGGCTTAAATATCGCCCTAGTAATCTGTCGGGAGCTCGAAATCGATTTACGTGAAGTTACCTTCCACACCGACTCTCAAACCGTCTTACGTTGGATCCATTCCCGCACTTGCCGATTTGAAACCTTCGTGAACAATCGGATTGGCAGAATCCTCCGGAACACGAATCGAAGACAATGGCGTCACGTTTCCGGAATTAACAATCCAGCGGACCTGTGCAGTCGTGGCATTGACCCGAAGAACGTCGACGAGTTGGTGAAATTCCACGAGGGCCCATCGTTCCTGAAACTCGATCCGTCGGAGTGGGATATTTGGGAAGAGATCACAGAGCCGGAAGAAAGGGACGTTAACGTAATTCGAGTCTTCGCAGTCAAAACGGAAGACGAAAATCATCCGATTGATGACTGTGTAAAGAAGTATTCCAGCTTGCTCAAGATCCAAAGAGTTATCGCTTGGTGCAGAAGGTTCGCGACCAACGCCAGAGCTAAGATGGGAATTTACAAGCCAACCGTGGGGGAGTTGACGGCCGAAGAAATGATGACGGCCCTCACGCTTTGTGTTAAACGCACCCAAGGACTGGCATTTGCGGAAGAAATCTATGCCTTGAAAAAGAGCTTGGAGTTGCCTCTGAAGTCAAAACTACGCACGTTTAGGCCTTTTCTGGATGAAACAGGTCAGCTACGTGTAGGCGGACGTATACTTCAGGCTCCAGTTGATTATTCCACAAAGCATCCCATCCTGCTTCCAGCCGATCAACTCCTGACGCAGCGGATTGTATGGGATCATCACACACGGAATCTCCACATTAAATCTGAAAGATTGTTGGCGGATTTACGTTCACGTTACTGGATAATCTCTGGACGTAACGTCATCAAATCGGTTGTCAACACCTGCTGGCCTTGCAAGCGGAGATCATCGAAACCCATTCCGCCACTCATGGCTTCGTTACCAGTTCACAGGCTTACTCCCTATCTTCCACCTTTCGCATATACGGGAATCGATTACTTCGGCCCTCTAACGGTACGAGTCGGTGGAAGAGGATGTAGACACGAGAAACGTTGGGTATGCCTGTTTACGTGCCTAACAACTAGAGCCGTTCACCTAGAAGTCTCCGACGGCCTAAGTCTCGAAGAATTCATGCTATGTTTCACTCGGTTCGTGAGTTTACGTGGAAAGCCGAACGTTGTCTACAGTGACAACGGAACAAATCTCGTAGCTGGGGAACAAGAACTCCGACAAGCTCTAACGGAGTTAGTCAAACAACACCAGGAGTTGCAGTCGAAGATGGCATGCCAACAAATAGAGTGGCATTTCTCTCCTCCTCACGGACCCCATTTCGGTGGAGTTTGGGAAAGGCTCGTGCAATCGTGCAAGCGAGCCATGAAGGTCAGCGTCGGGAATCGTTTGGTCACCGATCGGGTCCTAAGAACGGTGATCGCAGAAGTAGCAGCCCTTTTGAACGCTCGGCCACTAACCCACCTCAGCATGGATCCCGAAGATCCCGATCCGTTAACGCCGAATCACTTTCTTCATGGAGGAGCCCGTCCCTACGTGCCGCTAAAGTTGGGAGATGCTGAGAACATGGACGTCACAGCAAAACAATTTCTCCAAAGCCAGGCCATCATACAACATTTTTGGAACAGATGGCTTCGTGAATACGTTCCACACCTGACGGAAAGGAGAAAATGGTCGGAAAATCGGCCAAACGTTACCATCGGAGACCTAGTACTCGTCATTGAGCCGAATACTCTACGTGGACAATGGCCGTTGGGAAAAGTGATAGAGGTTCTCCCCAGTGACTCTGATAACGTTGTACGAGTGGTAAAAGCGCAAATCAGCAACCACAAAAACCCCTGTATTCGTCCAGTGACTAAGCTCTGTGTTATGGCTACGGCCAAAGAGCAGGACGTTTACGTAGAAAGTGAAAAAATTGGGTCATCTGAGTAAAAATCGAGATCGTTAGGTCAAAATGTAATGTAAATAGTCAATTCCTGTAAGAAAGTAAAAAAAGGTGGTATAAATTGTAAAATGGTAAAATTGTAAAATTGTAGAATGTCAAATGTCAAAATGTAAAATGTAAAACTGGTTTATAGTCATATGTAACACTGTAAAAGGTGGGAACCTCAAAACCGCATTGTAAAATTTCCGATCGCAACGCCACCTATACTTAGTTCAAAGGGTAAAAGCAAAATTAGGTCGCCTACTGTTTAACCCTTGAACTTAGGGAAACTGTTTAGTCCTTCACGAACATTAGACGACAGTTGCTCTTAAGTTCTCGTACCCTAAACACCAAAGTGACCGTTGCCGACTCAACATCATGGCTGAAAATTTGTGCCCATCCGTCTCATCCGTCAAAGAGAAGTTAAAGGTTTCCCGTGAACGTGAAGAGGAGTGTTCGTCCAATCTTCATCTTCGTCGACAGGATTTACTCAAGACGCGAACGGCGGCTATCGACGTGGTTTTGGCCCACCAAAAGGCCATCGTCCAACTCGATCTGGAACTCGAGGAAAACTCGAAGGACATAAAGAACGTGCACGTTCACTTCATGTCCGAACGGGAAACAATCCTCAACAGCTTTGTGGGATCCCTATTAAAGGAGAAAAAGAAAGCAGCTGAAGTCCAGCCGAACGCCCCACAGTTCGTCGCGCCCCGTCACACCCCGACGATCGTGTGCTTCCTTAGGACCCACCTCAACCAGCCAGGCATGGTGTCCTGCGGCCGCAAGATCAGGGAGTGTGATGGTTTCATGCTGCTGACTAACCGGGAGCGGATGGAGCTGCTGTTCGCACAGCACCGATGTTTTGGCTGCTTTCTTCCGCTGTCCGTCGCTGGTCATTTGAAGCTGGCCGATTGCCCCCACCCGCGCTTCTGTGCCATGTGCGGGACCAACGACCATCACCAAATTCTCTGCGCACCAAGGCGGGTGTATCAGGGAGTCATCCCTGAATAAACGTGGCCATGGATGCTAAACGTGGCGAGTTTGTTTTTGTTTTTGTTGTTTCCCTTTTTTGTGTTGTTTTAGTACCTGTGGACAGGTGGGCCCGCTGTCACTTACAGTGCTGCCCTCACGGGCAGGATTGTAGGTGGCAAGGGCCAAGGGCTTTGTTCTCCCCTTTTCAACAAAGAATAAAGCCGTGTGTTTTCCCTCCAGTCATATTTTTTATTTCATTATTTTTCATCCTCATCTCATCTCTGCTACAACGTCTCCAATGCGCGTGAGCGTTTGTAACAGTTTTACTTTTTTTGCCTCTCCCTCACGTGGTTGGTGGCGGCCATATTGGCTTGAATTTCTTTACTCTTTTCTTAAAAAAAAATTCCTTGTTAAAAAAAAATTCAAAATCCATTGTTGCCATTTCCTTCTCTTTTTCTCAACTGGAGAGTAATTTAATAGTTACACTCCACAAAACGAAAAAACTTTCTCACATATTTAGAAATAGGCAACGCCATTCTCTAATTACTTAAATTTCGAGGCAGTGAACGCCATCTAGCGCTCGAAATTTCAAATTTTCTCCAACTTTCAAAAAACTTTCAAAAATTTCATTCTAACTGAACGCAAATGCCATCTGGCGTTCAAATTTACAAACCTATCACTCAATTTTTTCTTTCCCTCTCAAATTCAATTTTTTTTTCTTTTTCTCATCTACTGAACGCCTACACCATCTGGCGCTCAGAATAAGCAGTCTTTTTTCCTTTTCAAAAAATTAAAACAATTTTCTTCATCTACTGAACGCCTTCGCCATCTGGCGCTCAGAATAGCAAACTTTTTCCTTTTTTTAAATTTTCAAACATTTTCTTCAGAGCTGAACGTCTTACGCCATCTAGCGCTCAGATTCGAAACTCTTTCCTCTTTTTGTTGGTAATCTCAAAAGCAAGAATTTTTTTTCTTTCTAAGAAACGAACGTCTACGCCACATAGCGTTCAAAATTACAACTTCTTTTGTACACTTCAGAAATTGTGATTTTTTCTTTTATATTGAAGTAGTACGCCACTTAACGGTCATAAGACCCACTAATTATTATATTCTTTCCAAGAATTCCAAAATTTTCATTTATTTCATAAAAAATTGCAAATTAATGCCACTTAGCTTTTAGAAATAACGCTATGGTGGATCCCTTTTTTTTAATTTATGATTTCTTCGCTACTGCTGAAACCTTGCTTTGAATTCTTTATGCCATTGGAGGAGCCAAATTTTTTTGCACTCCGCTTAATGTCCAATAATCTTAGATCGTGCTAAACCATTGTCCAAACCTCGTGACACCTGTATAACTGACAACAAAGTCGGTACAGTGCTCTAAGTTACCGAAAGCTAACTAAGAGCCAAATTTATTCGCCACATCTTACAGTCGCCTGATAAAGGAAGGAAGAACATCCCAAGCCAGTGGAGTTTAAAAAATACGCCCACTGTTTGGAGTACAGCGAAACGCTACTCCCTTCCATTACTCGCAACTGGTGGCAACACGAAAGCTAAAAGCTTTCAACTCAATTTTTTGCCCACTTCTTTAAGGGAAATCCAAAAGTAGGACCCAGCTGTTACTACTAAGAATCAAGCAACGGAAAAGGTCGGAAAAACCCGACATCAACTGAAGAAATTTCGGTGATAGGAGCAGGAAAATCAAAGCCCCCCTTTTCTCTTTTTGCCTTAGTTCGTTCCAGCAACCAAAATAAAAATGTCACGAGGGGCATCGGCAACACGCGCAGGCCTGAAAGGCTACCTTACTAGGACAATGGACAAAATCAAGCAGTACAAAAACCTCTCCATGACGACAGAACTGGATAACGACCTTGCAACGGAAACCGAACTCCTCAAGCAACGTTACCAGAATTTCATCAAGGCAAGCGACCAAGTTAAATGACCTTACAATCCACTAACGCCACCGAGGAGCAAATCGAACAAGATTACTCCGCAGTGGCAGAAGTCGAAGAAGACATGAGTGCTGTACTCGCTCTAGCCAAAAACAAACGCGAGGAGTACAAACGGCAACTGGACGCTGAGTTCCAAGACCAGCAAAGAAAAGACGAGCGAAAACGGGAAGAAGATAGAAGCAAGCTGCTACATGATTTGCTCACACAACAACAGCAAGCCTTTGCAGCACAAGTCCTTCAGCAACAACAGGCCTACACGCAACAAATTCAGCAGCTGATAGCTCAAAACCAAGCTATGGCACAAATTGCAGCCGCAGCCGCTGCTGCTCCAATAGCAGCCGCTCCTGCTCCAGTAGCAGCCATACCTGCACCACAATCAACACGCCTTCCCCAAAGGCAAATCAAACATTTTAAAGGAGATATCCTTGAGTGGACGTCATTCTGGGAGAGCTTTAACGCCTCGATCCACTCGTCCACAATGTCGGACGTCCAAAAATTCGACTATCTCAAAGAATATCTCAAGGGGGAAGCATACTTGTGCGTGGAAAACTTGGAACTGACTGCAGCAAACTACAACATCGCTATTGCTCAATTGAAAAGGGTCTATGCCAAACCAAAGGCCCTCATTCAAACCCATCTATGCAAATTTGATAACCTGGCTCCTGTTAAGACTATGACAGACGTATCGGCTCTTCGAAGACTTCAGCTCACCGTCCAGTCGCACATAAACGCCTTGGAGACAATCGGGGTACAAAAAGACACCTTTGGAGGACTCCTGGGCACAAAACTAATGAAATTGCTTCCTGCAGAATTGCAGAAAGAATGGTCGAGTTCCGATGCAAACGACATCACCGACATCACAGCCCTGCTGAATTTCATCAGGGATCAAGTCGGCGCTGCTGAAAGGTATAGCCGATGGAAATCGGAAATGGTAAAAACACCACAGCAGACGACAACAACCACACCGGCGAAACAGCCACCAGCTGCTACAGCCTCTCAACTGGCGATTGGAGCTAGATCCCAACTAGCTCCACAAACCGGAAGATATTTAAAACAAAGCACACAGCCATCAAGTACACCACCAGGACGACAAGACAACTTCATCGTCCGACAATGCACAAGACCGTGCATTTTCTGTGGGGAAATACACTACCCCACGGTTTGTCCAGTAAACCTCAAGGACAAAAAGGCCATCATCGCCAGGCAGAAAAGGTGCGTCAGATGTTTCAGCCCTAATCACGAAACTTCGAACTTCCCCACCAACTACTTTTGCAAACACTGCCCGGCGACACACCGCACCGCCCTCTGTGACAAAAAGGTGACAAGATTTGCACACACCGGAAACAATGCCCCAACAAACGTCATGGCATCTGTCTCCAGTGCAAACACCTACGGCGATCTCGTGGTGAAAACGGCAACGGTGATGGTGGTAGGCCCCAATGGTAAAGAAACCAGGGCAATATTAATTATTGATGATGGCAGCCATAGATCCTGGGTCACCAGATCTATTTCGAAATCGCTGAATTTGAAGATAGTGGCCGTGGAAAATATCGGGACGAGAGTCTTCAAACAAAGGAAACCCAATCCAGTAGAGCAAATCAACGCAGTGGAATTGGCAATTCGGGGCACCTGGAAAGGAGCCCCACTCGTCAAAATAACAGCCCTGGAGACGGACTACATCGGAGACACTGGACCCTACTCCCACACGGCATTCGCAAGACACCTGTGGTTGGAAGACGAAAAAATGGCTGACGACAGGTTTGAAACCGACAGCCAAGAAAAAGAAGTCGGCATTTTAATCGGAGTCGACCAAATGTTTGAGATCATTCCTAACGAACCGGCTATCCAAAGTCCGTGCGGCCTTAGAGCATACAACACAAAACTAGGTCGCATGATAGCTGGACCTTCGAAGGAAAAAAGATCGAAAAAAGAAAAGGCGATAATCCAGCAAATGGTACAATGCAGTAGCTTTTCCAATCATCAGACAGTATCATCGTACGCAGCCAGATGTCTCGATTCAGAATTTTATTCTACGAATCCCTCCGAAGATATGGACGTAATGGGAGCCGGCAAGGAGGCCAAAGAATTTTTGCCCGCCCAGCCGAGGCCTATGGAAGAAATTTCCAGCCAGAAGCTCAACCATACCTCCAAAAACAAAAAGGAAAAACGGAAAATCGTAAAAGAAGAATTGAAGCGGCAAACGGACTTTGACTTATCTCTGCTCTGGAAGCTGGAACACTTTGCCATTTTAGACGATTGTGATGCAGTGGAGCCAGACGATGCTCTCAGCTCCTTTGGCGACAAAATCACCCGTCAAAAAGATGGGTGATACTGCACCCCAATCCCGTGGAAAACGGACAAATGGAGGCTAGAAAAGAATTTCCTGATGGCAAAAGGAAGACTGGAGAGTCTATTGAAAAGACTCAAAAGAACACCAGAGCTTCTATCACCCTACCATAAGGAAATAGACCAGCTTCGCGTCCAAAACTTCGTAGAGGAGGCAGACCAGAACTACGAAGGACTCCACACTTATCTGCCACACCATCCTGTCATCCGACAGGACAAAAAATCCACGAAGATTCAACAGGTATTCGACGGGGCGGCAAAATCGAAGAATGGCCCAAGCCTCAACGATGTCTTGGAAACCGGCCCGGACCTAAACCCCGATCTGCTAGCCGTCTTAATGCGATTCCGTTTGAACAAAATCGCATGGATAGCAGACATCGAAAAAGCCTTTTTAAACATCGCCCTGCATCCTGAAGACGCCGAAGCTGTCAGATTCCTGTGGATCATGGAGCCAGAAACGCCAAACTCGCCTCTAGTGGCATACAAGTGGAAACGAGTCCCATTTGGGCTCAGCTCCAGCCCATTTTTGCTGCGAGCTACCCTAAAAAAGCACCTAGACGGCATGGAATCAATCTACTCCACCACAGTAAGACAGCTCAAGGAGCAAATTTAAGTGACGACTACCTTGGAGGCGCCGACAACATCTCCACAGCCAAAACCAGGATACAGGAGACAAAATCCATCTTCCAGGAGGCAAAACTCAACATGCGAAGTTGGGTCAACAATGACAAAACAGTTCGCAAATTTCTCAGTGAAAAGGGGCTCATCAACCCCATAGTGAAAATTTTTACTCAGAAACTGGAAGAAGGTCAGCCTAAGGTCCTAGGGATTCGATGGGATACCGAATCCGACACCTTCCAATTCGATCCCGCACCTATCATCGAAGCTGCGACGGAATTGGGAGAACTAGTGACCAAAAGAAATATTTTAAGAATATTGGCAAGAGTATTCGATCCCATTGGGTTTCTAGCACCCACAACGCTCCTGCTGAAAATAATCTACCAGAAACTTTGGGAAACCGAAATTGACTGGGATGTGGAAGTGCCTCCTGAAATACGGAAGACATGGATAGCACCCATGACTGGGTTGAACGAGTTTGCCAACTTAAAAATCCCACGTTGGATAGGCTACTCGAAAAGGGTCATACAAAATGCAGAAATTCATGTCTTCGGCGAGGCATCCGAGGCCGCTTATGGAGCCGTTGCCTACACCAGGCTACAAACCAAAAACGGCGACACAGTCATCCATTTTCTTGCTAGCAAGACAAAAGTGGCACCGCTCCCAAAGAAAAAGGTAACCTTACCAAGATTGGAGCTATTAAGCTCACTTCTGGCGGCACGATTGGGAGAAAAACTCAAGAACTTTCTCCACATCGAATCGTGGCGAACAATATTCTGGGCTGACTCTCTAGTGGCACTTGGCTGGATCCGAGGAGACACCAACAGGTGGAAACCATTCGTCAGGAACCAAGTCGAAGCTATTAAGAAACTTTCTGGCCCAAATTGGTGGCGGCACTGTCCAGGCGTCCAAAATCCTGCGGATCTCGCCTCGCGGGGAGCGCCAGCCGTAACGCTGGTACATTCCGAGCTATGGTGGAACGGACCATCATGGCTGAAAGAAGACGAAACCAAATGGCCGGATTCAACGCCCGAGGTAGAAGAACCCAGTGTTCATGAAAGAATCGAAGCGGAAGCAAAATCGAAAACCGTCACCATGTCGGTAGCTTCCGTGGAGCCAGCCACTTCAGTGGAATGGCATCTGGATCGAATTCCGTCTTGGAATCGACTACTCAGAAGAACTGCTTGGATACTGAGATTCGCCTCCAAAAACCGCCCCACAAACGCCACACAAGTGAAGACTCCAATCAGGACAGGAGACGGAAAACAGATAATGGTAGAACATCTAAAAGTAGAGGAACTGACGAAGGTGGAGCTACTTATTTATAGGCAGCTCCAAAAGGAAGCTTTTCCCAAGACGTTTCAGGATCTGCAAGAAGGGCGGCAACCGTACCATAAGGAGAAAATTGCTGCACTCCGACCCGTGTGGGACGCAAGATACAAGTTGATTAGAATAACAGGAAGAGTAGAGCTAGCGCTAAGAGACAGGGAGATTGAACCCGCCATCATGCTTCCCGCTCAACATCCAGTCGTCAAACTAATCATCCAAGATCGACACGTCTCGCTAAAACACGCTGGAGTTAAAACCACCCTATCGGATCTAAGAGAACGTTTTTGGATCATCAAAGGACGCCAACAGACCAAATCAGTCTGGCACGCCTGCGTCAAGTGCCAACGGCTATCTTCACCGCCATTCAGAGAAATAGCTGCACCTCTACCGATTAATCGACTGAAACAAGCGAAAGCCTTCGAAATCACGGGTGTGGATTTCGCAGGGCCGCTGTATTACAAACACCCAACATTGCGTAAGAAACGCAAGCAAACGGATCCTACATCCTCCACGGATCCCTCGTCAACGGATGGTTCGGCTTTGGAGCCTACGGTAGAGCCTCCAGAGATGGAGCCCATTAAAGAACCTCGGAGAACCAACGGAGAAAAACGAAGAAAACCTCTAATTGGACGAATCCTCAGCCAAAAAGAAAGGCACAATTAAACAGCCAAAGAGCAATGCCTGCCTATTTACTTGTGCTGTAACGAGAGCCGTCCATCTGGAGCTAACAAAAACGATGTCCGCGTGCGACTTCCTCCTCGCATTTCGAAGATTTTCCGCCAGGAGGGGTAGTGTCTCCATCATGTATTCGGACAATGCCTAAGCATTTAGATGCGTCTCGAAACATTTGAAAGTCTTAAGATCCGACCCAGCGATCCACGACCTTCTGGCAATGCGGAAAACCGAATGGATTTTTTCGGCCAGCCTAGCCCCATGGTGGGGAGGGTTCTGGGAGCGCATGGTGCGGACGATGAAGGATTTGTTGAGGCGCTCCAATGGTCGTGCATGTCTGGAATACGACGAGCTAGAGGTTAGTCTCATTGAAACCGAGAGCGTGGTGAATGCACGGCCACTCACCTACGTAGCAGAAGGGAGCGACGACCCGCTCCCCATCACCCCGAAACAGTTTCTCAACAATAGGTGTTCGAACTGCACTCCGCCGGAGCCAGCCGAAAACCTCATGGCTCCCGACGCAACCAATTTGAAACTGCTGGAAATGGATCGTCAACGTAGGGAGTATGTCAGCGATATCTGCGAACGATTTGTGACGGACTACTTTCTCCAAATCGACAAGTTCCACTGTAAAGGAGGACCCGGCCGCAAGATCCGGGTAGGAGAAGTTGTCATCATTCACGATGACAACACCAAGCGCCTTATGTGGACGATAGGAGTAGTGAAGGAGCTAATCACTAGCAGAGACGGGTTGATCCGTTCGGTTATGGTCAAGACGCCGAACGGGAACCTTATCAACCGTGCCATTCAATCGTTACACCCCTTAGAGCTACGTGAGGATCAGCCGGACGACGTCGAAATTCCACCTACGCCAGAGCTGGAATTGGAACCAGAAGAAGCAACTCCACCCGTGGCCGCCGCAGATCCAGTCAAGCAGGAAGAGCCGTGGACCACGGGCTCTGGTGGGGAGTGTGTTGGGAATATACCTCGTTCCCAACATCCGACAACACGAGCTGGAAGACGGACGCGACTTCCATCACGTTTTATTTCATATGATTTGGGTGGCCCTCGCTAGGAGGCCACCATGTTACAATTTATTTTGTGTAGCCCCGCCCCTCAGCCTACCGGCCGGAAAATGTACAGGGCAAGGGGCAGTTAGTTACTGAAAATACCTCACACCGTCAAGACAACAGCCAGTGCTCCCGTGTGTTCTTTATTTCATCTTTACATTTTCATCTTTACTAAGGTAAGTTCAGTCACGGGCTGAACCAAATCTTGCATTAATTCTGATAACGGCGGCCATCATGGGAAAAGTTCCACCAATCACCGCCAAGTCAGCGGCTATCATGGAAAAGGCTCCGCCCGGTGGCGTTGTGGAGACTCCCACGCCATCTAGCGACCCAGATTTAGATAGATTGGCTAATAAACAATATATTCAAGACCATGCTACTGATCGTGATAATGAATTAGCGCGTATGTTTCAAACAATTGAATGTGATGTTCGTAAAGCTAAACATCAACGAGCGATTATCACCGTTCAATATAATGTTTGGCTCGCCGCTTCATTATTAAAATTACCTCTGTGCGCAAAGTTACAAGCTTTTGGACAAACCGCCGTAGTGATTCAGTGTGAATGCCACATTTGAAACTGTGATCACGCCTTGTGGACCATAACCAAAATTTAACAATTATACCATTAATCTTGATGGGTGGGGGTAAGTGAAATTTTCTCCGTGCCGGACAAATGGTTTCGTTAATTTCAACGATAAACCTTATGCGTTCTACAAAAATATCGAACAAAATATCGTACTGCTGGAACGTACATTGGCTCATTCCCTCCGCTATGAAGACGTGAAATCTTTCGACTATGACCACCGCAGCAATCCAGCCTATAATGACAATTTACTCAACCACATGAACGTTGTGGCCGACATAGTGGCCGCCATGAATGAACACCCGCCTTCTGATTTTTCATTAAATCATCGCCCTATGCAGCCAATGCGTTACTGACAGTAGCGAGAGTCTAGAAATACACCAGCTGGTGGGAAATGGTCAAAATCTCCTTACTCATCGCCTTCCTTTGCATTATTACCTTCGTCGTCTTGCGCATTTGCTGCTGTCTCGGTGTTCTTGGATTCTTCAGAAAAGCTTGCTGCCCTCCCATAAAAGAAGTTGGAACTTCACATCACGACCGCACCGCCACACATGCAGTCTGATTACGGGACGTAATTTTGCACCGCCGGGAGCGATGTAACCAAGGCCTACAAATACAATTACTTATTATGCCCACATTTTACTCTCGTATATTTTCTCCCGCTTTACATTAAGGATATCCGTTTTTTTTAATCTTTTAGTTAACGCATACAATTTGTATTCTCTTTCGTTTTTATTTCCTTGAAATGTTGTTTGTCACATAGAAGCTATTAGTCATCAACGCTTTCATCTGACCTATTTGAACACCTGCATCTGACGTACGTGCGCTCCGCATATCGCACGATAAATAAACAACCGGCTGATTGGTTGCACGTGCACCACAATAAATCTCTCAACAAATTCTCTTCTGATTGGCTGCACGTGCCGAGTATCCAAATGCCATCAGCATCTGTGTCACTCACGAAATGCAAGTTCTCGTGGTGAACCCACAAATCGGACAAAGATAGTCGATTAGTAGCTTTCAAGCCGTTTAGACGACAACTTGCTGAGTGTTTAATCGGTGAAATTCATTTGAGTTTGTCCATAAAATTGTTTTTGAATTGTTCTGAACATTGTTCTTCTGTGAGCACTATCCGTGCATTTTTCTCGCCTTTAACTCACTGTTTCTTCCGTGTCTCTCTAACGATTCCACGAGCCGTGTCTTATTCATTTTTACCGCCGTGTGCTCGCCATAACGCTCGCGCTACACCGTTAAGCCCCATTTTCCTTTTCTATTGCTGTTATGATTTGCCTCATTTATGTGTTCTTTGCCTTATTGTATGTTCTTTCCCATGTAGTACTTACGGCCGGATAAACTCACCTCCGAGTTCCATTTATTTCAATTCCAAATACATTTAATTTTGGTAATATCATGGTCTATAAACTGGAGGTCTACGGACTGTCGTCTGCTAGACCCGATTTTGACGATTCGTCTGCTAATTTTTGAAGCAAAAATCCGGGCATCCACTAGAGGCGCTGACTGTCCGCATCAGTCATCAAATTACATTGGTTAGCCCGCGGAAAATAAGAAATTTTGCTTAAACATTTTGGTTTCAACTTAATTTTTGTATTACATCTGGATATCTTACACTGTGTAAATCGATACACTGATATTGCACATTAATAAACATTTTCCACAACCAATTTTGACATTTTGCGGTGTTTTTGCAAAACCTTTTTCGACGTAAATAATAAGAATTTCTATGACCCAAGCTCTCATTCCCTACCTGAGGAACTCTTACCAGAGCTCGCCTTATCGTGCAGCACTCGGAACACACCGGTGTTCCTATCTCTATGGTTTTTTGTACCCATTTGAAGACGTCCTCAGGTAGGGAATGAGAGCTTGGGTCATAGAAATTCTTATTATTTACGTCGAAAAAGGTTTTGCAGTTGGTTGATCTCCAAGTGTCATCTTGAAGGACAGCTCCAGTGCAAAACTTAATGATGGCAAACCGCCCTTCTCTTATGCCGTGGCATTTGTGCGCCTCGTCGAAATTCTTGATAATCCTTGCTAACTGCTGGCACAGTGTTTCGTCATTTTGTTCTTGATTTAGAAACGTAGTATAAAGTACTTTGGAATTGTAGGACAAAAAAACCTGCCCGTCTTTCAAGTGGACCGACTTTGATTCAGTTGTTTCTCCCGGGATGAGTTCAAACTGAACACAAAGTGGGACCTGTAATGATAATAATTCATTAGCCAAACATAAAACCATTCATAATAATATATATTACCGCAGACTCATCTTTGGAATTAATTCAAAACCAAGTTGGAGGTAATGGACAGTCTTTCGGATTAAAAGACAACCATGGCATCCCTTCACAATTCTGGAAAACATCATCAATGTCTTCTTGAGGCTCATCCAGGTGCTTAGCATTCTTATGCTTCCTAACGTCAGCAGTCTCTCTATTTTTTGGTAATTTTCTTTTGGCTGCTGGTTTTGGCTTTGTCAGATGACTCGGGCAATCTATGTTACATTGATAAAAGAAGCTGTAAAAAGGTTTTATTATTTGAGTATAAATATATGGTTATAGTTACCTTGAAAAATTCTTGGAATTGCTCCTTCTTTAAGGGTCCAGTTCTTCCACGCATGGAAAATTTCTTTTCCATCCTTCCCTTTTATCATGCGTCCTTTAATGACGTCATCTTCTTCAAAATGTCTGGAACACACTCTTGATGATGGTTTTAGCTTTATATCCTTACGAGGAATGTATTGCTCCCATTGTTTGAAGAGAGCTTTATCCTTGGGTGGTGCGAACAATGATAGTGTAGAAGCTGGTTTGTTGCTTGGATAACCAGTCTTGCAATTGGGCACAAAGCAACGATTTGGCATTGTGCTGGTCCTGAAAGTCCATAATAAACATGTTAACACATTTCACACAACAAAGTTAACTTGTAGACTTGTCAGAAAATAATTAAAAACCAAAAACTTACTTTTCCAAATGATGCACCAGGTCCTAACCATGTCCTAACAATGAATTGTTATGACTGATGCGGACAGTCAGCGCCTCTACCGGATGCCCGGATTTTAGTTTCAAAAAATAGCAGACAAAATCTGGAGCAGACGACAGTCCGTAGACCTCCAGTTTATAGACCATGGTAATATTATCCCCCTCATACGGGGATGTATTACACTTGTGTAACTGCCCGACCAGGTAAAATTTTGTGGTATGCGATTGTGTTGTTCTTAACTTCGATATTTTAAATTTTGGTATAGAATCTGAAGCACAAGAGGATTCACCTAACATTCTAGATATTCAATTTCTAGCGACTGACAATAGAATCAGTGGAACGGACATCAGGCCGCTTCCAAAAGTCAGTCAAATTACCCTAAAAGTTCCCCGTATTCAAAAGCAACATAATCGAATTGGTCGCACTCGTTTGTTAACTGATACACCAGAGACGAATGCTATTGCATTCGATCGTCAGCGACCGTTGGAAAAGCTTAATAAAGTAAGGCGCCGATTACAACCACCAAAACCAACACAGGGGACTGTAAAAAAAGACCAGAGCAGGCCTTTAGAAAAAAAACCTTTCCGATGATTCGTTTGAGGAGGTGACGAGACGTCACTCCAAACACAAAAAGAAAAAAAAAAAAAAAACTGATTCCGTCATTAAAGAAAAGGAAAATGAATCGAATGCTTCCGATGAAGAATATGAACATCTGCCAGATTCTGTGGTTATTCGCACCAGGCCAGGTCGTGCAATAAAACGTCGAGTGTTGTAACAGCAACTGCCAAGATAGGTGCCAAAATTATCCATACGCTAAACGAACTATAACTAAAACCATAACTAAACGAACAGTTAAGGTAAATTATTGAAACTTCATCCCGAAATGCGGGGTAAAATTCCACATCACACAGTAATTTTTTACTGCCATTTCATTATTAAACTTACTAGCTATTGCGGTTGTCCCATCTTGTACGTGTCCAGTTTGGGTCCGCTACCCCCTAATAAGCACCAGTTAGAAATTAACCCTATCCTCAACAAAAACTATATCACTTCATTCCTCGACCCACGAATGTCCTATACTGAACCCCGACCACTAAACCCCACAAGCCATCAGACAAACACGCATTATAATTTACGACAAAGGAATAGAACGGATAAATTGTAAATGACATTATTTCTATTTTATAACAGATGGGAAAAAATACCTCTATTCCTTTGCCTTTTAACTGCATTTCAATATGCACACACCATTTATTCTTCCGTTTGCGACTGTAAAAACGCAAAAACAAGGGAAATACTGGATATAAACTCACCGTATTATTGCGACAAAGATAACTTAGAAATTAATTTTCAGTGTAGATTCCCATTGCAATCTAGCCCTTCCACAATTAGATATACAGCAACTCCAACAGGAGAAGGAGCATGGTATGGAACTAAAAAATACCATGTATTGAATTGCCTAGCAGAAGAAATAACATTAAGACAAGAACCGCCCAACAGTTTTATCGAGAATCCTTTTGAATTTTTAAACGCAACCCAAAAAGATGGACAAATAGTTCAAAATCATAACACTGTAGTTTGGGGAAAACGATCAACAAATGTTTCGAGTTCAAAAATTATTTTTAAATGTGAAGGATATTTGGAATTAACAAACCCTAACACAGATCGCCTACTAGATAGCACCAGGCAAAAAGAGATAATATTCCTTAACAAACCCGGTAGAGAAAACAAAGAGTTAACTCAACCTGGATATAAAATATTAGGGATACCTCTAACATTTCTCATATTACCACCAGAAGCAAGCGCATAGTTATACCACCTATACAAATTAACTCTACCCTCCTGCTTAGACCAAACTTATATAGATACTTTGACATGCAATGAATAAAGTACCGATATGAAACCCTAACCCTTGCAAAATCGCATAAGAAAACCAGTAACATAAGAAGTATAATTTTTATTAAACAACCCAATCGCAGATAAAGAATTTGGAAAACGACTTTACACTATCTCTTATGCGTGGGGATCATTAAGACTTGGCCACCCTAGAGTTACCCAAACAACCGAATCGAATCGAACCAGGAAAAGTAGTTGATTATTAAAGTAGTTGACACCATTGTCTACATTTTCTTTAATTCGTCAAAACCCAATAACCATTTAACAATACAAAGCCAAATTGATATTAACGACCCACTCCCTGCCCGCACTGATCTAGAATATATTGTAGACCAAACCATAAGGATCCAAAAAACCGACTCCTGTATCACAACATCTAAAACGAACCAAATCATCGTTGAAAAATTCTCTGACAAAACAACGCGGTGGATACTGGATATGATAAACTATCAACTTATATCCCAAGAACAACATCTATGCATAACACTTCGAACGCAAAAAGAGACAAAAATAATCACACTAACAAATACACTGGAGCTTGTCAAATGCAGCAGCATCCTCTTCTTCTTCGTGACTACTACTGGTGGTTTCCTCCTTGGCGAGAGCGATAATACGTAATTTCCCACGATGAGACGGAGCATCCGTAGAGTGGATGGTGACGGTTTACCGGATCCAGATCGAGTATGCTCTTTAATGTGTCCACTGCGGAACGCTAGTCGTCGTTCAGGATTTCGTTTTGAAGCCGGTTGGCGAGTAGGGCCGTTCTAGCTCGTGGTTGTTCTTCGCTGCGGACGTTCCGTCTTGGGTCGTTGGTTGCGGTGCGGGTTTAACTAAACATATCAACACTTCTTTAAAAAGAAAAAAATCTGTTTGTCCTTTCTCGTCCTTCTCTAAATTCGCTCTACCAGTCTCTTATTCTGTCTTTCTTTTCTCTTTGTTCTTTTATCCTGAAGTTATTCGCGTATAACTTTCTTCCCTCTCAGTAGTAAATAAAATAGGAAAAGAATCGTAATGATAGTTGTTTTATTGAGTTGATAATCAAAATATAAATAGGAATAGCGAATAAATTTGAATCGAGTAGTACGGGTTGAAAGGTTTGCGCTAGAAAGGTCGCACCGTGAACATACGACGGGTTACCCGGGTTCACCGTTCTTGGGCTGCACTTACCTTACGTCAGTCGCCCCGAAAACTCAACCCGCCAGCAAGCCGACAACCCAACCCGTCGCCGACCTAACGAACCGCGTCGAACTCTTAACTTGTTGATAGAATTTTCTACAATAAATAACTTCTTAATCGAATATATAAATTTATGAAGTAACATTACAATGATTTCATTTTTGTTCAATTACGCTTATTTTTATAGTCCATACAAAAATTACACCGTGAATAATAGTGGAAGGAATTCTTTTAATATCACAGTAGCTCCCAAATAGTCTTGAGATATTGTTTTCTTCAATATTCTTCTTTCCGCTCCTTTTCCATTTTCTTCTTCCTTCGCTATCCAATGCAACGCGAGAGTGAAAATGACCCTCGTCGGAATGGCGAGCCCTTCGTCGCCAACTCGCTAGGGTGGAATATGATTCATCCCGCTCTCGAATTCTAAACCAGCCTTCGAAGGATATTCCTGGACCTCAATGTCTTTTTGCTTTAGCTCAATCTGAACTGAAAAATAACCAAAAAACATAACACGTTACTCGCTAACTTCGCAACCAACATTCGAGCTAAACACAGGCTCCCCTCCCGAACTCTAGAAAAAAAAATTGGCCGAACGCAACACCCCAAGCAGAGAAGTCCAGCCCTTTCGGAAGTCGTGCTATATATCCCCGTCCCCGGTACGACAGACACAACAGCTGCACCACCACCTGCAGCATCGACACCGACACCACAACCCGAGGACCCCTGACCAAGCTTCAGCCGTGACCCGCCGTCTCCAACCGCAATCCCCGGGAGTTTCTCCATTACACAACTTCGAGACGCGGCTTGCATTAAGGACTTTAATCACGTCATATCCCTTCTTCTGGAACTTGATAGGCTGGACCAACCCGAACCGTCCGAAGAACAGGGCGAAGGGACACCTCAACCCGACCCAACCGAAGAACGGAATGATGGACCGACACAACACACCAGCAAGCGGCCGCGTTATTGAAGTCATCATCATTACTTCATTATATTATTTTATCATTGTAATCTTAATAATAGTCTTGTAGTGTAATAATAAATGATTTTTGTTTCATTTCACTCTTGTATTTCAACTCAACAACACTGCTCCAACCGTACTACAGCATTTAACATCGTCGGCCAATCAAAATTGACCCTGATAATGGTGGCCATCATGGAAAATTTTCCACCATTCACCGTCGACTCAACGGCCATCATGGAAAAAATGTTCTCCAATCACCGTAGAGACTTCCGCGCCCTCTAGAGCTGAAGAATTAGACAGAACAGCAAAAAATAATATATTCAAGGTCGTGTTACCGATCGTGAAAATCAATTAGTGCGTATGATTCAAATGCTAGAATGTGATGCCCAGAAAGAAAAATATAAAGATCAATTGCAACCGCTCAGAGTGTTGCCCCCAAGCAGAGAAGTCCAGCCCTTTCGGAAGTCGTGCTATATATCCCCGTCCCCGGTACGACCGACACAACAGCTGCACCACCACCTGCAGCATCGACACCGACACCACAACCCGAGGACCCCTGACCAAGCTTCAGCCGTGACCCGCCGTCTCCAACCGCAATCCCCGGGAGTTTCTCCATTACACAACTTCGAGACGCGGCTTGCATTAAGGACTTTAATCACGTCATATCCCTTCTTCTGGAACTTGATAGGCTGGACCAACCCGAACCGTCCGAAGAACAGGGCGAAGGGACACCTCAACCCGACCCAACCGAAGAACGGAATGATGGACCGACACAACACACCAGCAAGCGGCCGCGTTATTGAAGTCATCATCATTACTTCATTATATTATTTTATCATTGTAATCTTAATAATAGTCTTGTAGTGTAATAATAAATGATTTTTGTTTCATTTCACTCTTGTATTTCAACTCAACAACACTGCTCCAACCGTACTACAGCATTTAACATCGTCGGCCAATCAAAATTGACCCTGATAATGGTGGCCATCATGGAAAATTTTCCACCATTCACCGTCGACTCAACGGCCATCATGGAAAAAATGTTCTCCAATCACCGTAGAGACTTCCGCGCCCTCTAGAGCTGAAGAATTAGACAGAACAGCAAAAAATAATATATTCAAGGTCGTGTTACCGATCGTGAAAATCAATTAGTGCGTATGATTCAAATGCTAGAATGTGATGCCCAGAAAGAAAAACATAAAGATCAATTGCAACCGCTCAGTATAACGGTTGGCTTACCGCTTCACATTTAAAATTACCACAGTGCACGAAATTACAAGCTTTTGGGCAAACTGCTGTTGTGATCAAGTGTAACTCCGTGAATGTCACATTTGAGACTGTTATTACGTCATGCAGGCCGCAACCAAAATTCAACAATTATACCATTAATCTTGATGGCTGGGAATTAGTTAAATATTCCCCTTGCTATTGGACCATCGGATTCGTTAACTTCAACGATAAGCCTTACACTTTTCGCAATAACACCTGAAAACGAGTTGACGCCAACATGGTATTGCCGTAACGAACGCTGGCACATTCCTTCCGTTACGACGACGTAAATTTCTTTGATTATGAACATCGTACTAACTGTTAGAAATCCGGTATCTGAACCCGATGAACCGGAGGTTCCGGGAACAGAGGTGGGGCAGACATAGATGGAAATAAAAAACTAGAACCGCAGAACAAATTAAACGAAAAGCCAGAGAAACGCTTATTATGAGATGGGAATTAATGGATTGCTTTTGAATATATATGAGACGAAATCTAGCGCAAAGGGGAACTGGGTTTTCAAAAGATAACCTGGGGTGATCGGGGAGAAGGAAGACCCTGTTTGGATCGGGTAGGAAGACAACCCGGTTCAAAAACCAGGTTAGCGGGTAAACCGCAATTAATTAATCAGTCATCAAAGCAACCAGTTCATTAACCTTACCTGATTCACCCGCCGATTCAAGAAAGTATTACAAGAATCATCTGCGCCATCGTTTTAATTAATTTCATGCAATTAATATTTTGGTCAACGGTGTTTTTAAAAAGTTGTATATAAAGGGCTGGTTTTAGCTCAGTAATACACACATTTATTTCACCGACTTCCATGCTTTGTCTTACTTATTACGGTATCATATTTATTTACGCTATTTGCTCTATATTGTTGTGTACTGGCCGTCCACTGCTGCTGTTGCTTGCTCCTGGTCCTGTTGTCCATCTCCTTTTGATTCCGATGATTCCGGCCGTTCCTGCTTCTCGTCGTGCCCAGCTGCCGTTCAACTCAAGACCCGCCATAAGTAATTCACTCCACTTTTCTTGTTCTTTGATATATTGCCCGTTTGTGTCGCGGCAGCAATCCGCATGTAATTGTATTGCTGGAACTTCCAGTTGTTTTTCATCGTTCTTTACGGAAACCTCCTTCTATATTACGCTGATACTTCCGAAGTGTATTAGGCATTTACAAATATACATGGCCGAAATTCTCTCACCATAATCCCGGATAGAAATACGCTGACACTTCGGTTTTAGGCCAAACAGACATACGCTGACACTTCGGTGGTAGGCCAGACAAATATACGCTGGCACTTCGGTGTTAGGCCTTGCAAATATACGCTGACACTTACGTGTTAAACCCAATACAAAAAATACGCTGACCCTTCGGTGTTAGGCCAGAAACAAATACACTTAAGAATATATCTGAGTCAGCAGTTCCGATGTTTAGAACTATTCCTTCTGAAACTAACCCTGCTTACAGCGACAGCTTACTTAACCACATGAATGTCATGGCTGATATAGTAGCCGCCATGAATGAACATCCACCGAGCGAATTTTCGTTAAATCACTGGCCCAGCGCATCAAATGTTTTAGTTACAGCCGCTGGAGTAGAACTTATATCAGCTGATGGGAGACCATTAAAATGTGGTTCTTTATTAGCATATTCTGTCTTTTCGGCCTCGTCATCTTGCGTGTCTGCTACTGTTTGGGTTTCTTTGGACTCATCGAGAAACTTTGCGGCCACCCAGTAGAAGAGGTTCGATCACCAACATCCGAACGCAACGCCATGCATCCAGTTTTATTACGAGACGTAATCTCGCACCGCTGGGAGCGATGTAAGGAAGACCTACTTGTACATTGACTTATGCCCGCACTTGACTCTCCTATATTTACTCCCCTTTTTTACATTTATTCTATCCGCATTATTACTCTCTGATTTAACTCTTATATACTGTATTCCTTTTATATTCTTTTCTTTATATATTATAAGTCGCATTGTAGCTGTTAGTCATCCACGCTTTGGGCTTGACCCATTTTAACACCTGCATCTGACGCAAGTACGCTACGGAGATCACGCGATTGAATAAACAACTGTTTGATTGGTTGCACGCACATCATCATCAATCTCTTAAGTAAAAATCTTCTGATTGGCTGCACGTGCCGCGTATCCATGAGCAATCAGCATCTGGGTTACTGACGAAATACAAGGTTTCGTGGTGAACCCACAAATCGAAAGAGTGGAACCGATTCGAAGCTGTAAGACGTATAGTTACTGATTTGCTTAGCTCTGAATTGTGAATTCCTCTTTGTATCTTGCCGTAGAAATTGTCTTTTGTGTTTGTCCGATATATCTGTGACCCTTATCACTGCATTCCGTTTTGTTGACTGACTGTTTCGTCCCATCCTTTCTCGACGTTTCAACGAACCGTGCCTTATTCGTTTCTTCCGTCGTGCACTCGACGTATCGCTCGCGTTACGACGGTAAGCCTATCTTTATGCTATACCCATTATATCTTGGCTCTCGTGTTTCTTTCTTGCCTTGCTATATGTTTATTCTCATTTGGTTCAATGGCCTTAGTTCATTAATACACCTTTATCATTGTGGGTATATCGCCTTCGATTACCATGTCTTTAAATACAATTAACTTTCATTCTGGTAATACCATCCACCCTCACATGGGGATGTATTACACAACCATTAGTCATCGACATCTCAGCGTTGTCCCGATTGAATACCTGCTGTCTGACTCACACGTGTGATACAATTACGCCACTAAACAAACATCCATTGATTGGTGAAACGTGTGCCGTACATCACACCATTAAATAGACATCCTTTTGATTGATCACACGCGTGACGCCAATCAAGCCATTAAACAAACATCTGATTGGCTGCACGCGCCACACAGCGACCCGTCAACAGCATCACGCCACTTTGACGAGATGCGAAGTTTCATGGTGAACCCACAAATCTGGGAAAGATCAGACAAGTATGTAACGAAGGCTTACAAATGCAATTAGTTATAATACCTACATTTTACTGTCTTATATTTACTCCCGTTTTACATTTATGATATCCGCCTTTTTAGTCTTAGTTTAACGCGTATGTATTGTATCCCCTTTCATCTTGTTATCCTTGAAGGTGTTTGTCACATCGAAGCCGTTGGTCATCGACGCTTCGATCTGACCTATTTGAACACCTGCATCTGACGTACGCGAGCTGCGCATATTGCACGATAAAAAAACAATCGGTAGATTGGTTGCATGCGCGCCATAATCAGTCTGTTAAAAAAACGTCTTCTGATTGGCTGCACGTGCCGTGTGTCCGTGTGTCATCAGCATCCGTGTCACTCACGAAATGCAAGGTTTCGTCGTGAACCCACAAATCGGACAAAGAGAGTCGTTCGGTAGCCTTCCAAACGTTCAGATGTTGAATCTCTAACTGTGTGATTCTTGAAATTCACTTGAGTTTGTTCGTAAAATTGTCTTTGAAATTATTCGGAACTTTGTCTTTTGTGAGCACTATCCGTGCCTTCTTCTCGTCTTTAACTGACTGTCTCCTTCCGTGTGTCTCCAACGTATTCTCGAGCTGCACCTTATTCTTAATCACCGCCGTGCACTCGCCGTAACGCTCGCGCCACACCGGTAAGCCTATTCTCTTATGTAATTTCCCATCATGTGTTGGCTTACTTGCCTATTCGTTGTCACATTGTATGTTCTTTTCCGTGCAGTACTTATGGCCTTAGTTGAGTAATACACATCAATATATCCCTCAGTACGGGGATATATATTAAAACTAGGAGCTCGCTAAACGTTCAGTTGCCTTCAGCAAACCTAGTTCTCCTCCTAGCTTGCCTTAGTGTTTTCCCCTTACAACAAGTGTTTTACAGCCTACCTGCTTTCCGTAAGTGCCTATCTGATTTGTATTTCCTATCGTCTCTGTCCATTTTTTTATTTTCGCCTGGATCGCTCGCGCTACTACGGTAAGACAAAGTTACGTTGTCTCCCTTTTCGCTTTTGTTTTCCTTTATGACTTCTTATTGTTATACGTGTAGTCTCCTTATATTTTATGGCCTAGTCTAGTAATACAAATTCGTCATTGTGGGTAAACGCCTCCGAGTTCCGTGTTAATATAAATTTGTTTGAATCGGTAAAGTCACCCACGCGAGAGGGAGGATGCTTTACACTGCCAAGACTGTTGAAAGAGAATGCTAAGAGACCAGCAAGAGAATCGAAAACGACAGAAAACATTTAGTAGAAAAACTAGACTCAATCAAAAATTATACCAGACCCACTACAGAAAAAATCCAGCGGCTAGAAAATCGTTAAAAAATCGTTAACAAACATCAGTAGATACCCTCAAGCTTGTGTAACAAAGGCCTACCAATAGATTTACTTATTATGCCCACATTTTGTTCTCTTATTTACTCTCCTTTTTTATTTTTATAATTTTTGCATTTTACTCTCTTACATATTCTCATATACAGTCATGCGTGCAAGTTTCTTTAGCAGGCAAATGAGTCTATATCCTTTCATTTTTTTTGGACGGAAGGGATACTATGGTGCCTACCATGCCCTCGTTTTCTTTCCATTCTTCTCTTCCTCTACGTTTCAGTCAATTTTCCTACTTTAAATGTTGCACCTTTTTCGCAGGTAGCAAAGAAAGAGAAATAGGAATAGCATAAAGGGGTACGGTAGGCACCAAACTATCCCCTCCATCAAAAAGAAATAGAAGGATATAGACCCATTTGCCTGCTAAAGAAACTTCCACGTATTACTGTATATATTTTATTCTCTTATATTATTTTTCTCAAGTATTGTAATTCGCATAGTAGCCGTTAGTCATCGACATCTCCGCTTAGACCTAATTGAACATCTGCTTCTGACTCACGCACGCTACGCATATCGCGTGACTTAATAAACAACTGTTTGATTGGTTGCACGCCCGTCACCAATCAATCTATTAAATAAGCATCTTATGATTGGCTGCACGTGTTGCGCGTCTATGTGCCATCCACATCTGGGCTATTGACGAAATGCGAGGTTTCGTGGTAAACCAACAAACCAGACGAGAGGAGTCAATTCGTAGCCCGCAAGACAGTTACTGATTTGCCGAGCTCTGAATTGTGAATCTCTCTTTGTATCTTTCCCGTAAAATTGTCCTTTGTTTTGTCTGATATCGTTCTGCTGTGAGCGCTATCAGTGCGTTCCATTTTATTAACTGTCTGTTTCCTTCCGCTCTTTTCCCTACATCTCAACGAGTCGTGCCTTTACCTTATCTTCTGTCGCATTCTCGCCGTATCGCTCGCGCTACGACGGTAAACCGAATTCACGCTATCTTCAAATATTTTTCTGTTCCCTTTCCTATTTTTCGTACTCCTATATGTTTACTACCGTTCATTTTCATGGTCTTAGTTTGGTTATAAACATTTCATCATTGTGGGTATATCACCTCCGAGTTCCGTTTATTTAAATACAACTAACTGTAATTCGCGTACTATCATTCGATCCACATGGGGTTGAATTACACTAGGGAACACAACAAAACAACCAAAACAACCGGTGACTGGATAAAACAAGAAACAACCATTTGCTCAATACTGGGATTTAAAAGATGAATTCGAGGAATTTAGCCTAAATTACTTCGACTGCACCCTCAAAAATCATACGGCCCATGACACGATGGAAATGGAACAACTAAATATTTTGAATGGCCTAGTAAGGAGACTACAAGAAGAAGAGCTAAAAATGTCGAACATCATCGGGACTAAAGAACAAGATGATATGTTCTCTTGGTACGACATGCTTAAAATAATGGGACTCTCCGTTATTCGATTCATACTTTTCCTAATCTGCCTGCGGATCTTCACAATTTGTGTAAAGAATCTATATCTCACACTTTCAAGAACAAAATAATTAATTAATCCCATTTTTTCCACATTCTTGGCAATGATGTGGTGGGGTTGAAAAAACAATTTTACTGTTGAAAGTTAGGAAAACGCTAGAATTTTGAAATAGTTTACAAAACTGTGGGAATAGCTAAACATAATTAAAATCTTAATACATATTTTAAAAGTGAAATAGTTACAACAAAAAATTACAGTGTGTGAAGCATTAGATCAGTAGGGAAATGAAAATAAAATACCTTAAGTTCCGAAAAGTGACGATGCGCCACCAAACTGCATCGGATGTGTATGTCCTATGGGGGGGGTTATAGACGATAGTACTCTTCTATTTCGTAGTCTGATATAACCACAACAAAATGTAAATTTTCATTTTGCGAACCATGAAAAAAAAAACAGAAAAAAGGGTTAGGAGCTGTGCATAAATTACGTGGTACGTTTTTGGGGGGAGGGGTCTGACGAAATACTATGGTTTGCTTCGAGGGGGGAAGGGGGGTTCCCAAATTTACTACGAAGTGTACCGGAAAAAAAATTTATGGAAAAAATTTTAAAGTCTGCTGCAGTAGCCGGGGGGGATGGGGGAGGAGCTTCCAGACAGGCCTAGAAATGAAGGGGAAATCCCTATTGAATGGCAAACTTGATGTTTCGTTTCGTCTCAGTTGGTCATTGGTCCCGATCTTGGTCAACAATGTCTCAGCCTAATATTTACCAACAGTTATTTGAGACATATTGTAAAGCTTATCCAGACAAGAAAAAAGAAACTTGCCAAAATGAACTTAACAATTGAAACAATTGGGGTGATGATGTTTATTTAAATTTGACACCAATTACATTTCAAAACACAGCGGCAAAAACAAAAGGGAAAATATAACAGACGGAGGGAGGAAGACTGACTCACTGACTCCTCGCTGGTCGACTGGTGACTCCCCCTGCTGGTGAAGTTTGTCCGTCTTTTATACGGCATCGCAGAGAGTCGAATTTAAAGTCAAACGAGGTCAGGCGTGTTCAAAAATATAAGGTCGGCGGAAGAAGGCTGACTTTACCGTTAGAGTAATAAAAGTAGAAAGTAGGTCATCCGGGGCAACAAATTTGGGGTCAAAACAGGGCAATAAAAGCAACGCGTTAAATTTTACCGTTTGAATTTTGATTTGGTCGGCGGATCCTTACATGGGTCCCCGTCAAAATAGATTGCGTCTCGCAATCTCTTTTCTCAACATAGTAAACATGCAGTTCAAGAGAAGAAAAAGTAAGCCAGGAATATTCGAGGAGCTTTATCGCGTTTGTAGCTTTCTCAGATGAAATGAGACAATTTTTTTATTTGGAACGAAATACAGCGAAGGAGAAAAGATACAGCATTAAACGAGTAGTGACGCGGACGTCTGGGAGCGCGGAGCTCAGTGTGGCGTGTTCCGTTGAAGGAAATACGTACGCCTTTGAGCACGAAGCTCGATAAAAAATAATCTGAAGTAAAGTGTCTAAGCCTAGACGGTCTTTTGAAATCAGATTTTACAACAGCAAAACAAAGAATATGAAGAAAGAGTGGTGACGCAGACGTCTACGAGCGCGGAGCTCAGTGTGGCGCATTCCGTCGAAGGAATTTTTACCCCTTCGAGCGCGGAGCTTGATAAAACAAATCTGAAGCCAAAGTGTCTAAGCCTAGACAGTCTTTACGAATCAGATTAAAAACAGCAAAATAATGAATATGAAAAAATGAGTAGTGACGCGGACGTCTGGGAGCGCGGAGCTCAATGTGGCGTGTTCCGTCGAAGGAAATATGTAACGCCCTCGAGCCCGGAGCCCGGTACAGATACAATTGCCTCTGCAAGAGGTGTGCCTAAACCTAGAACACAGCTTCGCAAACAGATGTGTCAATAAGAGAAGAAGCGAGATTATAACCTCAATAAAACTTCAGCTGTTCCAAAATAAAAAAAAAGATAAAGAATGGTTTGCATGAGAATGTCCTCTTTGGTTAAGTGGAGGTATAGAGGGGGGAATAGAAGTGAAGTTCATTCACTCACTGACTCCCTCCTCGCTGGTCGACTGGTGACTCCCCCTGCTGGTGAAGTTTGTCCGTCTTTTATACGGCATCGCAGAGAGTCGAATTTAAAGTCAAACGAGGTCAGGCGTGTTCAAAAATATAAGGTCGGCGGAAGAAGGCTGACTTTACCGTTAGAGTAATAAAAGTAGAAAGTCGGTCATCCGGGGCAACAAATTTGGGGTCAAAACAGGGCAATAAAAGCAACGCGTTAAATTTTACCGTTTGAATTTTGATTTGGTCGGCGGATCCTTACACAATGAATGGGAGTCAATAAAATCAAGTTCAGAAAATAAACCGTTGTTGATAAAACCAAAAGCTGAAGAATATCTTAAAAATCTTACTGCTATTGCTGCAAAAAAAGAGAGGTGGATTAATGCAATTTTTCGCCAAATCATCGACATCTCATTTAAAAACCAAAACCGCCGTCGAAAGCCCACAGTAACTAGAATTTCAACCTTATTCGGATCAGTTTCGTGAGCCTGTATCGACGATAGGGTCCGGCCTGGTCGCAAATTCGCCATAGAATCTCGGAAACCGTTTGCTCTTCCGGCAAAACTTACTCCGTATCCATGTACTATGAAGCGTGCGGTTATTTTCCGCGCCTTCATCCCGCCTTCCCCCTTTTATCAAAATCGGCCAAAAACGACATCTCTTGAAATTCTCCGAAAATAACACGGAATAATCGAAATTGAACGCTGATTTCGATTTAGTTATTGGTTTTCTCGTTAAAGCAGCCATTTAAAAAATGAACTAAAAAAGTGATGTTAGCGCACCAACTTAATTTATGGTTTTTAAAGATTAAATGAAAAACTACAAGACCGATAGAAAAATAAACCTGATTTTCGTGATTTTCATTGAATTCTGAATCGAAATCATGTATTTTAAGCAAAATTTGAAATTTGGCCAAAAATGAAAAAGTGGGAAGGGGATCGTTCGGAGATCATTTGTCTAAGCAACGTTCGTAAATCAAATCATTCCCACTTCGTTGTCCCGGGTGGTTTTTTTGTCCGGTCATACAAGACCCTGAAAATTCCTGGAACAGTTAAGACGGCTTCAACCATCTTGTCTACAACCTAAGGAAAGGAAAACCTAGGGAAGAGTCTTTTAATACTGTGTAGTCCTATGTTCAATAACAGTGTAGCTAATATAAATATTTGTCATAGACCTGCATGTGAAAGCCAAATACAATCTAAAATTGCTATTGATAGGTCATTTCAAGATTGTTTACATGAAGCCGCCATTGTGCAGATCAGCACTACGAGTAGATTTTTTCCACTGCCTTTTTTGCACACTGCAGGGCTGTGGATAAGAACTGCACTTTAAGATATAAAAACATTGTTTGACATCAAACAAAAACCGAAAGAAATAACATGTGAATTACAATATATACTGTACCGTACAATTCAAATTACTTCTAGTGAAAATAAATGTTCAAACAATCGTGTGTGTTGTGAAAAAGAGTGTCCCTTAGGTTGGTACGAAAAAATGGCAAATTTCAGTGTATTAATGTCATCTCACAGAAATCAGCTTCCATGAACGGTTCTTCGGCGCTAATGATTCGAATTGACAAACCTCGTGAAGAAGCCATGTGCGAAGTGGACTCAAATAAATCCGGCCTCAAAGTACCTGTAATATTTTCATGTATGATGACATGAAGTGAGATTTAAATCGTTAGCCGTTCTATCCGCCACTTTGACAAACGTATCGCCTATATTTCGACTTTTTCCTTCCGGATTAGCAAAACGACAAAGTTTGGTGACCATGCACGTTGGTGGAAGCATCATAAAAAGGAAAACTTGCTTTAACAACCTTAAATAATTCGAAATATCAAATCTGATCGCCGGTATGAAGAAGAAATGAGAATCCACCGTCTGTAAAAGAACTCAGTCATAGAACAAGGATTATAAACCATGGAACTGAGATGTGCCAGGGCGATGCACCAAGTAATCTTGTATCAAATTCGGCCAATCATAAGATTCTGAACGGTCCAGAAAAGTATCTCAAATTGCCTGATGATTGAGCCCGAGTTGCTGTAAAGTTGCGACGACCTGCTCGACCTCATCTTTACGTAGGAAACTGTTATCGATATTGATGGTCTGCCCTCGCGACGAGTAGTCACCCTGTAGAAGTGCTTTATGGAGAAGGGCAGCACAAACGGTGGAATCGACTGTCCGCCGCTTACCAACACGAGCACGATTTCACGTCCGACCGTACTCCGAATGTAATTGATACACTGCTACTCGCGTTTCTCTAATGTGAAACCTCCTTGCAATCCACAGATGTCAACAACAACCAGAAGTTATGTAACATCCTTTGTCCAGTAATTTTACACCAGCCGTTAAGATCAATGTTTCCAACTCAATGGAAAGAAAACTAACATACCGTTTTCAGTAAAATTATGGAACTGACCTCCGCAAAGACTGCGTTCAGTATCAGCAATAACGAAAATAATAGGACACGAAGATTTTGCGACCCAACGCAACCCTTCTGCAACCTTGTCTACACTGTCACCATTGGGTCAGTAACACCATTTGCCGAGTCTCTAAGCCTTTAAACAACGGGCACTCCGTTTCTACTTGGATCTTCACTTGCCCATTTTCGCAAAAATCTTTTCTCTCCACCGTTCCGGCTTAACAAAACATAACAAAAAACCAAACAAAAATATAATAAAACAAGCGTTATACTTTTTTCTGACATAATTGTTATTTCTGACATGTTAAATAATTTGAATAATTATACACTGCTGTGAAATAATTTGATAATAAAAATTTGATATGAAACAGAATTGGTTGCCTAATTCCTTATTGAGTAATTGTATGCATAACAAATTGCCGGCAGTGGAAGACCGCAAGTAAAAAAGATTGCTGGGTCGTATTGTGGGGCATCTCGCTGCGTAAACTGGGATGCCCCACTGGGACCTGTTCAAAAGTAGTGTAAAATTCATATTTGACTCAACCATTTCAGTAACTTGACCCTAAACATATGTATACACTTCATGTTTTCAAAAGTTAAGTTTAATAATAAAGCTAAGCAAAAAAGCCAACTATGAAGAGTTGTTCCCCAATTTTTTGTGCTACTGCAAATATACTTTCCAAGAAACGAAAATGAAAAAGTAAGTTAAAATATTAATAGCTTACATTTGGTGGCAGAGGAGTCGAACTCGGCTTTCGTGTTAAGCTGAATAGCGTGTGTTTTTGGTTTTATTGTTTGTTTGAACTTTTTATGGTAATAGAGCAAGTGATTGACGCGTACCCCCTCCCTATTTGTGAACGCACTCTTGCGGATTTCGCCATGTTTGTTACGAGTCCGTTTTTCCTCTGAGGAATCCTTATAGGGAAAAAAGGGGGTCGCAAAAAAAAATTTGTGAAACCTTTCCAATTTACCAAAGGATACTAGCAATAATTTTGTGTTAAAGGTAAATGAACTAGCTACATTTTAATATTAAATTAAGGGTATTTAATTCTAGAAAACAGCTAAATTTTAATGTTTAACGGTATTGTTTACAATTTTCATTGTCTTAGGCCCTGGGTATACCATGGTAGATGTTTCTAAGTTTGACTTATCAGATTATGGGTTAAGTCTCAGTAAGTCTCTTTCTCAAAAACCGGAAGAAAACTGCAGAGCTTTCGTGTCAAGGTTAAATAATCTTTACGATACCATCGCTGGTAAAGAAGAAAGGGCTGACCATAACCAAACTATTATTGAAGGACAATTACTAAACAAAGTGAAAAAGATGAGGGATCACAGAAAAAGCAAAATCCTACTACAAGGATTACTACCAAAGTATAAAGCAGAACTTTACTACGAATGCCAGAAAACACAGAAGACTTTGACGCATTATGTAAACAACTTTTCATTTCTGAAAAAATTCTACACACAAAAGAAGCTACAGACGACAAGGAGATCTTTTTTAAAGAAGAATTGGATTATTTAGGTTACATCGTATCCGGGAAAGGAATAACACCAAGAACAAAGAAATTAGACGCGATTATGAAATATCCCGCTCCCAAAAACGTAAAAGAATTGAGCTCATTTTTAGGTCTAGCTAGCTACTACAGAAAATTTATTCGGCCTTTTGCTGATAAAGCCCATCCACTAACTGCCCCCACTAGAAAGTCAGCGGAATGGAAATGGGGGGAGGAACAAAGGGACGCCTTTGAATGTATTAAGAACTGTCTCATCACTAGTTCTGTTCTAGGTTATCCGGATTTTTCTCGAGAATTTATCCTCTACACGGATGCTTCAGGATATGGAATAGGAGCAGTCTTGGCTCAAATACAACTTCCACCTCAATCAGCGGATTTAGCGGAGTCCTACGGACAGGACCTTCGTAAATCAGACGGCGTAGAAGTCGTCATAGGCTATACCTCTAAACATCTGAACGACCGCGAGGCCAAGTGGTCAACAACAGAGAAAGAGGCATACGCAATAATCCACGCCATCGACGTGTTTATGACGTACCTATACGGGCGTAAGTTTACCGTATTTACAGATCATAGACCTTTAGAATAGCTAATGAGTAAGACAGAACCAGCAGGAAGATTAGCTCGATGGGCTCTTAAGATCCAAGAATTTGATATCATTATTGGGTACCGACCAGGAAAGTCACACCAAAATGCTAACACACTTAGTCGCACCCCAATAGTGCTGCTAGCGAAAGTAGAAACAAGGTCAACAGGTACAAAAGAGAAACCAGAAGTAAAAAACGAAAACAAGGAAACTAGAACAAAACAAGTCATTTTCGAAACGGAAAGTAATCAGTCCAAGGACACGGAAAAATGGATAGAACTCCAACACAAAGATGAGTATTGCCGAACGATATTACAAGAAATGGCAAAGGCCAATCCAAGTAAGGACGTTAAAAATAAATTTAAAATAAACGAAAAAGGAATATTAGCAGATATCAGAAGAATTGTAACGCCAGTAAGACTGGTGCCACAAATTTTAAAGGAAAATCACGATCACATATTGGCCGGACATTTAGGAGTAGGAAAAACGTTGGCTAGACTTCAAAGGCAGTATACATGGCCATGCATGCGTACCGCCGTAATAGAATACGTTAAAAGTTGTTTGATGTGTAATAAAAGAAAAGCGGTAGGCGCAAGTAAAGCACCATTGCACCCTTTGCCGTTAGTTGAAGGAATATGGGAAAGGATCGCAATGGATATTGTAAAACCCCTACTTACTTCATCTTTAAGTAAATAGCTTTTACTCGATTAAGGGAAGCTGCGGACTTCGTTCGATGGTATATTCCCGTAAAATGTTAACATGATTCAAACAAGTCGATGAATGTCTCAAACGATTGGAGGCATACATACAGGCCGTAGCCGTATAACCAGCGTCAAGCACAACAAAGACACAAATAAGACAAGTTTAAACGGGGGAACGAGCAAGCCAGTAGCAGGTCGAATAAACGACCTGACACTTGACTCGCGAAGGGGTGAATCAACACTAGACTGGGTGAACAGCCCAGCGTTGACTAACGAAGAATTACAATTGATGGGGTTTTATACGACAAACAAAGTCAACGCGATCACCAACGCAAGGTGAGCGTAATGAAAGGATGGAAAGGAAAATGACTTGTTTCCAGGAATGAGAGGGAGGATATTTTTCCAAGAAAGAGTGAGCTGATGCATTCCTTACAATATAGTGGGCCCAATTCAAGAAAACGCTAAGGGATACAGATATATATTAGTTATTTCAGATTATGCCGGTAGGTTTGTTTTTACAGTTCCAATGAGAAATCAAACTGCCCAAACAATTGCGAAGGTTTTAGTTAATAAAATATTTAATAAATATGGATCTCCAGAAGTAGTTCTAACAGACCAAGGTACTAACTTTCTATCCAGTCTGATACAAGAGGTGTGTAAACTATTCAAAGTCAAACAAATAAGGACTACAGCCTATCATCCACAAACCGATGGATTGATTGAGAGGTTCAATCGAACTCTCTGTGACATGCTAGCTTGTTATGTCTCAGACCAACATGCTAACTGGGACAAATACCTTCCGTTCGTTACTTTTGCTTACAACACAGCAAAACAAGCTTCAACTCAAGAAACACCATTCTTTCTATTCTTCGGACGAGAACCAATAATGCCCAATGATATCAAGATTAACAGAAGATACGAGACCTATGAAGATACCAGTATGGTGTATTCACAGCAGTGGGAAAAATCTCAAAAACTGGCAAGAGAACATCTCTTCAAATCCCAAACAAAACAGAAAAAATACTACGACGTAACCACGAAAATTACTAAATACAACATAGGTGACTACGTATTACTGAAGGCGCCTCAAGCAGCAGAAAAATTCATAAATCGATGGAACAGACCATTTCAAATTTCAAGAAGCTTTTCGGATATCAACTACGAGATCCAGCACACTGGAAACAAAAAACTGAAATCTGGGGTACATACCAATGGTCTCAAACTTTACATACCAAGAAAACAAGCAACAACTAAGGAAGAAGAAATACTGCAAAACCTACCAGAAAATGTTGAAGCCCAATGACGACCAACAATTCACCAACGCCGACCAGGCCGACCAAGGAAGCAGCAGCTGATACATCCAGTGAAGATGAACATCAAACCATGCAGGATTGAACCAAAAGAACAAACAAACCGCACAATACCCAACCTTTACCGTAACCAAATACGATACGATCCTATAACGAATCACCAATACAACTTACGAAGACGATATCAAGGACCAGATTACTAAACATTTTCATTTTTCACAGATGCAGACATTACTCTTCCTTCTTTGCCTCCTTCATTCACTTAACCCTACTTACCCTATCTACGCATCCATCTGCGATTGTAACAATATGAAAATACGAGGAATTCTAGACTTCGAATTGCCTTACTACTGTGACAATGAAAAACCAGAAACACAACACTTACCAAGGATGCCAACTACTTACACTTTAGTAACCAAGCAAAAGCCAGCAGCCACTTGGAAAGGATGGACATGTCGACAGTGGACTAAAACAAAGAAAATTACCGGATCGTTCTGGATCGGATACTTCGATACAGTTTACTCCCAAGAAACAATACTAATTACCCCTTTGGAATGCTGGCGGATGGTCAACGATAAAAAATGTGGTGACAATAACATGCAAACCGAACCGACGGGACTCAGTTTCGCAGCCACTCCTACAGGAGAAGGTAAATGGTACGCAATCAAGGAATACCAAACACTCAACTGTATAGCGGAACAGATCACGCTACGTCAGGAGAAACCAGATAGCCCAATCGAAAGCCCTTTCGGATTACTAAACACCACCCAACAGGAAGGACAATTCATCCAAAATCAAAATACGATCGTGTGGGGAGAAAGAACAACCAACAGTTCATACACTCAGACGTTACTAAAAGAAAAAGGATACCTGGAAGTTCCTCGAGAACCGGAGTCGGATAACTCCAGCCGCCTCTACGACATCAGTCGGCAGATCAAAATATCGTTTCCTAACAAACCAGATAAGGACATCGTACCAATAGGACATAAAGTGGTTGGAATCCCTCTAACGTACTTGACGTTTCCTGCAGAAACCACAAAAATTTTATATGAAATGTTCAAGAACACAATCGCAACAGGCCTTAAAAATACCAACCTTGCTACACCAGTATGTGAAGACTACAGAGAACTGTACAAATCCAGACCACAACGTTCTCTTCTTTAAGAAGTTCACTTTCTTTTCGACATCCAAGTCAAAGACGAACAACTTGGGATTCGCCTCTACAGTATTTCATACGCCTGGAAACTCTAAGATTGGCGCATAGAAGACCAAAAATAATCAAGGAAGATGGAAAAATCGTACAAAAGGATGCAACAATATACATTACTTACGAGTCTGGAAGCAGAAATCCTTTAATAACGTACAGTCAACTTTCGAAGGACGACCCTCTCCCACCAGGATCGAAATTTGAGTACATTTTCGACCAAACAATACGCGTACAAAACACTCATATTGTAAGGATCCGACGACCAAATCAAAATTCAAACGGTAAAATTTAACGCGTTGCTTTTATTGCCCTGTTTTGACCCCAAATTTGTTGCCCCGGATGACCGACTTTCTACTTTTATTACTCTAACGGTAAAGTCAGCCTTCTTCCACCGACCTTATATTTTTGAACACGCCTGACCTCGTTTGACTTTAAATTCGACTCTCTGCGATGCCGTATAAAAGACGGACAAACTTCACCAGCAGAGAGAGTCACCAGTCGACCAGCGAGGAGTCAGTGAGTCAGTCTTCCTCCCTCCGTCTGTTATCTTTTCCCTTTTGTTTTTGCCGCTGTGTTTTGAAATGTAATTGGTGTCAAATTTAAATAAACATCATCACCCCAATTGTTTCAATATCTGCATCACGGAAACAACACACGACTACGTATTTGCTGCAGCCTGTTCAGAGGAATCAACGAGATGGATATTAGAAAAAGAGAACAGCTACCTAATTTCCCAAGAATCATAAATGTGTCTTACCGTAGGGGTCGACGAAACCTTAAAATTGGAACAGTGTGCTTTGGAAGAAGATACCAGGAAAAACCAGCAGTAGTTTTTTCAAAAAATAAATACCAACCCGGATGTTATAGAAAATTTTCCCGACGTAACATTGCAGGATCTTCAAGAAGGCCAATTAGAACAACGAAAAGCAGAGTGAATTGTCTTCGTTATACCATTAGTGTTTAAACCGCCACCAAACAATCAAGTGTTAAGTAAAAATGGAAGTTTTTAATGTAGTGAAGAAAAACAACGAAGAAACCTTAGTGATGGAACAGAACAGTGAAGACGTAGTACAATATAATGAAGCAAGCGATATTGAAAGTCAACCAGAAACGAACTACATAGTGATCTAAAGTGACATTGAAACAGAAAGTGAAAAACAACGGGATGGACTTTTCGGGGATTATGGTTTTTATCCACCAACGTTCAAATTCAATCCAAATGCTACACAAAAAGCAACACTACCTAAATGTAGTAACTGTGCGATGAAAACGCACCCAACTTTATCCGCAGCGAGAGCAGATGCCATTCAAAAACGAACACAAGCCATCACACGACTACGTGATCAAGAAATATTCTTAGAAATGATAGACGCTCCAAGGGAAGAAATAAGAAGATGTATCATCAAGAAATTGGGTCCCGCTGCATGGGATTACCACCCGAACGCAGAATTTCTAAACCAAAAATTTAACAACAAAACACTACTTCATACAAGCGTGAAAGCGGGAAAACTGGACATAACGGATTTACTGTTAGACTACGGAGCTGATTTAGACATAGAAGAGGATGGCCAGACCATTGCACATAGAGCGGCAACAGAAAATAACAAGCTCTTAATCAGGATATAACGATATCACAAATACAAGTTTTCATCGTATAATAGCCTTGGAGAAACACCACTAATGGTCGCCATCGCCTATGGGCATGAAGAAGTGGCTATTTATTTGTGGATAAGTTCCAACGTTGCCCAAATGGCAAAGGACAACAGCACCGTCCTACATTATGCCGCCAAACATGGAAACAATAGTCTCGCTAGGGCAGCATGCGAAAGGAAAATCCACATTAACATCAATCAAACTACTAGACCAGGGAACTATACGGCCCTACACCTAGCAACAATGTATAGGCAGGATCGCATAGTAAATATTTTATTGGAACACGGAGCATATCCAAACATAACTGATGTCAATGGAAATACCCCGCGGGATTACGCGTTTGACGAACAAAGGAGAAACATATTCGAAGATTGGGACTATATAAGAGGCCGCAAGAGAAAAGCTTCTGACAGTGAATAAGACTCCAATTAATTATATTAAAAAACAAAATTAAAGAGCAAACAACAGTTTATTTCACAACACGACCAAACACTACAATGAAGACACTACAAAAACAAATTGCACTCCCATCATTATCCTAGAGTCAGCCTATAAAAAGGAACGTAGACCTTCATTTAACTAACACTCTTATTAGCCTAAAGGCGATGAATAACGGTAAAGGAAACATATCTTGTATTCTGTGTCTCCAACTATATACACATAGCCCAGCAAACAAGGAAAACGGTGAAGGAAAGAAAATAGGTTAAGCTGGTGACAGGTAAAAACAAGTTTTCATCTAACATTGTCACGCCACATGCCGAAAGGAAGTATGGAGAAGAAGAAAATCAGTTGACAAAGAGGACAAATTGGAGGACCAATTTCTTCTTGTTGAAGGGGGGAAGGAATGTAATAGACCACAGCAACTCCTCCCAGCAACAGCAACCCCACCCAGCAAGAAGGTCATCACGAATGCAACCTTCCTTGAGGCTAACTGTTTATGAGAAAAGTAAAAGTTATTGTAAACCCCTCCCTTCTTAACCTTCAATCTTTGGTATATAAGTGCATGGTTGTAACATCTTGAGTAGAGTTATTTACTGGCAAATACACAGTCTCGAAACTATTACAGTATTGTGCAACACGTTCTAAGGAATACTAAACGTTGCATTAATTCCTCTCAGAAAACGAAGCATAATGGACAGCCTGTTTTTAGAACTAGCTCTCAGCCTTCATATCTTACCTCAACCCCTTCACATACACAACCGATTGCGTTAAGTGGACAAAGTGTAAAAATCCCAAGCATGTAAAATAAGCAAAGTAATAACGGAACAACTCCAAAGTACTCAGTTACCAGCTCAATTCCTAAACTGAATCCCTTAGTAATGTGTCCGTCAAAAGTAAACAGTATAGGAAACACAAACAATTTTATTTCTAACTCCATCGATAAAAATAAAAAGTTACAACAAAGCCAAGCACTGACGTTATTTAGTAACGTCGGAATTTACGTAGACCATGATCGCTCCGGTCGCTTTGATGACTGGCTTGCACATCTAGAATCAGTACTGGTTTTAGGCGATTTTGAGGAGTCAAGAAAAATTATCTTACTACGCTCCAAATTGTACGGTGAAGCGGCTGATGAGTTTGATAACTTTAAACTTGAAAACCCAATTACCGCGCAAATTTACGAAAGAGTAAAAAAGCGTTTAATTAAACTTTTCCACTCTACAGAGACCAGATCTAAACAAAGCGTTGAATTTCGTAATATGCAACGGGAACCCGAAGAGAATATGAGACGTTATGCGAATCGTACACGCAAGGCCTTCCACTTCGCGTATCCTATAAAATCCACGATAGATAAAGCAACAGCTTTTTCCAGAGAACAAATCATGATGGACAGATTTCTGGAAGTGCTGTCTTTCGACGTTTAGACCAGACTAAAGTATAAAGAATTCGAAACTTTTGGAAAAACTCCTAGAAAAAGCTGAAATGACGGCCATGGCAGTAGAAGAAGCCCAAGTTAGATCCAGACTAAATGCTTTTCAGGCCAAATGCGTCGGAGAATAGACAGAGAATTGAATAAAGTAAAGGAGGCTTTAGATCGCTTTAGTACCCAGTTGGAATTGTTACAATTGTATCTCCCGCCAATGTCCCCATCCCTAATTATGTGTTGGTCTCTGCCAGATGGCGGGTCAATTAGCCAGACGCCTTTGTCTACCTGTTGTATGAGGCAGTAGAGGGTAAACCGTCTCAGCGACAGGACCATAGGAGGGCGCTTTGCTTATTGCTGGTTTCCCCTCGCGGACTATTTTCCATTCCTTTTTCGCGTGTCTACCGTTTCTTCCTTTTTCTGAAGGCAATGCTTACACGAAGCCTTTCAGCTTGTCAAAATCAATCTTTCCCAAGTTCGTGAACAACAAAAAGCCCAGTACGATAAACGCGTGAAAGAGCAAAAATTTAACGTAGGAGATAAAGTTTTACTGGATATGCGAACGCCCTTGACGGGAATTAGTAAAAAACTCATTCCACGTTTTATAGGCCCTTTTCGAATTTTGAAAGTAAGCAACAATAGTACTGTGGAAATACAACAAGACGTAGGAAAACAAACTCAGCTTGTACATGTGAATCGAATAAAACCCCTATTTGAGTCAATGATCTGGAAAGACGAACCAGGTGTTGACTTTTTAGATGTAAGAATTGAGAAACAGGCTGAAAAATTCGTACAAGAAACCGCAGATGAACTCGAAACTTTTCCTCTACCCCTAGAAACAAACCTTCAATCTGAGTTAGAACAAATTCCTTGTGAAAAAGAAACTCCTACTCAAAATTTGATGAGACCCCCACCCACAATTCCTCCTACTCCAAATTTAATGATAAGTTCACCAACAATTTCATTACCTTCCAACCCGATTCCAGAGACGTCAACCTTACCCATACAACCAGAGCGTCGCCTCGCTTTACGTCCTCGGAATCTTTTAAAACCAGTTGTCAAATTCTGACATTGTATTGCTGTAATTTTTTTTTTTTTGTAAATCACGTTCGAATCACTTAAACTATCTTTAAGCCGTGTTTAAATTCTAAATATTGCGTATTAACGGATTTCTTTAACTTTTAGTAATAGTTGAACAATATCACTTAAAGCACTCTGTTAAAAAAAAAAAAAAAAAAATTTGTTTTAATAATCTTAATAATTCATAGAATGGATCCCTGAAATGGATTTTGAAATTACTTTTCTCATAGATTATGTCTTCGTCCTCTCCTCATCATACCATTTTTCTGTCGTCTCCGTGCTCTTAACATCACTATTTGTAATTGTACGGTTTCTCAGCCAAAAGGGTTCCTCAAATTCACTAGCGATGACTGTGATTATCAAATAAGCCCCCTTTCCGCTATTCCAGTATATTATGTTGTCTATTCTACTCTTCCCTAAATCACCCGTTTTGTTGGCCATTCGTGTACCATGTGGCTGGAAAAGAAACACATCTATACTGACTTCTGGGGTTGGCAAACTCCAAGTCAATCAAGAGTGCCAATAGAAGTCAATGCACATGAATGTGAAAAAATGCGAGATTCCCGATTGTGCCATGGCAAAAGCATGGACTACTTAGGAAACAATAAGTGGTTGTTCGAACGTATTCTAAATGTGCAGGGTAGCTGGCTTTAAGTCACAGCTGGTCAGCTGATCAACTGTCGATTAGAAGAAGTTACTTTAGAAACTGAATGCGCTAACTGTACGATAAGTTCCCCCATTGGCGAAATACCGGGAGCGATCAACGGATCCGTTTCTCACAACCTAGTGACCATTGTCTGGAAAGAATCGCTAAGAGAAGTTCAACAGTGCAAACTAAGGCTTGTGGAAACAGGTATCGCTCAACATTACCTGACTAACAACAGTGAACTAGAAAGAATTCGTGACGTCGAACAACAACTTGACTTTGTTTACAATACAACTAACAAGAAATATTGTAATTCATCCGAAAAAAATTACAAACAAGCAATCGGAATGGAAAAAGTCATTTTACGTTTACATTCTTTAACTGACACCAATACTCATCCGAGTAAACCACTGGAAGAAGACATCGAAAATATTGCTGACATTATCCGGGCTGAAATCAGTGGAGCGGCACATTCTCAATACGCACGAGACCGAACTACCGATGGAATAAATGGAGTGTCTCGAGAAATTCGAGCTCTACAATGTGAAAATCAGGTGCTGGCACACAAAACTGCTATCGCCACCCCACAACACAGTGGATGGCTTGCTGCCAGTTACCTTAATTTAGCCACGTGTAGCAAATTGATAGCCACTGGTGAATCGATCAGCGTCTATCAATGCTCTCCGAAAATTTCAACGATCACCACTGAAATCACAAGCTGTGGTCCTCAACCCAAACTCGGCGACTACACTTTAGACACGGAAGGATGGGAACTGACGCCTTACAACCCCTGTTACTGGCATAAAAATTTCGTCAACATTAACAGCCGAGCACATTTCTACAAAAACAGTTCTTGGCATCCAATTGTCCTCAGTGTAATAATCCAAGGACATAGTTTGATCAACACTTTGCCGTATGAAATTGATAAGCTACTCGCACTAAGTTTACACCCCGCGCTAACCCCCCACCCGATGAGCACTGCAGCTGCAATCGCCGAGATAATTGCTGCTGCTAAAGAAGAACATAGCATCGACCTTGGAAATCCTTTTCACATAAGCACTCTTCTTTCCTCACTTCAAAAAGAAAAGAACGTTTCCTTGTCGTCTAAGATTCTTAGTTGGTCAAGTAGCATTTGTAGTCTTCTAGGGATGGGATTTATCGGATTCATTTTCTTTCATTTTTGTGGAGTAGGTTCCCTTATTGCAAGATACATACCTTGTTGTTCTTTTCCAAGTACTTGTAACCCTTTCACTTGCTTCACCAAAACATCTGATAATGATATAGAAGTAGGCCACCCCGCGTTATTAAACCCCTTAAATCCATCCCCGCCCATTACTATTGTAAACTTACCCGCCTCTAATCAACAACCCGCCCCGGAATTTTTTGCCCCATTAGCCCCTTTTCTACAAGGAGAGCCTCCACGGAACAAATTCCAAACGGGACGCACTAAGACAAGCACATCGAGAAGCAGCTGTTCTGTTGAATTAATTAATGTTGTTTTCTTTGTTGTGTTTTGACTCACTTTCTATTCCGTTCCAAATTTGACCTTGATTGATTGCGAGACGCAATCTTTTGGAACCGGATAGCTATGTAAAGAACCAAAACAATTGATTTTTTATTATTTTCCTTATTTTTCCCTACCCTTTATTCTTACGTAACATTAATTTTTTATACGCCCCTCTTTTCTATGTAATTTCTTCCTTAGTCGTTTCAACTTGATATTCTTGTAGTTCGACCTTCACGAACCCCGTATAAAAACTTTTTGTTCTATATGGCTGTTCGACATCTTTTTTAAGATTTGTTGAAATCGTGAAACGCAGCAACTCATGTATTTTTTCGTCTGCTACTAGTGACTTGTGTAGTTCTGCGAAATATTTATTTAAAAAAAAAACAGTGATAGAAAAGGGGGTTAAGACCTCTTTTGAACTCAGATACTTCAATGTAAGTAACAATACTGTTTTTAATGTCGGCTTCATTACTAATTATGAAACTTATTAGATCAACAATGAGGAAGAGGATGATGATGATGACAAGGAATAAGTTCGTCTCCCCGTTGTTTCGTTTTTGCTGTAAAGTAATAAAAAATGACCATTATATTTGTACAATTGTTACTGCATTAAACTTGACACCATTCCTGGACGCATACTTTCAGGGTTATTTTTACATTAAAAAATTGTCAGTATTAAGATTATTCGTATGGAACTTTAGTAGGCTGTGTACGAAGGGAATTATAATTTTGCATTAAGAAGATTCCAGGTTATGAAGGAACTTGGTCTAAGCATTTGCTAGTAAGATGTCGGATCCATTCATGTGGTTGCATGTTTCGATTTGACCAATAATTCGTATCATACATGAAGGCTGGGAAGACAGTGAAAGTGAAGTAAATGCATTCTGCGTAAAGCAATCAACCTTCAATACAACTGTTTTCAAATTGAGGCAAGTAAAATATAATTAAGTAAAACTAAGCTAATTTTCTAGATCTTGAGTAATATTTTGTAAATATTTATCTAAACTCAAAATTGAAAGCCAGACAACAAGTAATGGAATGTCATGTATATTTCTCAATTTACAAAAATTTCATCACTTGAATCATAACAAAGATCTTTATCGAAGATTCAAATCTAAATCTTCCATGAAGGAAGTTAAGTTCAGCCTAATCTTTTTACTGCCTTGACTTACGTATTGAAGAAGATTCATCATCTGCCTAGGAGTATATTCCTTCAACAAAGGCATAAACAAAATTATTAGCTGCTGACGACACGAATTTCTCAAATTAATGACAACGGTATTAATACTAAATTTGATTGAGTTACGGTTTGTTCTTGAATCCATTTTTCCAAAGAATTTTCAGGTAAATAATATGCCTTTATGTATGTTTCGACAATATGTGGGTCACGAAGAGGTCTTAGATGTGTCAAGCTTTCCACTTTGACTTGAAAATGCCTGAAGTCTAACTGCATTAGTGCACGACCTTCGTTCGTGCATTTTCTTACAGCGGAAAATCTAAAGAATTTCAAATCGGATACGGTCTTACATAAAGGTGCGTAAAATAAGGCTGAATACCCGTCAATTAGTGTATGGTAACAGGCACGAAGAATTTGATCCCATAAAATGTTGTAAATTTCAGGAGGCAGAATCTGAGGGTAACAGACACAAAGGACACTCAAGTCATAGTCACTGAGAACCTGCAAAAGAAATAAGAATTACATCATAGATGGAATATGATTTTGATAGCTTTTTGTTTCAACAAGATATATCTGAGGGAGATATCTGAGGGAGCAATTTTTGGAACAATTGGACAACAGTCTAAACCGTGTTTCCACAGAGAATTAGGAATACAATATGGACAATCACTGTTAAACATTTGTAACTTTTCCAAATAACGTGTTTTGGCCTCAATACTAAGTCCACTGGCATAATTAGACAGTGACATAGTTAAACACTAACACTATAACGAACTAATATATAAAGAAAACACATCAGAACTTCAAAACAACCCCCTTTTCTATCACTGTTTTTTTTATTTTGATTTGATTTGATACGGTAGGTGCTACCGGCCATGGCTGGTTGCCACTGGTGACAGTTTACGGGTCGCTATGGCGTCCCTTACACACCTTCGCTTCGGTTTATTGGATTTTTGTTGTAGTTACATAGCACGGAGGCAAAAAAATAGACACGAGAAAGGGGAGGGGGGAATAACACAGAATTTGGACGGTTAAATTAAATTCTTTCAATCAGATGTGATTCGAGAAGGAAGGCTATGAGGGAAACCACTATTTTCGTTTGCGTGTGTTTAGGGATTGAGCCATTCAGTCCTAGTAGAGTTGGTACGTCGAACGGGATGTTGAGGGGGATGAGTTTCCTTTCGAGTTTGTCCCTCGCTTCAGAATATTCTTGGCAGTAGAGGAGTATATGTGTCGCGTCTTCTTGTTCTGGGCACCCGTGAGGACATTCATCTGGTATTTCGGGGTCCAATCTGCTCATGAAGTGGTTTAGTTTATTGTGCCCGCTGCGTAACCGAAGCATTGCTGTTTGGATATTTCGTTTCTTGTTAATGTGCCAAGGTAAGACTCCAGTCTCGTTTCTCTGCGTCACCGCCATGTTGTTTGTTTGTGTTTTCAGTTTCTTGAAGGTGATGTTGTTGTATTTAGATTTGACATTGTTGATGGTTTGGTTAATGTCTATTTTGTTTTGGATTGTATTTTCCCAGGTCCTTTTTCGTTTTTTTCGGATTTCGGTGGCCAGTTGGTCAGCAATTTCGTTTCCTGGTATCCCAGCATGTGAAGGTATCCACATTAAAGTGACTTGTGTCCCCGATGAATTAAGATTTCTAATTTGATTGATTATTTCAGGTACAGCTGGACTTGCTTCCCATTTGAAATTTGATATTGCTTGAACAGCTGATTTGGAATCAGTGTAGATGGTGACTGAGGGAATTTCATGCTCGTTCAGGTAGTAGAGGGCTTGCCTAATGCCATATAGTTCTGCGACAAAGCTGATGGTGGGTTTTTGAAGGAACCAGGCCTTTTTTTCTCCATGTAGGGGAACGTAGAATGCACATGTGGATGTTTTGGAAGACTCGCACACTGATCCATCAGTGTAGATTGCTAGGTGGTTGGGGTCTTGTAATGAAGTAAGGGACAGGAAGATTTGGGCTGTTCGAGTTGAGTTGAGTGCTTCTTTTTTCTTAAGAGGGAAGTATTTGGTGGGAATGTGAAAGTGTTTCCATGGCGGGAGAGGTTCAACTTCCGGAGTATGCGAGACGGGGGATTTGAAGAGGGTTTTAGTTGTCTGGTCTAGTTTCCTTAGATGGATAATGGCTGCTGGGGTGCTGTTGGGTTTCCATTTCGCCGTTGCCTTGATTAGTTGTTGGACTGTGTCATACGCTGGGTTCCATGGTTTTTCATTAAGTCTGATGAGGTATCTGTAGGCTAGTTGTTCCCATCTACTTTCAACTGGGTGGATGCCGGTTTCCATGTTTAGTAGAGCTCTTGGGGTAGATTTAAAGCAGCCTAGTATGATGCGGAGAATCTGATTTTGGGCTTGATTAAGCTTGTTTATTCTTGTTTTAGGCATGGATTCAAGGATGAACGAGCCGTAGTCGTAGGCGCTCCGAATCATGGCTTTGAAGATGCGAATAAGGAGTGGCAGTTTCAAGGTATTCTTTCCGTATGTCAACGTACGGATTAAGTTAGCTCTTTTCTGTATCTTGTTGATGATTGTCTTCGTGTGGGGTTCCCATGAGAGTTTTTGATCCAGTGTGATTCCTAGGAATTTGTATTGGAACACTTCACTTATGTCGGCTCCACTGAGTTTAAATCGGTGTCCTGGTTCATTTGTCCTTTTCTTTGTGAATGTTAGCGATGCACATTTATCCACGGAGAAGTGGAAGTTCCAACTGATGGCCCATTCTTCTATCTTATCTAGTAGGTCTTGGAGTGGACCCTCTGCCTCTTTCTTCGTTTTAGCGGTGTAGTAGATCGCGACGTCATCGGCGAAGAGGGATGTTTCGCATCCGTTGACCGGCATTGGAAAGTCCGCGAGCATGATGTTGAATAGTAGGGGGCTGAGGACACTTCCTTGTGGTACTCCTTTGCATATCTCTCTTTCATCAGAGAGGTTGTCATCTATCCGGGTTCTGATGCTTCTGCCGGTAAGGAAGTTCTTAAGCCATAACAGGGTGTGTCCTTTAACTTTTGCTTTTGTTAATTTAAACAGGAGTCCAGTTATCCAGACATTGTCATACGCTTTGGATATGTCTAGGAAGATTGCTGTGGTGGAGTGGCTGTTGTTGAAGCCTCTTTTGATTGCTGACTCTATCCGGATCAGGTTGTCTGTGGTGGTGCATCCTCTACGGAACCCGGTCTGGACCTTGGGGAGTAATTTTAGATGATCTAGATGCCACTTCAGTCTGTTGTTAATCATTTTCTCCATAGCTTTACAGAGACATGAAGTGAGGGAGATTGGTCTGTATGAGTCGGCGCCTCCTGCTGATTTGTTTGGCTTTAGGGCGGGTGTCACAATTGCGCATTTCCACTCCTTCGGTACGTATCCTTTTCTGAACATTAGGTTGAGCAATTGTAGGAGAGTCTTGTGGTTTTCTGCATTCAGGTTCTTCAACATCTTGTTGTGTATTCTGTCGATGCCCATAGCTTTGTCGGGGAGGTGGGAGAAGCTCCTGGTTAGTTCTTGTAGGCTGAAATCCGAGTTGATGGGATCTAGGTCGGTTCCGGAGAGATTCTTGTTTATTTCTTCCTCGTACTCAGGGTTTGAGGGCATCCTGGACTGGTCACTATCATATGGTGGGGAGAAATGGTCAAGATAGATGTGAGCTTTCTCTAGGGGGTCAGCAGTCAGGTCACCGTTGGCTTTCTTGAGGGGAGCGCTGGTGTAATCTTTCCTTCCGTTCATCATGGCCTTGGAGAATTTCCAGAATTTTGATGAGTTGCCGGCGTCCATCGTATCTAGGTGTTTCTCCCATGCATTGTTCTTGGCTGTCAATATTGTCCTTTTCTTGATTGCTTCCATTTTGTTCAGGTTTGACTTGTCTTCTTGCAGTAGGGTAGAGCGCCAGGTTTTGAATGCTTTTTTTGCATTCTTTGCTGCAGCTCTGCACTCCGACGTCCACCAGGGTTTCTTCGACTCACGGGGGGAATCACTATTTTTTGGGGCGAAATGTTTGTTACTAGAGATCATGAGGGATGAGTAGAAGTTGTTGTATGCCGCTTCGGGGTCCCTGGTTGATGGGTTGTTATTCTTTAACTGGGTCGTGATGTCCTCGTTCCAGTTCTGCCATTTAGATTCTTCGAATTTCCATTTTGACTTTGGTGGTGCTTGGGGGGTCGAGTTTAGTTTAACTTCCATGAAGACGGGCAGGTGGTCGCTTCCCCAGTACGGACCAGTCCTTATTGTTGTTAGGTTGGCTATGTCGGGTGTGCACAGTGTTAGGTCGATTGTGGCGTTACTGTAAAACAATGTGGGGGTCATGACTTCCTAATTTTTCCGGGTGGCTCGAATCTTGTCGTCGACGATTTGGTTTGGGTGGTTCCTTTGGGGGTTCCATCCTTTGGATGTTCTGGTCTGTTCATCTGGTCTTTTTCTTTCCGTCGGGCAGCTCGGTCATTTAGGTCCTTCATCAGTATGTCTTGGAGCATGGTCATACGGTTGTCGAGGCTGGTGAATCCGGTTGACATCTGCGTTTCTAGTTTGAGTAGTGGTGCCGTTTGGATTTTCATTGATGAGATTTCTTTCTCAACATTCTGTAGTCTCGTCTCTGTTTCGGGTGGAGTAGATGGTTTCTGGGCAGTTTTCTGCATTTCTTCGATTTTCTTTTTGAGGCTGTCGATTTCCTGTCGGATTGACGCGTCTTCGGTGGTGTGTTGGTAGGCCGGTGGCCGTCTGCTTGACACGGGCGTGGGGCCGGAGTGGAGTCTGCCGGCTTCCGTAACTGACATGTTGTTTTCATACGCGAACTTGATGATTTTTTGTTTGTTTGCGAAGATGGGGCAGGCTGCTGTTCCGGCTGCGTGGTCACTTTTTAAGCATGTTGGACATTTTTGGGGGGATTTGCACTGGGCGTCTTCATCATGTGTGCTGGCGCATTTTCTGCAAACTGGTGGTACTGAGCATACTTCTTCTGGGTGGCCAAAAGTCCAGCACTTCCGGCAGAGCGATGGTCTTGGGATGTATTTTTTGACGTTGAATATTTCGTGAGCGATGGTGACTTCCCGTGGTAGAGTTTTGGTATTAAAGAATAGTGTTACCATGGGTAAGATATTCGTGGCGTCGTTCGGGCCGAGATTTGAGAATCTCTTTACTTTGATGACACCTTGGCTGGACAGAAGGTCTAGTAGTTCTTCCTCTGTGTTGTTCGGCGGCACATTGTACATGACACCTTTAACTTCTTGCTCCGATTTGCATAATGAGCAGGATATTACATGTTCGTTGACTTGTGTCTGCTGGAGTAGAAGGTTTTTTTGTTTGTTTGAAGTAGGGTAGATGTAGAGTTCCCCACGCTGCGTCCACTTTGTCCCTGGTCTCACTTGGCCAATTAGTGTGATAAGTCCGGCGATGAAGTTTTTCTTGACTGTGAAGTTCCAGGGGCGGAACGAGCATGGTTCGCTGATTAATTGGATGATGATTGGGGCACCGCTGGCTGGGCTGTTGAAAAGGTCTGAGAATCTGGGATTCGGTCGAACGTCGTGTGCGATGTCTCCTTTCCTTTTTAGTGGGGCCGTTGGTGATTCAGGGTCTTCGATGTTCTCAGATTCAAGAGAGAGGTTCTCAGAATCTACGTAGTCCTCGTTGATGTCCATGCTTGCCATGGGGCTTATGGGGGGTACGCCCCCTTTTTTTACTTGTGCACTAATGGAGAGCGGTTAGTAGGTGACTGCACTGTTCCGGGTCTCAAACGCCAATCCTATCACTGTTTTTTAAAAAAATTTATATTTCGCAGAACTACACAAGTCACTCGTAGCAGACGAAAAAATAGATGAGTTGCTGCGTTTCACGATCTCAACAAATCTTAAAAAAGATGTCGAACAGCCCTATAGAAAATGGAGAGAGACACCTTTCACAATTCAGTTCCTAAAGAGTTGTTCCCCAATATTTTGTGCTACTGCAAATATACTTTCCAAGAAACGAAAATGAAAAAGTAAGTTAAAATATTAATAGCTTACAATATAGATATACTGGACCTAAGAGATGTAAGTAAAAAATTTCATTCTTTTTCAAACTTTTTTGTTTATAAAAATTTTTTCATTGCTTTTACAGAATTGGATAGCCCTCACCAAGAGCTATCCAACTCTGCAAAATTTATTAATTTCGGGCGTATAGTTTTCCCAATAATAAATATTTTAATTATATACATAACTGGGAGGAGGGGATTACCCACTACCCGTTAAACCGCACCGACCTGCCCTAAAAATGGCTAGCCAGTTTACCATTCGAGTACTTTTTTTTAAGCAATATTTTTACAGAAATGGATAGAAATTATCAAGAGCTATCCATTTCGTCAATTTAAAAAAAATTTACTGATTGTTTTCCCTATAATGACTTTTATTGGGGCAGGAAATTCCCTGAGACCCGTCAAACCACACCGACCATATATAGGATGTAAAAATATAGGGATATATAAAATATATAGGACGTAATATATACAGTAATAATACTTATTATATATTTTATAGTAATAATACGTAGTAACACGTAAACTGTTTACGGATAAAATGTGAAGTAGTGTTGGCTAGATGGTGACGTATTGAATCGTTAAAAGTCCGGAAAAGAATCGATTCTTTGAAAGGCCCTATCATTTAGCATTGGCGTATTTATCGTCTGCACGTTAAGACGCCGTCTCAGAGACCTTGTTGGGGTCGCGTGGAAAGCAAGGCTGGAATCGAACCTGATCCGGAGCACTGTAAGGCTATAGAAATGTTACCGAGGCCGAACCTTAATGCCAATGAAAAGGCAAAGAGGAAGTGGGTGAAGAGCTTTGTAGGCCTTTGCTCATTTTACCGCAAGTTTGCTCCGAACTTCGCCCATGTGGCGTACCTGCTTACGGTAATGGAAGGTAAAGGGGATTTCTTTGGGGAGAGCCGGAACGGAACGGTTTTGCCGAGCTGAAGGCAACGCTGGTGAAAGTCGAGCAGAGCAACTTGCTCATCCGGATTATTCCAAGAATTTCGAAGTGCATTCTGATGCCTGGGATTGCGGCATAGGGGCGGCGCTGATGCAAGAAAGAAACGGGCACCCCATCCCAATTTGTTTCATCAGCAGAGTGTTGAACAAGTCGGAGAGAAATTACACGATAACGGAAAAAGAGTGCCTCGACGTTGTATGGGCTGTAAAGAAGTTTCAGCCATACATTTGGGGTACGAAAATTGTGGTAAAAACCGATCATCATGGCTTATGTTGGCTGATGACCAAGCGGGAGCTAAGCGGCCGGCTTGAGAGATGGAGTTTGTCGTTGCATCTTCCGTGCCGACACCGGCTCGGAAGATGCCCGTGCCGAAACTGAAGAGGGTATGACTTGTGCCGAAACTGACACGGGTGAGATGCCTGAAGCCGACACTGGAGTGACACCCGACACCAGCACTGCTGCGGCAGCTGTGGAGCCGCCATCCAGGAGAGAAAATGGGACAATGAGGCGCCGGCCATTAGAGCCGATTGCTGAAATGGACGAAGGCCTACAAGACGGAAAGGATTCCGTGGTCCCAGCAGCAACGGAATCACCGGCGGGTCGTCCAACCATGAAGAAACGGGCACCCGGTTTGATGAAGAATATCCTGTTCTTCACATTGGTCTGTGTCGTAGGCCAAATCGTTCAAGCAAATGAAATGAGAGAGAAGTACGTCGTGACCGAGGAAGCGGTGTTTCATCCCGAAGGTACTTTGGCCCTGGGTGACTCGGAATGGGTAGTCCTCTATGACGTGCCCACTAAGTGAGCTAAACAAGTAATTAAACTTGTCACTGCTTGGGTAGACGATATGGCACGTGCGTTTGGCATAGCAATCACGGGGAATTTCCCAATGGAAGTCAACCCGTTTTTGGAAGGTCCAGCACGTGACTTGGCGGAAATCAAGGCAAGAGCGGAGCGCTGGAGGCAGGAATTTCGGGAGTTGGAACGAGCTCTGAAAGGCGACGGAACCAGGCGGAAGCGCGGGCTGTTTGACGGAGGTGGCCAGCTGCTTAACTGGCTCTTCGGGACCGCTACGACAAAGGACCTGGAATCAGTGCACTCGAGGCTCAAGTAATTTTACAAGAAAGGTCTGGAGGTGGTACACCTTTCCCAGGAGCAGGCGTCCCTGTTAAATGTGACCATAAGCACCTGGCGGAGCATGAGTCCGAAATCAGTGCTCTCATGGCGGCGGCGGGTTAGATGCGGTAAGAGCAGGAGCAGTTAAGGAAAGTCTTCAATGGCAGCTGGACCCACTTTGCCAGAGAATTACTCTTCCTACAGAAGGTAACGAGGTCTGTGGAGTAGGCAAATAGGATTGGACGGCTGACGTCTTGCACGGCTGGTAAACCGGCTTAGCAGATGCAGCTATAGGGAGACTGTCACCACTCCTTTGTCCTTCAAATGTACCGGCTAAAGCACTGAATTTGGTTAGACAAGCCTTGCCCCAAGGCTGGGGACTGACACTAGCATTGCAAGGAGGAAATGGCTGGAGAGCGTACCAGGAGGCCAGGGTGGAGGCGGCGCTGGTGAACGGCAACGTTCGTTTGTTCATTCATCTGCCGGTATTTGAGTTTAATTATGCCTTTGAGATTTACAGTGTGTTTCCTATGCCGGTAGCCACCAGCAAAGAGGAGTTGGTATCCCATTCGTACCGGGATTGGCTCCATACCTGGGGGTATCGCCAGATCGGCAGCTGTTCGTCGAGTTCAACGTTGACGAAGTCCGAAAAGGCACCCCATACATGGGCAGTGTGTGCCTATTCTTGAAGCCGATTGACCGAAAAGGAAGGATAAAGAGCTGCGTGGCGGCTGTCTTTCTGCAGAAGCAGGAAGGAATCCAGAGGAACTGTCACCTAGACAGTAAGAAATGGACCGGTTTTGACATGTTCCACATTGGAGGAAGGAATTGGGGTTACGCTGGTAAAGACAACGTAACCATAGTGCTCCAGTGCCCTGGGAAAAGGATAGGCAGAATTGACCTACCGCAAGGGCTGCCAGCAGCGGGGGTCATAAAAATCCCACGGTTGTGTTCGGCAACCTCGGACGAATGGGTTCTGCAAGCGAGCTTCTGACAGATGATGCCAGTGAATGTAACGAGCGTTATCGACGAGGAAGCTGCAGGGATGCTGAGCGGTCTATTGGCACCAGTGGTCAAGCAATCACAACCGGTGACAAAGAGTCCCATCATGGGGGAAGGACCAGCCGCCCTAAGAACGCCTACGCGTATAGACCTAGCGGGGAAGAGTTCACACCTGAAAGCGGTCGAACGCCTACGACGCCAATGGGAAGAAGAGGAGAATGCCAAGCGTTATCCTTTTTAATGGTTGATCGGATGCCTATTCCCGTTGCCACAGTTGGTGTATCTCTGGATCGAGTATCGGAGGCTGAGTAGTCACGTGGACACCCTAGACCCTACTGTTGGCTCGTCTTGGGGAGGAGCGAGAGCCAGGAGATGAGGATCAAGGCCAGCCTGGCCCGAATGCACCCGCGTGAATATCGTCGTTTAACCCGGATTATTTTTACCAAATGTTAAAGTAGAAAACATGGGGGACTCTGTTTGTTATGCCTTGTGAGGTTTGTTATCCAGTTTAGGGAACTCATGTCAGTAGGTAAGAGGGGGGATGTAGCGCCAATGTACTTTTTCGCTTAGCGCCGGATGCTAAGAGATGCAAAAGTGCGATGTCAATGGACTTTGCCACTCTGGCCGGATGTCAGAGGACTCAAAAGCCCGTCTATGGCCGGCCAGAGGGGCAGTCCAATGTAGTGATTCAGACTAGTTGTTAGTGCTGTTAGTGCTGTCACTGTGTAATGCTGTGTGGGTGTGTCGTGTTAGCTGTCTATGACTGAATACATCCCTTAACCCAGTGAATCTGTTACAATACACAGTAATAAAAGCTAACAGATTTTATGACTCATATTTTTTTTTTTTTTTGTGTTAACAGGTGTTTTGTAAATGCACGAAGAGTCTAGTTTTATTCCGCTTCATCGAAGTAATCGCCAGGTATCGCCAGGGATCATCTGCACCTGCAGACAGCAAAATAAACTGGCCTTGGAAATCCTGCACCAATGATGCAAGCTGAAAAAAGACAAGTTGAGATAATTAGATTAGTTTACGCATGGCCAACACTTACAATACTGTCAAGGGATCATGGATTTACTCATTCTTCCCTTTACGGGATAATTAAATTAAAGGCGGTTTAAATAAATAAAAAGGAGACGGCTGATCCACAATGCAAATGTATTGGTTACTAAGTCTAAGTCTACAATTATAAGTTAAATGAGGTGTGACATACCAATTGGGAACAGTTGAACAATGGTAGAGGGAATACCTGGTTCACCGAATTAAGTTAACTGAACTAAACTGGTACTTTAAACAGAGCTGTTAAGTCACAGAGCTCGAAAAGGGTCCGGGATGGAGCCGGAAAGGAAACTAAAAGAAACTCGTCGGAAGCCCCAAAGGAACTGTACCGTTTTTTAGAGGAAAGTCACGGCCTTTTTATATGGAAAAGATGCGGCCGTGACCTGAATAAAGAAAACAATTGGGAAAGAAGGCTCCGTGAAAATGCCACCCCCGACTCGAGTTGACAGTTCTGTCAACTCACTTAAGTCGAATTTTAGGGAGGTTAAAGAGTACCCATCCGCTAGGATGAGTCACGGAGAGGTGGGAAGAATTATAGTTTAAAGTCAAGAGATTTGCGGGAGAAAGCGTGAGTTTGAGGTATAAATAGGCCGAGCGCTAGCTATGACCATGGTCTATAAACTGGAGGTCTACGGACTGTCGTCTGCTCCAGATTTTGTCTGCTATTTTTTGAAACTAAAATCCGGGCATCCGGTAGAGGCGCTGACTGTCCGCATCAGTCATAACAATTCATTGTTAGGACATGGTTAGGACCTGGTGCATCATTTGGAAAAGTAAGTTTTTGGTTTTTAATTATTTTCTGACAAGTCTACAAGTTAACTTTGTTGTGTGAAATGTGTTAACATGTTTATTATGGACTTTCAGGACCAGCACAATGCCAAATCGTTGCTTTGTGCCCAATTGCAAGACTGGTTATCCAAGCAACAAACCAGCTTCTACACTATCATTGTTCGCACCACCCAAGGATAAAGCTCTCTTCAAACAATGGGAGCAATACATTCCTCGTAAGGATATAAAGCTAAAACCATCATCAAGAGTGTGTTCCAGACATTTTGAAGAAGATGACGTCATTAAAGGACGCATGATAAAAGGGAAGGATGGAAAAGAAATCTTCCATGCGTGGAAGAACTGGACCCTTAAAGAAGGAGCAATTCCAAGAATTTTTCAAGGTAACTATAACCATAAATTTATACTCAAATAATAAAACCTTTTTACAGCTTCTTTTATCAATGTAACATAGATTGCCCGAGTCATCTGACAAAGCCAAAACCAGCAGCCAAAATAAAATCACCAAAAGATAGAGAGACTGCTGACGTTAGGAAGCATAAGAATGCTAAGCACCTGGATGAGCCTCAAGAAGACATTGATGATGTTTTCCAGAATTGTGAAGGGATGCCATGGTTGTCTTTTAATCCGAAAGACTGTCCATTACCTCCAACTTGGTTTTGGATTAATTCCAAATATGAGTCTGCGGTAATATATATTATTATGAATGGTTTTATGTTTGGCTAATGAATTATTATCATTACAGGTCCCACTTTGTGTTCAGTTTGAACTCATCCCGGGAGAAACAACTGAATCAAAGTCGGTCCACTTGAAAGACGGGCAGGTTTTTTTGTCCTACAATTCCAAAGTACTTTATACTACGTTTCTAAATCAAGAACAAAATGACGAAACACTGTGCCAGCAGTTAGCAAGGATTATCAAGAATTTCGACGAGGCGCACAAATGCCACGGCATAAGAGAAGGGCGGTTTGCCAACATTAAGTTTTGCACTGGAGCTGTCCTTCAAGATGACACTTGGAGATCAACCAACTGCAAAACCTTTTTCGACGTAAATAATAAGAATTTCTATGACCCAAGCTCTCATTCCCTACCTGAGGACGTCTTGAAATGGGTACACAAATGTGCAATATCAGTGTATCGATTTACACAGTGTAAGATATCCAGATGTAATACAAAAATTAAGTTGAAACCAAAATGTTTAAGCAAAATTTCTTATTTTCCGCGGGCTTACCAATGTAATTTGATGACTGATGCGGACAGTCAGCGCCTCTAGTGGATGCCCGGATTTTTGCTTCAAAAATTAGCAGACGAATCGTCAAAATCGGGTCTAGCAGACGACAGTCCGTAGACCTCCAGTTTATAGACCATGCTATGACCAAGGCCTACTTAATGGTTAAGGCCTGTAAACTTGAATGTTCCCCTATGACGGCGAGAGGATTGGCAAAATTCCCTATCCTTTCCCCAGTCAAGAGCCAATCAGAAGAAAAAAGGAGGCGAAGACTTCGCCGTCTGGCGTTCAAAACTGCCACCTCGTAAGGATGGGAAGATAGAAAGAAAATGGGGGTTGGGACTAACGTTTGACGTCTTCAGCCAAATAATGGTAAGCATTTTGTTATGTAAATTTAAGAAATAGAAAATGCTGCAGAATTTGAGTTTCATTTATTGTTTCAGTGTTCTGGCCCTACGTTCCTTATTGGCTGGACCAAAGGTACTGGTCTTCTTATTTAAACTTAAACGCAACTTTCTCTTTTTAGACAAAATTGGTTTCAAAAATTTTCTCAAAATAACTTCAATTAATGCTTTGTTATTTTCACCAGGACGAGCGATTTCACAGAGAAAAGTGTTACATGTCTCCAGATGGGGCAGAAGGAATTCAACAAGGCCCTTCAACATGAAAGTCGAGCTTGACATCTGTCAAAGGCACTCTTTTACAAATAGATACACCGTCCACAGCCTTGACACAAACTCAACTGTGGGATAGAAAAGGCCACCACAGTCTGTAAAAAACAATAGAGGTAATGTTGCTTATGAGATTTTAAGTTTTTTAAATAATATTGAGTAGTGCCCTCTCTCTTCTCAGCAATTGAAGTAAATTTGCATGTCTTAATTTGTTTTTGTTTATCGGAATTCATAAATGACAGGGTTTTTTCTTCCGCACGGCCACCAACTTCATCTGATTGCCAACTTGATAAATCTTCCCAGTCATTGCGAGAGTTATATCGTCTTGTGATTGAGGGACGGATTTGCCTTTCCCTTGGACGGCCTTGCTTTGCAGTTACTTCACTCGGCGGAATGGTTGTAGCTTCCATTTCACTTGGCGGTATGGTTTTAGCTTCCATTTCACTCGGCGGTATGGTTGTAGCTTCCATTTCACTCGGCGAAATGGTTGAATAACAAAACCATCGAATTGTAAATTGGCTGATCCTGATTGTCCATGTCTGAATTGTCTAAGCAATCGACATTCTTTAATTCATCTTCCAAAAAGTTTATTCTCACATTTAAGGCGCATCGAGGAATTACCGTGCATCTAATAGCTTCTAACACCGTTCCCTGATTCCATTCTCAACCCCTAATAACAGTTCCCTGCCTTTTTTATTTCCGTTTAAGTCGTGAACACACGCTGAAACAAGATTTCTGTACATTCGACAGGTTCGAAAATAGAACGAATGATATTTATTTGATTGTTATGCATGTAAAAAATATATCCGTTTCATAACTAATTTCCCTTAATTTTTTGTTTATTTTTTCATTTCATGCCTCAATATTTATTTTTCAACGAGTTCAATTCTGAACACCAGATGGCGAAGTCTTCGCCTCCCTTTTTCGTCTTATTGGCTCTCACAGGGGCAGGGATGGGAATTCTGGCTACACCTGTCGCCTTCATGGCAGTAGATACATGTTTACAGGCCTTAACCATTAAGTAGGCCTTGCTATGACTCTGGTTATTAGCGCTCGGCCCCGCGCCAATCGGGGAGCTTTTTAGTCAATTGGGTGCGGGGATGATCTTTATCGGTGCGGTGATTTCGGTGCTCTGTGCGGTGATATCGGTGATCGGTGCCTTCCACGATTATCAATTAATAGTGATCTAAATTGCAGTTGCCCTGCGGCCAACAAGAACAAAATGTGACGGTAGTCACGTGATTCTCGTTGTCCTATCAGAACTCAAGGTCACTGGTAAGACTAACCCCCTATGGCTGAAACGGTGCTATCGGTGCAGCACCGATTATAGCACAGTTCCGCATCGATAAAAGAAATCCCCGCACCGAACTTCCCCGATTTCTTTTTATCGGGGAAGCTTAGCGGTGTCCCCGATTAGAATGTGATCGGGGCCGAGCCCTACTGGACGTACTGGTTATAGTAGTCCATGCCCAGCTCTAGTTGCTGTTAACAAAAAAAGTTGCCAACCCTCATGGTGGAAATCTTCAGAAATGTTTAATAACAGTAACTAGTACTGACAAGTTTCTCATGTATTTTCGACGATGTTCTGAGTTATTCAAAAATTTCAGATTTTTGCGCACATCGCTGAGGGAAAAAGTATTGGTTGTCATAATTGACAGTAGAATATCGCTGAAATGTAAGTTCCATTATGGTAAATAACACACTGAATGATTTTCTTAAATCTTAGTTCTTATTATCTATTTGTTTCTTTTTACATTATAGTTTATTAAGAGGGTTTTATGTGATAGGCAAGCATATCCAGGTAAAATATTTCGGTGAAAACTTTATCATCTTCAGATTAGATTGAAGATGTAATATAGATGTAAGATATTCTCTGTAATTGAAGATGAAAATAAGAAGATGTAAAAAGTACATTATTCACGCTCCCCTTTTTTTGAAATTCACATTGAGCAGGTATTTTTTTAAGAAATCATTTTCATTCCTTAAGGGTTAGATAAATTTACATCTAAGCTATCGAATCTACTTTAATTATGAAAGGTAGAAGTCTTCAATTCAAATATAATTGTTAGTATTTCTTACCCTTTCTTATCATAGAGAGTTGGATCTGCAGCATCATCCAATGATATTCGTGATGCAGGAAATTTGCTACCTTAACAAGGGGAATGCTGATTGCAGGTGATATCAGCATCATAATGCAATACGGAATGGTCACATTTAAGGAAGCAGCACAAAAAGAGGTGGTCAATTTTCAAACGCAAAAAAGTGAAAAAGTGTTCCAACAGTGCACCAACGGTGTTTCAAATTCATCAAAACAATAATGAAACTATTCCCATAGCTGGCTGTTGTATTTCTCTTTTCTTTTTTTTCTTTTTTCTTAATCAATTTATTTTTTTATTTGTTTCCTGTTGTATCGAACCGCTGCCGGTCAGCTAAATTACGAGCCCTCAAGTTCGGTTTCAGAGGCCGTTGTTCTCTGTGTTAGTGCGTCATGAACGAAGACTTTGATGTAGCTCTTCTTGATGAAGAAAGTTCGTTTCACGATGCAAGAAAGAACAACTATGTTAATAGCTACGTTTTCACCAAGTTCGACCTATTGCACAAGTGGCTAATGCGTCAGACATCAAGACTAGGTCGAAGTTGCATCTGTTTGGGCCGTTTGGCCCTTGTGCGTCGATGCGTGGTTTTCCTCTTATTCCTGTGCCTCGTTTTCGTATTGTACTCAGCTTATCATCTCTCGTCAGTTCGGTTCAATATGTAAGTAGACATTATTCATAACGGTAAAGTAACATACAGTATGTAACCTTGATAGTAAAAACTAAAGAATAACATGAAAACTTTTTAATCCTAAGGTTCTGTAATGGTTGCTATTTTGGCCATCTGATTCGGTTTATAATTCAAAAATACCGCTGACTATCCCTTATCAAACTAGGTTGGTCTCTTGACAATCCAACACATTCATGAAAGACTGCTCATGTAATGGCGAACGTTTCAGTCATGGAATTTTTGTTGATTTAGATTTTGAATGGTTCAAGTTTCGTTTTCAAGTAATAGACTTCATTATCTGCGAGTTTAGTTCAAAGCACCCATTTTATAACTTATAACAAGCCATTAGAATCCGCAACATTTCAAAGGAGTACTATTTACTTTGTTAACATAAATTATTGCTATTCCCAACTTTGTGTATATTTTTTGGGAGTGTGTTAAGTGTGGCCCAAATCGTAAATACTATGCAATTACCAGTAACATTGTTATGCAGCTATATCTGCCTGTTGTGTTCATGCCTTTGCCTTACTTTCGTTCATCCAATAGTATTCTACGTGGACCGCGACTGGATCCATCAATCCATTGTTCGTCTACGAGGGAAAATGGTCTGCGCCTTGGTAGCGTAATGGGAAGTAGAAGCCATGCTTCTCCAGGCCGCACTAGAATTGATGCCAAAGTTTTGCTTTTTGCGGAAACACAATACTCACATCTCGGACGAGATATCGCTGAACTTTTGGTCCACAACCGCCTAAAGTAATTATTGACTTCATTTATTTGGTTACATAGAATTTATCTGTATCTTTTTTTTCGTTTCCAATCCGATTTCTGTTGGTTTCGAGGAAATCCAAAAATGCCTTTTTTTACGTGTAAAAAATATGGACGATGAAGTTTTTATTGCCAAACTCTATTTTCCTGTGTAAACTCCTTTTAGGTACAAATTAGAGGTCGTAGGGAAATCGCTTCCAATCTTGACTAACGTTGATAAAGGAAAATATGGAGTGATAGTCTTTGAAAATATGGATCGTTACCTGACGATGGATAAATGGAACAGAGAGCTACTCGATAAATATTGTCGCCAGTATCAGGTGATTATTTTTAAGGACACATATCTAATGAGCTGAAAGGCATTTACTGAATTCGTCAATTTCAGGTTGGAATAATAGGTTTTATGTCTCCACGGGAAGAAAGTCTAATTGGGGCCCAGCTTCGCGGTTTCCCGTTACATATCCATACAAATTTTAAATTGAAGGTAAAAGCAGTTTCCACCACGACTGTTACTTAAAATTTTCATATTTACTTTGACATACAGGATGCCGAGTTAAAAGCAGATTCTCCTGTGCTTAGGATAACCCGAGGGGGTGACGTACTTTGGGGACCTTTGCCTGGGAATGACTGGACAGTGTTTTCGCCTAACCATTCCACGTATGAACCCTTGGCTATGGGCTCTATTCAAGCCCCAGAAGATAGTGCTGCTTACGGAGGGTTGTCCTCGAACGCCATTACAGTTATTCGGGTATAAAACTATCGTACCAATCACCTATCATTCCCTCGAAACTACTAAAATCACTGAAGACAATTCGAGCTTTTTGTCCTTTTAAACTTCAGATCAACGAAATGCCAATTAGTTATCTCTCCTAGATTTACGATATGTTATACTCCATTTAAACTTATATTTCAGGACTGTGGAGAGTTTGATGGAATTCAGCGAATCTTATTTGGATCTGGGTTAGACTTCTGGCTCCACCGTCTTCTCTTTCTAGATGCCATGTCTTTTTTATCACATGGGCGGTTGTCAACAAGCTTGCAACGCTACATTCAAGTTGACATAGACGACATCTTTGTTGGCCAGAAAGGCACACGCCTCACTCCCAGTGATGTGGAGGTAAGTCTACAATTCTTCCACCAATTAATACGGAGCCATTTACAGATTGCTGCGTAGTGTGCAAGTCAAAGCTTTGCGTTATCGCCTTTTGTTACGTTTGTGACAGAGCATCATCGATACCCAAAATCGTATTCGAACGATTGTTCCTGGCTTCAGATTTAATATGGGATATTCCGGCAAGTTCTTTAACCATGGAACTGACGAAGAGAACAAAGGGGATGAATATCTTTTACGTGAGTTCAATTCATTCATTTGTTTGTCCAGTTAACAAATAAAATTATTTTATTTATTTATTTTTTATTATTTTTACCAGAACACGCCAATGAGTTTACGTGGTTTGGGCATATGTGGAGTCACCAGCAACCACACCTATATGAGAATATTTCCTTATTGGAAGCAGATATGCTTCTTAATAAAAAATTTGCGATTGTAATCTCCTTTCTGCACTGAAAACATAAGTTGAGCTTGAAAAATTATCCAACGTTCTCTTAGGAACATGGCATTCCAACAGACTCTGGTTATTCCGTATCTCCACATCACTCAGGGGTCTATCCTGTCCATGAAGCGCTGTACGAAATGTGGAAAAAGCTTTGGAATATTCATGTCACGTAAGTAACCATCTTTTTCAGTTTTCTAATCATCTGATAAAAAGTGGCTCCTTTGCATACTCAATACAGGTCTACAGAGGAGTATCCGCACTTAAGACCCGCTCGACTGCGCCGTGGATTTATCCATAGGGGGATCATGGTAACGATAAAATATTCTACATTTTTTTTTTTTTTTTTTTTTTTGCGGTTTAGTAATGCTTTTTTATCAAACGTAAAATGGCTCTCAATTACATAAGGTGCTTCCGAGACAAACTTGTGGACTCTATACCCACACCATTTTTATCGACAAGTATCCTGGTGGTCGCTCGACATTAGATAGCAGCATTAAAGGAGGGGAGCTTTTCCAGACGATCGTCTTTAACAGGGTATAGTAAACATGGGAAATATCGTTATGTCTGATTAATTTGTCCTTGCTTTTGGCTTCGTGCTTAAAAAAGTTGAAAGCAGCCTTGAATATGTTTTTAATATTTTGATATTGAACATAATATCATAATAGTTTTCATGATTTTCCTTTTACGCTATTTTTTAATTTTTTTTACTTAAAAACTACTTACTCGTTCCAGATAAACATCTTTATGACTCACATGTCGAACTATGGCAACGATCGCCTGGCTTTGTACACCTTTGAAGCAGCTACAAAATTTTTGCAGTGTTGGACCAATCTGCAATTCCAAAGCATTTCTGCTCTCCAATTGGCTGAAAAATACTTCCGGATGTATCCTGAGGAGAGCGAACCAGTGTGGGGGTAATAAGAATCTCTAAAGCATTTTTTTTTTTTTTTTTTTCAAAAATGTACTCATTCGCATGTTTGTAACAGAATCCTTGCGACGACCAGCGCCATATGAAAATATGGTCTCAAAATAAGACCTGTGATCAGTTGCCCAGGTTTCTGGTGTTAGGGCCACAAAAACTGGTACAACTGCCCTGTATACTTTCCTCTCCATGCACCCAGCTATAGTAAGCAATTATCCCAGTCCAGAGACTTTTGAAGAAATCCAGTTCTTCAATGGGAAAAACTATTACAGAGGTATCAGTTGATTTTGATGTTCTAAGCTTTTTTTTTTTATATATATATTTTAATTCTTGTATCGATTTTTGTTTGTCAATGATGTTCTCGTAGGACTGGATTGGTATATGAATTTCTTTCCTGTACCCAAAAATTCAACCGCAAAATTTCTTTTTGGAGAAGAGTGCAACATATTTCGACGGCGAGCTGGTCCCTCGACGGGTACACGCTCTTTTACCTAAAGCAAAACTGGTGAGAGAGTAAAATTATTTTTTTATTAAAGCAAGATTACAGTTTTTACTCTTTTGTAGGTCATCATTATAATTTCCCCTGCTAAAAGAGCTTATAGTTGGTATCAACATGTGAGATCTCATGGTGACCCCACAGCACTTAATCATACGTTCTATCAAGTGCTCACCGCCGGAGATGCACAATCCAAAGCTTTGAGAGATCTTCGATTTAGGTATCTATGACTTTGGGTTAGGGCAACGTTAGCTAATGCAAAATTTAAACTTAAGCCTGTACTCTCATAAATTTTCTAGGGCGTTAAGCTTATTTGAAATAATTTTTTCTGAATTTCGTAGGTGTCTGAGTCCAGGAATGTATGCACACCATTTAGATCGTTGGTTGCTCTATTTTCCTCCACAACAAATTTCGGTTATCGATGGCGAGCAAGTTCGGTTAGATCCTGTCACTTCCATGACCAAACTACAGCATTTTCTAAAAATCCGGCCAATTTTCGACTACTCATTACATCTCAGGTACGAAGATTTTAAAAAACGTAAGGCTTTCATGATTTTAACAAGAGAATAAATAAATAATATTTAGATATGATGCGCGCAAAGGCTTCTTTTGTCAAGTAGTGAATGGTGACCATACCAAGTGTTTAGGTCGGAGTAAAGGACGCCACTATCCCACAATGGATTCACAATCGGCCAAATATCTTCAGGTATTTTAAGTCAACTTACATCGCTACGTTGCAGTAATAGAATTTGTAATGAAGTGTTTTTTACATTTGATGTTTTACAGTCCTTTTATATGACACATAACATAGCATTGGAAAAATTGCTCAAACGCCTCGGTTATCCAATCCCACTTTGGCTGGAAGAGGACTTAAGTGACCGACCCGTTAATAACCAGGCAGTCGAGATGCCAAATTCTCTCTGAGAAATTATGAACCCAGCTTTTCTTTGTGCGTGCATGAAGTTCACAGTTGACGTTCTCTTACTGGAATTCCTCATGTTGGATTTGTGTTCATGTGGCTATCGGAAAGGAAAGAGATATCAAGTTCACATAAGCTAAATTGACCAACTCGACGTCAAGTGCTTTATTTCAATAATAGTAATTCAAAAAGTGCAAATTTCAAACTAGACGTCGATATCCAGTTGGCAGCAAGTTTTTTTCTTTTCTTTTGTTTGCTCCAGTTTGTTAAAATGCACGTTATTATCTGCGATCGAATTGATAGTTTGCTGCATTTCTTGAATTTATGGTCTTTCCATCATCATTTTAACAGACGTGACGAAATTGTCACGAACTACCGTATTTTTAATATAAACAGCAAACGTATCGATTCTATCTATTTCAATCCTTAATTCCACGCTTGTTTTATGTGCTTATGCGTCCCTTTGGATTGATTTCTTTTTTAATCGGATTTTTTGTAACCACATGGCAATTAAGCATGTCGTACAGTCTATAAACAATTTCAGTTGAGGAATTATAATGATTTCAATTGTTGTGACAAGTCTGTTTCCTGTACAGTTTTTAGAAATCGCGCGACAAATGCTCTCAGGCCATGAAATTATCTCTTTGTTTTGAAGTTCCGATATAAACATATTCCGTGCTGAGGCGACATATCTTCTTTTTGCATGATGAAACCAAATTCCTACAACCGCCACACAAAATATTTATTCCTAAAATTCCCTTTTCATGTTAAAACATATAATTAACAAAAATATTTTGAAAATAAAAATCAGGAGGAAAAATGAAAGAAAACCTACTGCCAATGCAAGCATGTATGACATAAACATTGTAACTCTCGGAAAAAATATACCTTGCTTCTAAAATACCAGCATGATCATTCTAAATTCTAAACAAGCTCGATGTCATTTGTTATAAGTAATGATCAGCACAAGATTTACCAATGTTTGACAATACATTTTTTATAACGCCGTCCCCTTGAGGACATTTTAAAGTTTCGCAATATTCTAGTGATCCTCCATTACGTGTTTCATAGAGACTTTTCAAGTAAAATACGTGTGGTCGGGGAAGTTTTCTGTAGACATCATAGACGAACTAAACTCTATGAAGCGAGGTGAGGAACCGCAGGCATGGACAAAGGCCATGACTGTCCATTCACATCCTCTACCATACGCAATTGTAGAATGTAATTCTAAACAGACAGTTCCAAGGAAATTAGAATTCTCAATCCACACTGATTATTTTACAATTGGTCTACCATTTGGAATGGAAAACCTTTTATTATCATTATTATTATTAAAATGATTCGTTTGACAAGGCCATTTCGGATAAGTACGTCGTACTTGACCATGGAACTCTTCAAATTTAAATAAAACTTCCTAAATTAGATGCTTTGAAGGGTACGTGTTCTATCGCCACTCTGGTTACCGACAGTAGTGGTTCACCGACGCTACAGAATCGAATGGAAAACACCCATTCTGTCCTTGAAAATGTAAAATTTTGTATTTAATTGACTGATATGGACATCAGCTTGATATTTTGGAATCCCAAAAAGCTACCGAAGAAATTCAAGTTTCACTGACCAGGGCATTCGTGTTTTCATCACGCCGAAGTATTTCTTACCGTTCTGCAAAAAGTTAGGCTTAACACATTTGTTTGAAGGCAAATACATGTGTCAAGTACAATATAGCCTACTGTATTCACCCTGTTCAATATAATATAATCACCTGTAATTTCTGTAATCCAAGTGTCAAAAGAAGTGTGTGGGAAATATTCAAATCACGCTAACCAAAAGTGTGACATAAGCAATTCCCGCTACTACTGGTGCCGATGGCCACCCCAGGGGCAAGCAATCTGGGGTTTGTTGTAGCTTGTAAGAGACTTAATTGGAGTAAGCCAGCGAGTTACGTCGCAGTGCCGTTTAGCTGCTAGTTTCTGAGCCGAATATTCGATAATTACTAAGGTGATGCTTCTATTGCCTCCTTTACAACTCTTAAAGGCTTGGTTACGGTTATATAACCATATTTATATTCACGCAACAACGGAGAGAAAAATTGTAAAATCAAAATTTTTCCTGATTACAACAAGCTAGAGCTTACATTTGCTTTTGTCAGTTTTTAGTATGAGAAATGTTGATAAGTGCATGTTAAAATTCATGACGGCATACTTATACTCGTCGATTTTGTGTCCCAATTTGCATTTTTATTCAATGCGTTTTGTTATCTAGAAATGATTTTATTACTATTTTTAACTGCCATTCAAAATTGTCTGTGTAATCGAATTTTATCAGAATTCAAAAAAGGTTTGTCGATCTAAAAACGCTAGTGGCATTGAATAAAACTGGAACGGGCTGGTTCAATCCAATTTATTAACATGTTGCAAGACTGATTCTACCTGGCTTAAATTCGTTATCTTTGTTTCTCGTTTTTTTGTTTGTTTTTTTGTTTTTTTTTTTGTTTTTTGTTTTTGTTTTTTTTTTTTTTTTTTTGGGGTGGGGGGGTTACAACTAACGTCGCACCCTTGTTTTACCGTGTTTCAGATATCATTTTTTTTTCTTTTTACCGATCGGACATTCAAAATAATTCCTCTATTTTTTTTTTCCCAACTTTGATTTCGTAACTTCTTTTTAAAGTAGAAAATCCTTTTTCCGTAATCAGTTCTCCGCAGTTAAGGAGTTTTAATTTGACAAACAGAGAAACCAGTGAAAAACAGAAATGGTAAACATCTCGACTCCAACCGGTTGGAGTCACCTGGCGGTACTAAGGTGCGCAATATTTATTTCCTTTCTTTTTGTTTTTATCGCCACTTTCGTTTTCCAATCTTTCTTGTAGTACAAAAGCGTTTTGGTTATACACGTGTACATAACGATAAAAGCAAACGATTCCCGTAACATTGACAATATTTTTAATGGGAATATTTTTCAGATTCAAATTGATGTTTTTGGTTAACGAAATTTGAAAACCTATTTTCCTTAACGTGAATAAAAGAAAAACAAACACGCCGGAAGTTGAAGTATTTTAAAACAAAGGTTACGTAAAATTTTTAGGAAAAAATTGCAATTCAAAATCAGCCATCTAAAACAAACCCGTTTAATCAGTGACCAGCAGTACAGCCAAAAAAGGCAGTGAAACGAATTGCACAATGGTTCCTCAGACTACTTTTTAGCGGCTTCGAACTGCGTGCATTAATAACATCAAGAGCAAGCAGACTAAATTCGGTGTTCCAGAAACTTTCTTAAGGTTTGCTGAAAACGGGGCTAGTAGGCCCGAATATTTAGGTAAAGTTTCAGCTGTAACAGATGTGAGCTAGACTGAAACGTTAACTTAACTAGACTAATTGAATACTACCTGTATGTTATACGACCGACGTTAGTGACGGAGCACTTTAATCACATATAGATGGCTATTCAATGGGAAATAATTTTTTGTTTCTTATGTTTAATTAGTAAAGAAATTGCACGGAAGCAGAGATTTACCGTGCAATTATTTTGCCTAGTGAGCAGTATGATCGAAGGTTTCCTCGTATTATACTTGGGGGCATTTAATCAAGGCACATGTCATGCTATGGAGAAATTCAGAAATCTGTTGGTTTTGCAGACTTTTGACTACTTGCTTGTAGTCTGTAGCCACCGCATCATTTTTGGGGAAAAAAGCCAGATAGGCAATGTCACAGGCCATAAATACTTTATCGCAATGCCACTATAACTGCAACTGAATAGCCAATAGGAAATGTACGTATGCTAGGATACAAACTTTCAGACACGAGCCCCAACGCAGAAGTTCAATGTGCAAGATTTCACTGTTCCATATTTTTAAAATTTCACCAAACGGGTTCATAAGGTAGGCGAGGAATATTGCAGCGTGCTGTTACTAACGCAAAATCAAGTTCCTTTCCATCATTCACCAACTAAACCCAAGAGGCAAACACATTTTTTAATTGGGGCGACGCAACAGTGTTTGGTATATTGCACTTGTTTGGTTCCACAAACAGTTTCGCAACATCAAAGTAAAAGTGATTAAACAACCATTTAGACCCCGCCCGCTATAGCAACTTTTCCTTCGCAAAACAGGAAATGTATTTGTCATATCTTTGCTGAGTAATCAATCAAGGAAAGTTATCGCACAGCACATTTGGTTGCTAATCGAAGATCGGCTCCACCAAGCTCACCCTGTAGTTCACCGTTGGAAAATGATGTTGTTTTATTTTGATACGGCACTCCTTTCCTTCCAATTTCGTTTAATATAAACACCAAAAATGAGGTTAAACCGGTGAAACCGGCACCAACTCTGCAGGACGAGCTTTCTCTTGCCCTGCGTACTTTTTGGATCACATTTCAAAACGTTCGCGATCGTAGACCAAAAATTCTTTTTGCATTCAGTCATGTCGCCTGTGGCTATTTTGCTGTCTTCACCAAAAAGGGCCTGAACATAGTTTTATATGTCCAAGACGGAATTTACTAGGTCGAAAGCGAAAAGGAATAACTTTTGAAAGAAATTGACATGAAATTAACTGTATTTTCTTGTGTTCACAGATTCACTTTGTATCCGGAGTGCGTCATTCTGACGAATGAGCACGAGGATTCAATTACATAAGTTTGGTGATGGTACAAGAAGAAAGAGGAAAGGAAGTGTAAACAAAAAAACAGAATTTAAATTTTACACGAGTTTCTATTCCGAAATATTGCTAATAAAAAAAAGGTAATAAGGTCTATTTGGATCTACTTGGAAATAAAACCTGTGACATACAAACAGTTGAGTTTTTTTTTCTCTTCTTCTAGAGCAAATTACAAGTAAAAAAAGTTACGTTCCAATCGATGAACAAATTGTATCTTTTTGTTTAGACCTTTGAGCAGTGTAGCTTTAGTATCCGTGAAGGTAAAGATTCAATATTTCTAAACAAACTTTAGAGAGCTAGTCAAAACATGCCCTAATTCTCCATCGTTCCAAAAATAGGCATTAAACACCTACTTAGAACCAACAACTGAGCGCCAAGTGATGAGGGGAAAGGAAAAAAAAAAGAGCCAATTTCCCACTAATTCTTCGTGTCTTGCGGAATAATTTCGCAAAACGCTTCTTCTTGTTTAATGTCTTCGGCTGTAAATTGACTGTCTTCTAAGGAAAAAGGATGCGAGCCATCTCCTGTTCGATGAACACGACTGCGAACAATTCTGTCTGGCACGCTTTTCAGGTCGTAAGCCAAGCCAAGCCATTCGAAGAAATCGATGGCAGCTGTCGTCATATTCATGCTGTCATCTCCTAGTTCTGCTGCTTTATAGTCCCAGGGAAACACATGATGGTAGTTGTGCCATCCTTCGCCAGTTGTCAGGAAAGCAACTGCTCGGTTTTCGGCAGGATTGATACCTCTGTATAATAAAGGAAAACCAACATTTAGGTTGCACGCTAACAGTAATCTTTCGGGGGGTAGACTCACTTGTCGTAGGGATGGTTACCCCAAATGTGGGCTGCACTGTTAACCAGCCTAGTTGTAAAATTTGAATTAGACTTGCAAAAAGTTTAAATAGACTCTTATTAACAGACATACCAGGTAACGTTGAGCGTGAACACGTAACGAAAGATGGAAGCGACGAAAAAAGACGTTTTGAACGATTCGCCCCAACAGTACCATGGCACAACTGCTGGCATCGTGAAACAGAGAGTCAAGACCAAAGGAATGTAATACCTTTGGGGTAAAAAAAAATTGTCACGATCATTTAATAACCGCCATCAAATAATTCAGGCCAAGGCAAGTACTCACTTTCGCTGGAAAACAACGACGGGATCTTGCAAGAGATCGCTCACGTCAACAGTTTTTCCACGCCGAATGACTTCGGGATGTTTTTTGCACAAAAGCCAGCCGACATGAGCAAAAAAGAAACCACGGCGAGCGTTATGTGGGTCAGCATCAGTTTCGCTAAATTTGTGATGAACACGATGATCTCTGCTCCATTCGTAAATATCATTCTTAACGGTTGTAGATAAATAGATAAAGAGGAAGAGATAGAAAAAAACAAAACAAACATGTTAAAGCTAGGGAGTTTTCCTTTGTTTCCTTCAAATCCTTACCTGAACGGCAATTGTTTGAGCAACAGCAGCAAAGATACGCAGCGGCAATTTGGCCTTGTAACAACGGTGAGCCCAAAGTCTGTGAGCACCACCCGTAATGCCGAAACCACCGAACAAAAACAAAAAGAACGCTACACCGCCAAACAAGATGAGTTAGCTTATTAGCGTAATTTCTATATGATGATATTATTGAAAACTTACACCAAGCAAGAGTTGACGGTTTGGCTGCCGTGAAACAGAGATAGAATCCATACAAGGCAGCAGCATGAAGATAGATAAAAACCAACACATTTCGCCAAACGATTTGCATAGGTGGATCCTTGGCAACCGAATCTTCTGGGCTTTTGGAATGCGAGCCGTTCCTAGTTTCAGGCGTGACCATACGACTGGAATTGGTTTTGCGGAGAGTCGACCGTTGTTGCTTGAAGTCATTGTCCTCCGCTTCGACGCCAAGAATCGAGCCAACTAAGTCTGCACTGGGAGAAGGTCCCATACCATGCAAAATCCTAGAACACAAGACGGAAATCACACTTAACATTGTGTACGTTTCTTCTCCATTTCACTTAACAAAAGGAAGATGTAACTGGAAAATGTTACGTAACAAATGAACTGCACTTTGCAAAGGACAATCGTCTGAAAAGTGCAACTAGCAAAAATGGGAGATTTTATCAATTCAAGTAAAGGCGAGTGGGTACGTGATACTGTTACCATGGTATAGGAGTTATATGGTACGCGTACTCGAGAGGGCGAAAGTGGGACAAAAATTGGAATTGTCTGTTTTGGCAACTCTGGCCGGGTGTGTAACTAGAGGGCCTACTTTAACGTAGGCTCTTATGGGACTACCCCTTTTGAACTGTTACATTAAGGTGTTTGAATATTTTTTCATTCAGAAATTTTTTTATCGTGCGTAGAATTAATTTTAATGCAAAGTTCATTTTTTGGATTTTAATTTAAAAATGCTTGTATAATAAAAAAAAAATAAAAATGGTCCAAGAATTTCTGAAAGTCTTTAACTTTCCACTTCTGCTAGACAGTTCCACATTATATATTAAAAGCGGAATTTGTAAACTTAAAGGAATACGGAAATAAAGTTTTTCTAGTGTCAGTGAACGTTGGCCATTGCCTACAAACCATTTCTAACAATGTACAAGTTGGACAAGATGGCCCAAACAAAAAGCCCGTACTTACATGTCAGTCATTGTCGAGTAGTTACTAGTTGTCCTTGGCTTGACCAGTTCAGTTTGTTTAGCTTAAACAAGCGATAATTGCTGGTGATGATTAGTGTCACCAGCCAATAGTAGTTGTCTTAATCCTTGAAAAGAGTACAGCTGTCTGAAAACAGACTACCATAAGCCGCGATGGAGTGAGGAAGACTGAGCAGGGAAAAGCAAGTCCAGAGGTGCTGAGAACACTGCAAGTTCCAGCCAGTCCTGGCTGGAGATGTGAGAACTTCTGGGTAACCGGTTCTCTGCAGACGAAACTAAGTCTCAAGCGTATACGTGCCACAAACGAAGTCCTCTGATTGGTTCCCATTCGTAGTCCCGGTTTCTCTACGCCCGTTTAAGAAGGCAATATATCCCTTTGGCTTTTCTTTTCTTTTTTTTCAGTATGACGCAGAGAGAGTAATATTAGTAATAGAACTAGCGGGTCGTGCATGCACGTGAAACAAGTTATATAAAACAAACACATAGGCCTTCATTAGTCGGACAGCTGTTCATATATTGATATACAGCAATCGTTAATACAGGAATTTAAATGGTTGGATTGTCAAATCTTATAAGACAGGCAAGTTTGAGTCCGAGAATGAAGCCAATATGTATCCAAAATTAAATCAAGCAATATAAAATGTAGGCAAACAAATTTCTAGAACCGTTTGTCACGTAAACTTTCCATTTTCATACTAATAACCGGTTATTCATCAAGTAAAATCGCTCCAATGGTATTGGTACACGTGGCTGACTGAAAACGTATTACGATTCACGTTGCGCCACCTTTATTTTAAAAAAGAAAATCGTGTCACCACTAGGCCACCTGCACACAGTATCAGGTGATTTTTTTTAAGGACACATATCTAATGAGCTGAAAGGCATTTACTGAATTCGCCAATTTCAGGTTGGAATAATAGGTTTTATGTCTCCACGGGAAGAAAGTCTAATTAAGGCCCAGCTTCGCGGTTTCCCGTTACATATCCATACAAATTTTAAATTGAAGGTAAAAGCAGTTTCCACCACGACTGTTACTTAAAATTTTCATATTTACTTTGACATACAGGATGCCGAGTTAAAAGCAGATTCTCCTGTGCTTAGGATAACCCGAGGGGGTGACGTACTTTGGGGACCTTTGCCTGGGAATGACTGGACAGTGTTTTCGCCTAACCATTCCACGTATGAACCCTTGGCTATGGGCTCTATTCAAGCCCCAGAAGATAGTGCTGCTTACGGAGGGTTGTTGGTCTGGCGACGCTGCTTCTATTTCCCGCATGTTCTTTCCGCATTTAGTATTGTAGTGTATTGAACTTGTATGACATGTAATGGCGTCAGTTAGTCTGAGACGAGAGTCAGAAGAGTAAGCTGGAAGTCAGCAGTTAGACGCGAGTCAGTCCCTATGTGGTGTACGCCCACGTTGAGTCCTTTTCCCATAGTACTATTGTAACTTAGTGGTCCAGCGCTACAGAATTCGTTAACGTCCGTCATCATCAAATTTCGTGAGGTAGAAATCGCTTGGGCATCCGACGTAGAGGTGATGTTCAGTCGCATTCGTCTTAGGACCGAAGACTCACGTTATTTTCGTTTTCTGTGGAACCGAAGAGGAGAAACAGAATCGCGACTATGTGAGATGCGGAGACTACCGTTTGGGGCCACCTGTTCCCCATTTATTGCAATCGCCACTACTCGAAGAGCAGCAGCTGATTTTGCCGGACCCTCGTTCGTGTCCAAAGCCATTGAACACAAGATGTACGTGGACGATTATTTGAGTTCAGCGAAGACAATCCATCTTGCCATTCAATAAGCGACTGGAGTTCAAGAGGCGTTGGCGGCAGGTGATCTATATCTCCAAGGATGGATCTCAAATTCCGTTGAGTTCTTGAACCTGCTGTCCGTCGACGTCAAAGCTAGTCTCGTTGAAGAACGTTCCCTTGACGGAGACCATGAAGAAAAGGTGCTTGGGGTGTACTGGAATCCTACTACCGACGTGGTGAACCTCCGAGAGCTTCAGATCCAGGGGTTTAATGGACCGACGAGGTGACCGGAGAGGCAGAGCAGTGGTGGAAGAAATGGTTCGAGACATTGAAGCAGCTCAACGACTTAGAGATTCCACGTTGTCTATTCGAGAGGGAAGATTTCATCGTTCGGACGGAGTTGCACAGTTTTGGAGATGCTTCAGAAGAGGCGTACGCTGCAGTGGTTTACCTGAGAAACGTGTACGTCGATGGAACGGTGTTAGTCCGACATGTACGAGCGTCGACGAAGCTGGCTCCGAAAAAGACGATTTCCATCCCTAAACTCGAATTGAACGCAGCCTTGCTGGCGGCTAGATTGGTGCGTACCCTACAAATGGCTCTCACTCGTACCATTCACGCACGTTATTTGTGGACGGACAGCAGTACCGTGCGAAACTGGATCAGAGCAACTGCATCCAAATACCAAGTGTACGTCAGTCACCGTAAAGGCGAGATTCAAACGTTGACAGAGCCACAGGAGTGGAGGTTTCTGCCAGGTCGGATTAATCCGGCAGACGTTGCGACCCGTTCCACGCTCGGAGAAGAGATCTTTCCGTCTTACTGGTGGTGTGGCGTAGAATTCCTACAACATCCCGAAGATCGTTGGCCAGCTGATCTGCCCTGGATGGTGGAGGTTGAAGAGATTCGGCCAGTTCGTGCTAACGTGGTCCAGTGCGAATCGTCGGCGCTGGACTGGGAGAAGATGAAGATTACAGTTGAGGAGATCCCAGCGTTGGTGAAGCTGCAAGACCCCTTCCTCGAACTTGTACGACGGGGTCAAGAGGAGGTGTATTCTGCAGAGCTTAGTTGTCTACAGAAAGGAAAGTGGATCCCTTCCACCTCAAGTCTGTTAACGTTATCACCGATACTCGGAAAGGACGGATTAATTCGGCTAGGGGGTAGAGCTGGACGCGCTCAACTGCCTTACGAAGAAATTCATCCTCCTGTACTCCCAGCAGGACATAAGTTTACCGTGAACGTTGTCAGGGCTTTCCACTTGATGCTCAAACACGTCGGGACTGACTACCAAATTAGTTTTATTAGACAACACTTTTGGATTCCCCGCGGTCGGGAATTAGTCAAGAAGGTTCGTCGGGAATGCACCGTTTGTCGAAGAGAGCGAGCCAAGCCGGGTGAGCAGCTCATGGCGGAACTTCACGGATCACGTTTGGAAGCAGGAACCCCGCCTTTCACGCGAACAGCTTGCGATCTGTTCGGTCCACTGGACGTAGGCCTGTCTAGAAATAGAACCGCCAAAAGGGCACTCTACTGAGCGTTAGATGCAGAGAAATTGAAGTTGCAGTATCCGTCTGAAGAAACGTTACGTACTTTATTATACGAAGTAGCCGGCTTATTGAATGGGCGACCGCTGACAGCCGCGAGCAATGATCCAGCCGGTTTCCGACCGTTAACTCTGGCCGACTTTCTGAACCGGGGCAACACGGCGTGCCCACCCGTCGGCCACTTTGAGGACGCCCTACCTCGAGAGAGATACAGATACTTGCAACGTGTACTCAATCTGTGTTGGGACATTTGGAAGAAAGTTTATTTGCAGTCTTTGGTTTCCCGTTCCAAATGGAAGAACCCGAAACCTAATTTTGCTGTTGGAGATGTGGTACTCGAAATCAACAGCTCTTTGAGAAGAAGCCAGTGGAATCTTGGAAGGGTTACGAAAACCTATCCCGGAGCTGACGGATTAGTTCGTGTCGTGGACGTTCAATTTGAGAGAGGCCTATTTCGACGAGGAATTGGACAGCTAGCTCTGCTGAAGACCGGCTCATCCGCTGGATCGCCCTAACGACCCATCCGATTCGGGGGAGTATGGTCTGGCGACACTGCTTCCATTTCCCGCATGTTCTTTCCGCGTTTTAGTATTGTAGTGTATTGAACTTGTATGACATGTAATGGCGTCAGTTAGTCTGAGACGAGAGTCAGAAGAGTAAGCTGGAAGTCAGCAGTTAGACGCGAGTCAGTCCCTATGTGGTGTACGCCCACGTTGAGTCCTTTTCCCATAGTACTATTGTAACTTAGTGCTATTCTCCAGCCTCGAAGTGAGGTTAGCTTCCCTTTCGTACACGTATCTATTTTCCTGTACGTGTTGCGTCGAGACCTCGAAGTGAGGTGCCCTCCATTTTCCTTTTGTCATTTCATCCTCATTCCCCATCACCCATTGTCCGAGAATACAATCATATCCTTGACGATTAGACCGGTCTCTTACTCCCGAACTATTGAACAGTTGTCCTCGAACGCCATTACAGTTATTCGGGTATAAAACTATCGTACCAATCCCCTATCATTCCCTCGAAACTACTAAAATCACTGAAGACAATTCGAGCTTTTTGTCCTTTTAAACTTCAGATCAACGAAATGCCAATTAGTTATCTCTCCTAGATTTACGATATGTTATACTCCATTTAAACTTATATTTCAGGACTGTGGAGAGTTTGATGGAATTCAGCGAATCTTATTTGGATCTGGGTTAGACTTCTGGCTCCACCGTCTTCTCTTTCTAGATGCCATGTCTTTTTTATCACATGGGCGGTTGTCAACAAGCTTGCAACGCTACATTCAAGTTGACATAGACGACATCTTTGTTGGCCAGAAAGGCACACGCCTCACTCCCAAGTGATGTGGAGGTAAGTCTACAATTCTTCCACCAATTAATACGGAGCCATTTACAGATTGCTGCGTAGTGTGCAAGTCAAAGCTTTGCGTTATCGCCTTTTGTTACGTTTGTGACAGAGCATCATCAATACCCAAAATCGTATTCGAACGATTGTTCCTGGCTTCAGATTTAATATGGGATATTCCGGCAAGTTCTTTAACCATGGAACTGACGAAGAGAACAAAGGAGATGAATATCTTTCTATTCATTCATTCGTTTGTCCAGTTAACAAATAAAATTATTTTATTTATTTATTTTTTATTATTTTTACCAGAACACGCCAATGAGTTTACGTGGTTTGGGCATATGTGGAGTCACCAGCAACCACACCTATATGAGAATATTTCCTTATTGGAAGCAGATATGCTTCTTAATAAAAAATTTGCGATTGTAATCTCCTTTCTGCACTGAAAACATAAGTTGAGCTTGAAAAATTATCCAACGTTCTCTTAGGAACATGGCATTCCAACAGACTCTGGTTATTCCGTATCTCCACATCACTCAGGGGTCTATCCTGTCCATGAAGCGCTGTACGAAATGTGGAAAAAGCTTTGGAATATTCATGTCACGTAAGTAACCATCTTTTTCAGTTTTCTAATCATCTGATAAAAAGTGGCTCCTTTGCATACTCAATACAGGTCTACAGAGGAGTATCCGCACTTAAGACCTGCTCGACTGCGCCGTGGATTTATCCATAGGGGGATCATGGTATATTAACGATAAAATATTCTACATTTTTTTTTATTTTTTTTTTTTGCGGTTTAGTAATGCTTTTTTATCAAACGTAAAATGGCTCTCAATTACATAAGGTGCTTCCGAGACAAAATTGTGGACTCTATACCCACACCATTTTTATCGACAAGTATCCTGGTGGTCGCTCGACATTAGATAGCAGGATTAAAGGAGGGGAGCTTTTCCAGACGATCGTCTTTAACAGGGTATGGTAAACATGGGAAATATCGTTATGTCTGATTAATTGCATTGAGATCATGTCGCCTGTGGCTATTTTGCTGTCTTGACCAAAAAGGGCCTGAACATAGTTTTATATGTCAAAGACGGAATTTACTAGGTCGAAAGCGAAAAGGAATAACTTTTGAAAGAAATTGACATGAAATTAACTGTATTTTCTTGTGTTCACAGATTTACTTTGTATCCGGAGTGCGTCATTCTGACGAATGAGCACGAGGATTCAATTACATAAGTTTGGTGATGGTACAAGAAGAAAGAGGAAAGGAAGTGTAAACAAAAAAATAGAATTTAAATTTTACACGAGTTTCTATTCCGAAAAATTGCTAATAAAAAATAGTTAATAAGGTCTATTTGGATCTACTTGGAAATAAAACCTGTGACATACAAACAGTTGAGTTTTTTTTTTCTCTTCTTCTAGAGCAAATTACAAGTAAAAAAAGTTACGTTCCAATCGATGGACAAATTGTATCTTTTTGTTTAGACCTTTGAGCAGTGTAGCTTTAGTATCCGTGAAGGTAAAGATTCAATATTTCTAAACAAACTTTGGAGAGCTAGTCAAAACATGCCCTAATTCTCCATCGTTCCAAAAATAGGCATTAAACACCTACTTAGAACCAACAACTGAGCGCCAAGTGATGAGGGGAAAGGAAAAAAAAAAAGAGCCAATTTCCCACTAATTCTTTGTGTCTTGCGGAATAATTTCGCAAAACTCTTCTTCTTGTTTAATGTCTTCGGCTGTAAATTCACTGTCTTCTAAGGAAAAGGGATGCGAGCCATCTCCTGTTCGATGAACACGACTGCGAACAATTCTGTCTGGCACGCTTTTCAGGTCGTAAGCCAAGCCAAGCCATTCGAAGAAATCGATGGCAGCTGTCGTCATGTTCATGCTGTAATTTCCTAGTTCTGCTGCTTTGTAGTCCCAGGGAAACACATGATGGTAGTTGTGCCATCCTTCGCCAGATGTCAGGAAAGCAACTGCTCGGTTTTCGGCAGGATTGATACCTCTGTATAATAAAGGAAAACCAACATTTAGGTTACACGCTAACAGTAATGTTTTGGGGGATAGACTCACTTGTCGTAGGGATGGTTACCCCAAATGTGGGCTGCACTGTTAACCAGCCTAGTTGTAAAATTTGAATTAGACATGCAAAAAGTTTAAATAAACTCTTATTAACAGACATACCAGGTAACGTTGAGCGTGAACACGTAACGAAAGATGGAAGCGACGAAAAAAGACGTTTTGAACGATTCGCCCCAATAGTACCATGGCACAACTGCTGGCATCGTGAAACAGAGAGTCAAGACCAAAGGAATGTAATACCTTTGAGGTAAAAAAAAATTGTCACGATCATTTAATAACCGCCATCAAATAATTCAGGCCAAGGCAAGTACTCACTTTCGCTGGAAAACAACGACGGGATCTTGCAAGAGATCGCTCACGTCAACAGTTTTTCCACGCCGAATGACTTCGGGATGTTTTTTGCACAAAAGCCAGCCGACATGAGCAAAAAAGAAACCACGGCGAGCGTTATGCGGGTCAGCATCAGTTTCGCTAAATTTGTGATGAACACGATGATCTCTGCTCCATTCGTAAATATCATTCTTAACGGTTGTAGATAAATAGATACACAGGAAGAGATAGAAAAAAACAAAACAAACATGTTAAAGCTAGGGAGTTTTCCTTTGTTTCCTGCAATCCTTACCTGAACGGCAATTGTTTGAGCAACAGCAGCAAAGATACGCAGCGGCAATTTGGCCTTGTAACAACGGTGAGCCCAAAGTCTGTGAGCACCACCCGTAATGCCGAAACCACCGAACAAAAACAAAAAGAACGCTACATCGCCAAACAAGATGAGTTAGCTTATTAGCGTAATTTCTATATGATGATATTATTGAAAACTTACACCAAGCAAGAGTTGACGGTTTGGCTGCCGTGAAACAGAGATAGAATCCATACAAGGCAGCAGCATGAAGATAGATAAAAACCAACACATTTCGCCAAACGATTTGCATAGGTGGATCCTTGGCAACCGAATCTTCTGGGCTTTTGGAATGCGAGCCGTTCCTAGTTTCAGGCGTGACCATACGACTGGAATTGGTTTTGCGGAGAGTCGACCGTTGTTGCTTGAAGTCATTGTCCTCCGCTTCGACGCCAAGAATCGAGCCAACTAAGTCTGCACTGGGAGAAGGTCCCATACCATGCAAAATCCTAGAACACAAGACGGAAATCACACTTAACATTGTGTACGTTTCTTCTCCATTTCACTTAACAAAAGGAAGATGTAACTGGAAAATGTTACGTAACAAATGAACTGCACTTTGCAAGCGACATTCGTCTGAAAAGTGCAACTAGCAAAAATGGGAGATTTTATCAATTCAAGTAAAGGCGAGTGGGTACGTGATACTGTTACGGAAGGCCGCAAAGGTGAATGCTCCTTTAGTGGCCCGTCTTCACCTTTTGACCTTATTGATACAATAGAATGGATGCTCGTTGTGTTATCCCATTTACATTACATTTCCATCCCTATGTCTACAGTGAAACATGTTTGAGTTCAATAATGTACTGTGGGGCATTCCTTTACAATGCCTTACAGGGGCACTCAAATTCACCAACTTGTATACTAAAGCGTTTTAATGTGTTTGTGTGCCGGTGCAAAGTGAACACCCCGACAAGCCTTTGAAAGAGGCTAAAAAGAGGTCACCGTAAATTGATATCTTTGGCACAGCATCAAGCCGTACGTGCAAGGAAGGAATGTTGAATGACAGACATTTTCAAAAGCAAATACTAGCATTCAAGTCTCTGTAAAGAGAATTTCACAGTTTGCTGAATTTCTTATGATTAAACGTCCTCTTGTGGTCGTTTTTTCTAATTTTTTACGACATCTCGGTCAAGCAACACATTATTTTTTTTTTTTACACTAGCAGTCGGTTTGAGTTGAAGCAACTTGGCTACATTTGAAAAAAGTTTCTCATCGATTGACTTAAATACTTTCTTTAAGGCTTTCCATTTACCATCCGCCACCTGGAAACAAAAAGAAAAATCGCCAGAAGCAGTCTCGTATTGAGTCCAGTGGGACACATGAATACGTTCGTCTCGTCTGTTGCCTCCTTCGTCTCTTTTCGTTTCTTCCCCTTTCTTCCAGGTATGCCCTAACGGTAAATTTGGCTGTACCCAGCGCCCTCTGGACACGAGAAACGTAGAGAAAAGAAATGGAGAAAACCGACCCCCTTTTTCCACCCACTAAACCACACAGCCTGGATTTCAACAGAGTAAGGTCAATCAACTCTATTCTTAGCTACGTTTTCAGCCTGTAAACTTAAACGAATACGAAAATAAAGTTTTACTAGTGTCAGTGAACGCTAGCCATTGCCTACAAACCATTTCTAACAATGTACAAGTTGGACAAGATGGCCCAAACAAAAAGCCCGTACTTACATGTCAGTCATTGTCGAGTAGTTACTAGTTGTCCTTGGCTTGAACAGTTCAGTTTGTTTAGCTTAAACAAGCGATAATTGCTGGTGATGATTAGTGTCACCAGCCAATAGTAGTTGTCTTAATCCTTGAAAAGAGTACAGCTGTCTGAAAACAGACTACCGTAAGCCGCGATGGAGTGAGGAAGACTGAGCAGGGAAAAGCAAGTCCAGAGGTGCCTAGAACACTGCAAGTTCCAGCCAGTCCTAGCTGGAGATGTGAGAACTTCTGGGTAACCGGTTCTCTGCAGACGAAACTTAGCCTCAAGCGTATACGTGCCACAAACGAAGTCCTTTGATTGGTTCCCATTCCTATTCCCGGTTTCTCTACGCCCGTCTAAGAAGGCAATATATCCCTTTGGCTTTTCTTTTCTTTTTTTTTTTTCAGTATGACGCAGAGAGAGTAATATTAGTAATAGAACTAGCGGGTCGTGCATGCACGTGAAACAAGTTATATAAAACAAACACATAGGCCTTCATTAGTCGGACAGCTGTTCATATATTGATATACAGCAATCGTTAATACAGGAATTTAAATGGTTGGATTGTCAAATCTTATAAGACAGGCAAGTTTGAGTCCGAGAATGAAGCCAATATATAACCAAAATTAAATCAAGCAATATAAAATGTAGGCAAACAAATTTCTAGAACCGTTTGTCACGTAAACTTTCCATTTCCATACTAATAACCGGTTATTCATCAAGTAAACTCGCTCCAATGGTATTGGTACACGTGGTTGACTGAAAACGTGTTACGATTCACGTTGCGCCACCTTTATTTTAAAAAAGAAAATCGTGTCACCACTAGGCCACCTGTACACAGCTGTACATTTGCTTGTTATGCAGATGTATTTCCAAATAAAGGAATGCGGAGTAAAACTGTGAAAAGTTGCTCGACGTTCTTCAAAGTTGCAGGGAGCGAAAGAAATCTTATCGTACAACCGGGCAAGTCATAGTTTTCAAATAACTCTGTTTTAACCTGTTATTAGGGTGTTCCCCCCTTTACTTTTGGAACTTAGATAGCAAGACAAAGGGAAAGCTGATGAAAACACCGATACCCGTTGGACCATGCAACCCATACCGAGAAAGTTCCTTTGGTTTTCCACTTCTTCAGCTTTCGACTACTTCATTTGGATCCAACATTCTTAAATTTTTTTATTAGTTTCTTCTTTTTCATTCTCTTAAGCCGGAACTTTGAATAGTTGGAATGTTCGCCGTAAGAAGGCAGCACTAGACGATTTCATTTAACAACAGTAGCACTAGGCCTGATTTTAGGAAATGATTTCAAATTTAAGACAAGTTTTTTCTCCTTATATTTTACCGATGTTTTAATAAATGAATAAAAAATTATAACTTGGTTGACTTGGTTAAAACGTATAAATAATATTTATATTTTATACGTACGTAAACCTTTGAAACAAGCGCATTCACTGAACAACGAAAATTATAACGGGGCAAGTGTAGGCTACTATAACATCATGTTATTCTATTGCCATTTAGCTAGAAAAATCATGAAGGACTTGCAAAAGGCAATGACACGGCTAGACAAAAGGCAGGCCTCCCGTTCTTTGAGTCTTGTTCAGGTATCCTGGAAATTGCAATCAGGTAAAACATGCTGAATGTAGCGTTTTCCCTGGGGGTTTTCTTGCAAGAGAAGCTTAATTTAGACTTGGAGTTAGGAGGAAATGAGATAAACGGCGATCTCCACAGGCCGATAGGTATGGCCGTAAGTTATTTGAAATTCCTGAAAATATCATTCATCCTCAACGACGCTTCGCACTGTCAAATTGATGTTTGATAAAACAGGACGGAAGAAAAAGAGAAAAATAAGTTTCATACATTTTTCGCTACGTACCTTTTTGTTTCCTTCTTCCCATTTGAACTTTTTTGGCCTCTCAGGCTAACGGCCTATATTCAGGCCAAGCTTACAGATTCAGGGAAATGTCAGTCACTTATTGGTTGGTTGTCATTGACCTTCAAGAGAATAGTCTTCATCGGATTCCATACAAGAAAACAGGAAAAATGTCAAAAGGATACTATCATTTTCAATGCTTTGCCACCAATTACAGGAAAAAAGGTAAATTGATAGGAAATTATTCATGGAAAATTTCATGCCGAAGTACGATATGTGTCGATTTGTGAAAAAAAAGTAACAATGAATAGAAAATTCCTGGTAACCTTCTCATTGGATCATCCTCACATGATGATACCTTGCATCAACTCGTGGAGTTATTGCGATATGTTGTTTGTGTGAGTACGCTATCGATAATTATTCATAGATTGACGAATAGCCTTTTCTATGAAATTAATACTATTGAACTACAATTAACATAGATTTCTAAGAGCACTTTGCTCCCCGTTGAAGAAACTTGCTAAACTTTTTGACCTTCCGTGATGAATTCAATTGAAAATTCTTTGTTCAATAAAACCACGATAAAACTAAAGTGTGATCCCGGAGGTTGTCAACTCGAAAAAATATTCGTACACCTCAATATTTTTAAGCAAAAAATACGAAATACAAAAAAAATACGCAAAAATATGAAAAAAATAAAAAAAATATATAAATATATTTAAAAAAAAAAATCCGTAATAGTTATACTTAATATATTGAAATTATCATACGGACGCAGTTATGATCCAAACGGAAATAGGTAAAATAGAAGAACCCTACCGTAAAATAAGATTTACGCCGAAAAAATTTAGTTTTTTGACAAAATTTTGATATGCTTCCAACTCTAATAGGTAATAGATGGCGCAGGTTAAAATAACATTACATCAAAGCTTATGGCTTCATGGCTTTACTTATGGCGTTACACGCTGTAACTCTATTTCTAATACAGTTACAGCGTGAAACGATGGAAGCAAAGAAAATACGAATAGACTATTCGTATAAAAGAATCGAATATCGAAATTTTTTCGGGTCAGGTGGGTCGGGTTTTTGGGTAAGCTAGAGCGCCCCACGATTATTTTTATTGACGAACCGTCAATGATGGTTTAGGAGTCCACAATTTTTATATTTGAAATTTTAATTCGTTGTTATTTTTTTTGTTCTTTTTGCTTTATTTTTCTATTTGCGAAACGACTAACATTCTCTGTTATCCCACTATTATATTTTATCGAAAGTGGTAGCTGTAGTGCTAAGGCAATAGAGACAATTCACATCGCGGTTTCGCGTGTCAATTGTTTCGATGTCCGCCATTTTCTCTGGTTGTTTATGTCATGTTTTGCGTTGTCTGTATAGACCAAGATCGGATGCTGAGTTGCCAAGGCTGAATTCCGACCTGGGGTATTTTTCCTCTCGGGCCCTATAGGAGGGAAATGAAAAATAATATATTTAATTAAGTTGTAGTTAGTTTTATTACAAAATCTTTTGGAATCGTGTACTATACCTCTGTGCTGATATAATACAAAAAATTTTATCTCCAAAAAAGCTGTTATTTTTCCAGGAAACTTTTTGAAAGGTACTTGTTTACCTTTCCACAACACCCCCCCCCCCTCCCCGTATTACAACTGTAGAACAAGAAGCAGACGTTTTTCTAAGTAAATTTCTTTTTCCTTATGAATAAGTCCTTTAGCATAATCAGATAACTTAAAAAGACTAATTGTGTCAAATAACTCATTACTGACATCACAAACTACACTACTCATGACATAAAAAACGAAAACAGTTTGACACTACAGTCACTAGTCACAGTCAATCACTTTACGTCTGCTACGGTACATTGTAAACAAGTACCTTTCAAAAAGTTTCCTGGAAAAATAACAGCTTTTTTGGAGATAACATTTTTTGTATTATATCAGCACAGAGGTATAGCACACGATTCCAAAAGATTTTGTAATAAAACTAACTACAACTTAATTAAATATATTATTTTTCATTTCCCTCCTATAGAGCCCGAGAGGACAAATACCGCAGGTCGGAATTCAGTCTTGGCAACTCAGCATCCGATCTTGGTCTATTATATCAGCACAGAGGTATAGTACACGATTCCAAAAGATTTTGTAATAAAACTAACTACAACTTAATTAAATATATTATTTTTCATTTCCCTCCTATAGGGCCCGAGAGGAAAAATACCCCAGGTCGGAATTCAGCCTTGGCAACTCAGCATCCGATCTTGGTCTATTGGCTGAAAGTGTTATTTCCCTATACAAAGTGGATTTTGTTAATTAGTGTTTTATTTTTTTAATTTTTTTTTGTCAGTTAATTGCTACGTATCTTGGTTAGTATGTGTAGCAATTTCTGTTTCCAGATCACATTTCTTGTATTTTTAAAAAAATCTTTTCTGTAGGGCTGTCATGGATGACACAGAACTATTTGAAATAGAAATTCTGGAGCCATAGACCAGTTCCGGATGCTGCGTTGCAAAATTTAAAAAAATCCAATGGGGTTTCGATTGCAGGGGGAGATAGGAAAAAAGGGGGTTTTTGATTTATTTACCCTAGTAATACTTTCCCAATTCAGAAAATATTCTAGAATACTACACTTTAAGACATTCTGCGTCTTCTTCAGTCTTTATAAATAATTGATCATCCCTAGTTTATCCATGAAAATTAATTCAAGTAAAAGGCTAGGTAGTAATACTTTTCCAATTCAGGAAATGTTCTAGAATACTACACTTTAAGACATTCTGCGTCTTCTCCAGTCTTTATAAATAATTAATCATCCCTAGTTTATCCATTAAAATTAATTCAAGTAAAAGGCTAGGGATGCTGTTAAGTATTTTTTGCGTTTCTAATGTCAAGAAAATATGTAAACATGGGTGATTCAAATGTGGATATGGGGATAATGGATAAACTAGGGATGATTAATTATTTATAAAGACTGGAGAAGACGCAGAATGTCTTAAAGTGTGGTATTCTAGAACATTTCCTTAATTGGAAAAGTATTACTAGGGTAAATAAATCAAAAACCCCCTTTTTCCTATCTCCCAACAAACAACCCTGGATTTTTTAAATTTTGCAACGCAGCATCCGAAACTGGTCTATTATCTGATCAAGACTCTTCTGTTACTAGTGACGGTCAAATTATAGAATTATTTGACTTGTCTCTTTATGTTTCGAAATTAAATCAGGAAGATAAACGACGACCTGTGTCGGATGCTGCGTTGCCACTTCATCATGATAGTCAAAAGTAAAAAATGTCAGCAAATCAAAAATTTTAAATAACCCAGTGCCGAATTCGGACATTTTCACTAAGCTACTACCATGAATCTGCCAAAACTCATCAAAACAAATGTAAACAACAGGTCGGGTAATTGGAAAACTGTACTTTAATTAATTTTAGTAAATAAAAATTTATGAACTAAATCTGTATTATTATGGGGCACATTTTTGTAGAAGATTTCAATTTAACCTACTCAAAAGTAAATGTAAAATTTTAAAAACCACTTTTTCTCCTATAGAGCAGTAAAACATCCTGCGTTGCGCGTTTTCCACAAATGCGAAAATCTCATTTGTGTCCAAGTTGGTCTGCTGCGGCTGCAGCGTCTTATGGAGAAACCATCTTCTTCACGTTAAAAATTAAGTTTTCATAACTATAATTTAGATTTCCCCCTTTTCTTCCTAGCAGTGGGTACCCTATTCATCTTTTCATTTCCCAATTTTTTTTCTAGCCCCAGTTCTATCTACTTTATTTTTATTTTATTAAATAATCTAATAAATAATATAATTTTAATAAATAATTTTAAGAAATCAAATTAAATAAATTTTACAGATCTCGATAGCCCTCGTCAAAATCTATCAATTTCTGTAAAAATTTTGAAAAAATATTCATCAATAAAAAACTTGAGACAAGAACGTTTTTTTATAGTTTTTGCGCTCTATGGATATCCTCGACCCTATTGATAAAAGTAAAAAAAAAAAATCCTTTTTCATTATTTTTTTTCTATGAACATTTGTTCAAAATTTTTATAGAAATAGATAGATTTTGATGAGGGCTATCGATATCTGTAAAAAAATTTTTACTTGGACTTATAGTTTTTCCGCAAAAAATTATTTAAGTTTTACATAAATCAGGGAGGTTGGGGTTACCCGATACCTGTGAAACCGCACCGACCTTAACAAAAAATTGTAAAATGGTTTACTACCTTATAAAAAAAATTTTATGTAATAATTTTGAACAAATTGATAGATCTTATCAAGAGCTATCTATTCCTGCAATTTTTTTTTTCAAATATAGAGCTTATAGTTTACCGATTATAATTTATTTTGTTTCAAGATCCGTCAAACCACACCGACAAAAATATCCAATCGGTTTACTACTCGGTTAGATATATTGTCACACAAGTTGTATTTGAACAAGAACAAATGAATACAACAAGTGATGACTTAATTCTAAACAATCGTTTAACTCGAACAAAAAGGGGTAACCATTACCAAAAGTTGGAGAAGCGTCTGAAGACCTCTAGGGAAACCAGGGAACTTCTCTTACGGAACCCAGCTCCGGGAGCTCACCCGATGGAGACTCATCTAACGCAGACTCGGGGCAGCGTTTATACCGTCGCGCGAATTACTCCCCTTCCGGACTGCATATCTGCGTATCTTTCTTAGAGCGGACTTCTCCCGATAATTTCTTCACCACGATCGCAGCGTTGACCAAGGAGCGGATGACTCATCTCTGCGAAGAGATAACCAATCTCCCTTTTCACCCACGACAAAATGTTAAGTAAAAATTTAACGGAAGTGGATAGCCCCCATCATCGGCTGTCCATTTCTGTAAAATTTGTTTATTAAGACATAATATTTTTACCTTTGAAGCTATTTTAATTTTGTGTACTGGGATAGAGGGATTACCCGAGACACGTTAAACCGCACCGTCCTGCCTACCTGAAAAATAGCTTATAGGTCATTACTCGGGTAGGTGCTTTTCAAGCGGTTTTCTTTCGTTCAAAATACCTCCTTTAAAAGATATGGCCCAGCCTTAACTTTAAAAAGGGTGGGCAAGTGAAGGAAAATAAATAAAACTATAATGTATAGAGTGGTTCGAGTTTGCCATCTTGGATAGGTATTTCTCCCAGTTTGGTGCAACCTTAAACAAAAAAGCATTGGCAATATTAGTATTTTTGGTGGGAAACGAATGAAAGTGAACAATTTTTGTAATGGGTGTAGTTTACAATGCCTGAACCACGATATAATAGGAAAGGTACACTCTCGGCTATCCCCAAGACCGGCGGGTGTTCAGTAAAGGGTCCCAAGATTCCCCGCCAGGTTCGCTAGTATAGGAGGCCCCTCGCCTCTCGGGGGTATAGTAAAAATTTGGGTTTTTCGTTCGTTATCTAGAAAATTACCAATCAATGTGTCCAGAAATTTATTTCATTTAAGCTTAATTTAATTCCCTATCCTTAAATACCTAATTCATCTAGATTAGGCAATTATTTATATGTTAAATTTATGATTGAAATTCACAATTTTTTGAAATTTGCGCCTTTCGCAACATTGCCTATTTCATTATATTAAACACGTTTGTCTTCTCTCTAGTGAAGAATTCATTATAAATAGAATTCGTCAATATTTATTAAATATATCCATTTTTAACAAAGGTGTAAAAGTTGCTGCACTTAATTTTCATGGATAAACTAGGGATGATTAATTATTTATAAAGACTGGAGAAGACACAGAATGTCTTAAAGTGTAGTATTCTAGAACATTTCCTGAATTGGAAAAGTATTACTAGGGTAAATAAATCAAAAACCCCCTTTTTTCCTATCTCCCCCTGCAATCGAAACCCCCCTGGATTTTTTTAAATTTTGCAACGAAGCATCCGAAACTGGTCTATTAAGTAATATTCTAATAAATGAAAAAAAATATATAAAGTTAAAAGGCATTGTATTACGGAAAGGAAACAGAAAGAATAATAAAGAATAAACAAATAATAACTTATTATTTATGTTTATTCATAACAAACGCAAAACAAAAAAATAACGGCTCGGGTGTTTTGGGTTTTTGCCTGACAGGGTTCAGGTCCCTGAACGAGATGGAATTGCAACTGAATGCGTAAGGCAAGTTGCGCTAGTATAGCGAATTGAGCTGCCTATCTCTTGCTGCAAATTGAGGCCAGGGACCTGAACCCTACCAGGAGTTGTCGTCATGTTTTGTCTGACAGCGTTCAACGATGTTTCGTTGACAACGAGATGGAGCTGCTATAGGGCCAAGTAGGGATCGGCCCCGACCCTAATCGGGGCGCATTTTGCCAATCGGGTTTCGAAATTTGGGGGGTGGGGCGGGGCGTTCGAAGCTCGTGGGGAAAATTTTTGAACCCCGATCTCAATCGGGGTTGTATCGGGGTGCCTAATCGGGGATGCAACCCCGATTGCAATCAATCAATCGACGTAATATTAGAAAAACGAAAAAATATTAGAAAATACGAAAAGCTATAAATGTAAAAAGTATGAAAAAATACAAAAATATGAAAAAATATAAAAAAATACAAAATATATTAAAAAATAAATTTTTTATTTTTAAATTCGTACACCCAAATGACAAGTCGACAATCCCCCGTGTGATCCCTCTTGCTGCAAGTTCTTGACTTAAGATAACGGAATAAATAAATTGTGATTAAAGAATCTGTGTTCACGAAGAGTAGCCAAGCGTACAGATGCACTAGTTGGGTTTCTAGTTTGGATGGCCGGCCTCCGTATAGTCCCTGTTTGAGGGATTGGCCCATAAAATCTCTCGAAGCTGAAAATGTGAAAAACAATTGAAAACAAAAAAGTTAAACCTAACAGACAGACTGAGAGAAATACGGAAACAAGGTGCAGTGCATAGTAATCCTATTTAACGTGTTTAATTAACACGATGCTTCAATTGCTATTGGCTGAAAAAGAAGACACACTCGTTTCTAAAATATATCTATCCCCAGCCTCTGCTATGAAATAGAGCTGAAAATTATGCCATTAGCGATACTGCGGGCAAACCAAGTGATGGGGATTTAAGTTTACCGTAACGATACGCAAGTCGAATTTGCCCGGGCTTTGTCACGATTGTATACCTATTAGGCGTGTCGATATAGTCAGCAGCAGCCATGCTGTAGTCATAGAAACAGCTGAAACGTCAACAATATCTTTGCTTCTTGCTAGAAATCCATCGATGTACTAAGACCGTGAGACGGTAACAGGTAAAAATTTTATTTTATTGGCTTTCATTTTATTGAAGCTGCCGACACATACGTGAGTTTGGATTGCAACATTAGGCTAGTCCTATGTCAATACCCCATTTAGGCCAAGAATTCAATCTGGAAACAAGTTAGCAGTTTAAAATATGAAACTGGCTTTATTCTATACATATTTTATTCCTAGTACAAAGTTATCCACATGCTTTAGAAGGCCATACACGTTTCTTATAACTTTATTTAGCTGTTGTTTGTCCTCCAGGGAGAAATGAGCACTGTTCATGGTTCAGTAGGATCCCATGCAAGTGTGGGATTATCTACCAATAGTGATGATGGTGATACATTAGGTGCTGCTTCAGTGTCAGACAAAAAACAAGAATCACCTTCAGAACCTCAATTTGCCAGCAACATCACACCTGAAGATGTTTTAAAACTAAAAAGGATAACTGATGGTAACACATAATAATTACATGTTTCATCTCTCCTCTGAGTATCATCATTATTAAAATTCTTTCACATCTTCTATATATGTAGGCTACCTTTGCCAACCAGGTGCCAATGTGTATGATATCGATTTCACCAGATTTTGTATCAGAGACTTAGAGAGTGGAACTGTTCTGTTTGAAATTGCAAAACCACTGCCTCCCGGTATGGTATCACTGTTTTTTTTTTCTGTAAGACATGGCTAATCCACACATATGCCAATATGATGTTTCAGGCCAACATTGCTTTATCCTTTTTTAAACTTTTCCTTGTGATATTTAGTTATCATGAACATTTGGGTGATTATTCATCTAACAATGCTATTTGTTTGAATACTGGAAATCCAAGGGGAAAAAAAGTTATTTTTTGTCATACTGCTAAATCAGGAAAGAGATAAAGAAAAATATGGCCTGAGACTATCAATATGCTATGTAATTAGATAATGTATTTAACATTTTTTGTACTACAAAGAATTATGCGACAGTCCGCCAGGGGATACAAATGAATTGGATCCGAACGCCGGTCGGTTTGTACGTTATCAATTTACACCACATTTTTTGAAACTTAGGACTGTTGGAGCTACGTAAGTTGACTTTTTTTGCGGTCGGGAACGCCTAATCATAAATTTATATCGTCGTGCAGAGTTGAATTTGTCGTTGGTGAAAAACCTGTAAATAACTTCAGAATGATAGAACGCCATTTTTTTCGAGATCGTCTGTTAAAGACCTTTGATTTCGAGTTTGGTTTCTGCATCCCCTACAGTAAAAATACATGCGAGCATATCTATGATTTCCCAGCTTTATCTTCAGAAGCAAGTAAGTCTCGAACGTTATTTTTGCATTGAAATATTTACTGATTTGTTTCCCTTTAACTGCGTTGCCTTATTTAGTGGAAGAGATGATCAACCATCCGTTTGAGACTCGATCAGATTCATTTTATTTCGTCGAGAATCGGCTGATCATGCACAATAAAGCAGACTACGCCTACAATGGGGGAACAATTCAAAGTAACATGCATAACGAGGTTTCCAAATGAAATTAACGAATTATTATGAATTAATTAATAATATAAGTATACGTTCGTCATTCCCCTAAAAGTTCTTGCTGAAATGGCCAATTTATTTTACGGTTTGAATCTTTCACTGTCATACGATTAATACAGATGTTCGCTAGTTGGACCTCAAAATTAGTTTATATTGTTCATGGGAATACTTTGAGCGCACATGCATCCCAATTCAACCTCAGGTTACCAAAAAAATCTAGCATTCGAAAGGTGTATGTAATTGAGCTAAGATAAGATCCCCTTCCTTGTTATGTTGTCCTGTAGTTAACGTAAATTGCATTTTCCAAATAAAAAATGACGAATGTACGTGCAGCGTTTCGTTTTTTCATTGTGCCAGTGTGCCACCGATGCCACTGCTGTTAGCATATTACTTTAATCTTCGGCAGACGAGGAGGAAATCGTTCGTTATGCGTGCAGACTCTTTACCCAGAGTAATAGAATACATATACGTATTCTATTACTCTGCTTTACCCCTCAGGATGGATCTGCAAGAAATGCCTGATCCAAACTAATACTTTGTTGAAAGTCTGGCAAAAAAACGGGGCCAAATAAGATAGAACTTCAATAATAACATATCAAAAAATGATAAAACAAGAAAATTGCAATAAAACTCCACCGACCGTACAGCCTTGATTTTTTAATTCGATATAAGTGACAGAGAGTCCAATTTAATTAGAACCTGAGCGACAATAAAAGTCTACCTTTAAGGATACATTATGTGTCGTGCCATCTAATTTATCGCACTGATATGTTGTTACAGCGGGTGAGTTGTCTTACTCGGTTATTTAATAGCTGATATGGGCATTGTGGGAAACGTCCTAAGCTGCTCCCCTAACAAGATAATGAGAAATCCTAATTCCTATCATAACCTAATTCCTAACCTAACCGACCTAACCGAACCACCATGGTTGGCCGAACCTAACGTTCGGTTTTTGACATATAATAAGAATCTTTTCCAGAAAATCTGGCTTCACAGCTTCCATGCTTCCCAAGCTCCGCCCACTCTGGAACATAAATAAATATAGCCAGAATTCCCAATTTCCCATTGAACATACGTATGTGTGGTGTAGATTGTGTTTGTTTCAAACAAACGGTAGATCGTCGTCTTTCAGGGAGATTTTTCAATATCCTAATGAAAACCACAAAATTTTTAAAAAATCCGACACAGTCGTGGATTAATTGTTAAACCAGTCATTCAAAATGGGGTTGGCTCAAAGTGCATGCACTTACGTTTTGGATAATACGAGGAATTACCGGAGGAAGCGAAGGCGTCATTCAGGTGGATGGCAATTGAATTATACAGAAGAAGATGATAGTGACAGTGATTCCAAAGTATATGCAAGCAAAAGGTACAATGTTCTATGTACATAAATTCTTTTTATTGTCTGTTAAAGTTAAATATTTTGATATAGGATGCGACTGATGACAACATCACAGGTATAATATATTGTTCTCCATAGCTATTGGGAACAGTGTACTGCAGTAATCTGGAGTGATTATTTCTTCTTTACAATTTTACTCATTTATAAGTCGTTTGACTTAATATATTCATAATGTAATACTATGAATGATTGTCTGTGTTTGCCAGTACATCTACAAAGCACTTTTTCAAGAAGGTAAAAATCATGATGTTACTCTTGTTATATTTGGAAAAGAGTGGAATCTCCATAAGATCTATCTGTGTCAGGTATGGTTGTGTATGTCAAATTATTCATGAACATGTTTAAAATTTTAAAAGTAGTTTATGCTACCCTTATCTTAACCAATATTTTGATCTCTATTTACAGAGCCCATATTTTGGTAGGTAGATGATAGAATTTTTATCAGCAATGCCATACATGCTAACAAAATAATCAATTACACCATCTGGTAGCCAGCATGTTTTCAGGATCTTGGAAGGAATCAGACCAGAGTGTGATTCAAATTGAAATATTAGATTCAAATATAAACTTTGAGTGTGAGTATATAGTTACTGGAAGCCAATATGAAACTCATAATAACTCTATAAAATCCTGTCTTAGCATTAAATACTGTATTGGGGTCTCTTTATCAAGATGAGCTTGTGATTCAGCCATCTGAAGTAGTTTCAGTATTGGCTACAGCGGCACTTTTGCAGCTAGATGCAATCATTTCAAAATGCTGTGAAGTTATGACTCAGACGGTGAATATTAAGGTATTACAAGTATAGGTTTTTGTGTGTTTATTTTTGGAAAAAGTATTTTGGATAAAATCATTGGTGCGATATTGACCAGTAACTAGCCTGGCAAGGCCTTGAAAATTCCCTCTAATCTAATTGTAGTTAGTATTGCATAGCTGCGTATGAAGTCATCTTTTCCTAGTGTTTTTCGCCGATGTAAAAGCATTAATGTTCTCCGACAAAATAAGATTAAATTGTTTTTACAACAAATTTCACTCCAAAATTTCCTAGTTCTCTGACTTCTCTCTGCAGAATTTCAATCGTTCAAAAACTTTCTGTAAAGTACTTGTTCACATTCAACAATTGTGTTGAGTTACGCAACGGTCGGCCGTTAGTATGGTAAATAAGTTTGTTACCTAGTTGAGTTCTAGAAAATTTATTACACTGAAAACTGTATCAGCACGGGCTGGCATGGGCAAATATTGTGATAATCGACCAAAAACTATTTTCCGAATCAAGTTGCGTAGTTAACTTAGGTTGTGATTCTTTGTAAATCAAAGTCAGCGTCTTACCAAGCTGTTGTAGTTACGGACTGTAATGTAAAAAGACTGATTTCTACGTATGTTATAAGGCTTTTAATTTTGTTAGACCGTTATTAGGTACTATGAATCTTCAAAAAGTTACGGCGTTTCCGCTGTGGAAAAGGCGTGCCTTGAGTGGCTTCTGGTGAACCTGCTATGCTATGTTCCTGAAACACCAGATCGCTTGCGCGAAATCAGGTATATTCTATTAAAATGTATATTCGACCAATGACGTAACCAGTTGAAATGATGGAACTAGTGTTGACCTAATGGAGCTGTTGGTGACATCCCAGAATCTCTGTGTTGTTCAGACAGAATTTTCTCTCTATGTGTTACTGAAGTTCTGGCTATATCTAAACTTTCATCCTAATTGGGAAGGATCGGCCCAAGACGGAATTTCATGTGCTCATAACTATTTCAAGGAGCAAGGCTGTACGTATATTTTTCTTCATTTTTGTGTTTGATTTTTTTGTTTCTATGATTATATGTATAATAATTATTATTATAAACGTACTTAAGAAGCCTAAGGAAGAAGACGAATTGTTTATTTGCTTTGTAGCCCAATCAGATTTGGAGTTTCTTTTAAGGGACGTTGGCAGTCCTTACTTAAAAGCCTTCCGTGGACTTCGACTTGCGTCTTTGATTGGGCATCCACAAGACGTTGACATGATACTGGGCGATCGCATTATACCAGCGTCCCTCCTTCTCCCCGTCTTTCGCATGCAGTGGTATCGGATGCTGCAAACAGACCAAGGATACGACAAAGGGTACATGGATTTAAGATTTCCATTTTCGGGATTTCACTCTTAAAATACTGCTAATTTTTCCTGTGTGAAATTTTTTTTTTGCTCTTCAGGCCTCGTAATCTCACTGAGGTCGAATTTAATCAGCATAGTCTAAGATGCGGACGAGTTCTTGGTGCCAGTAGACACCAAATGTGGCGATGGACTGGGTTTCACTTTGGTAATTATTATAACAGTAAACATTTGTTAACTCCGGAATTCGCACTAACTTGCAACAATTTTGTTCAAATTTATTTTGCTTTTGACGATAGGACTGGATTTGGTTTTGACGTATGAACGCGGTTCTTTAAAACTGCGTAGAAATCATCGGACGGAAAATGAAATGGCACTTAGTCAACAAACTCGTCGAAATTTAATGTTTAGGTTCCTACAAGTGATGGGAAGGAAAACGGTTTGTTCACTTTACTATTTGATGTTCTTTTTTTTATTTGAGGTAGGTTGACTATCTACGGGCTGGACGAACAAAGAATGGTTCGGTATACTCAAAGCACTGGTATACAATCGACGACTTTGGGAAAAAACGAAGAAGTAAATACGGTATTTAAATCAGGATCATGTTTGTCACATGGCTTATGTTTTGTATCGTAGATATGCCTTATAACTTTGGAGAAGGAAGAACTCCCGCTTTTCTTATCAGCTAATTTTCTGGTAGCAACACCCTTAACGCCAGGGGTTTCAGAGATCCAAGATAATCTTACTGTATAATGAAAAAAATTTGAACCGAGATATATATTTTTAAACGACTTTCTCATACAACGTTTAAAAAAGCGACATTGTATTTCTATTTCTCTTTTGAGTTCTCTTAACAATCCGAAGGGTGAAAAAACGAGCGAATAGATGACAATTTTAGAATGAAAAATAAATGAAGTGGTCCATCGTAGGAGAAGAAAAATGCAGCTGAAAAAAGGTCTGGGATGGTTTGATGAGGTACGACAAGACAGGGAAGAGAAACCAAAACTGAAATTGTAGTCGCGTCAATACAAGGAGATAATTCTTATTTTTCGATGAGGTCACGGGCGAAAGTTGTTTCCATTCAATGCTGATAATCCGGATGATCAATCTTCATTACAGCTAACTTTATGGTTTTGGATTTCCTGGGGTAGGCCCCCTTTCTTACCAATAAGGGACTTGTGAATGTGAGGAATAACACCTAAAACAATAAAAAAACAATCAAGATCTGCAATTTTGACCAACTTCTTTGCCATCTTTTACCTCCTCCAGCAATGGTCGCTTTGATTAAACTGTCAAGCTCTTCATCACCGCGAATGGCAAGCTGTAAATGGCGAGGAGTGATACGTTTCACTTTGAGATCTTTCGAGGCGTTTCCCGCCAACTCCAACACCTGAAGATCAAACATACACTTTTAAAATCTATTAACTACTACTATCCCTTACACAGATAAAAGTTAGTTAATAATTCACTTTCTTTAACTTAGCAATAACTCTGTTATTCTTCACAATTACAAGTAATTTCCGTTAGAAAAATAAAAATTCAAACACTATGGGGGAGGGCAAAAGTGGGAGGAGCTACAACACTTTTGTGTTTAGACGACATACTATAAAATGGCGGGAAAGTCTACACAAGGAGACGCCGAACTGTGCGGTTTTCGAAATACAGCAATTACATTGCATCAAATAAAATGGCATTAATTCGAGATTGCTTACCTCGGCTGTCAAATATTCCAGAATTGCGGCACTATATACAGCAGCAGTAGCACCAACTCGACCATGACTCGTTGTCCTATTCTTTAGATGCCGGTGGATGCGACCAACAGGGAACTATACAACAACAAAGAATAAAATGTAAAAATGAAATTTAATAAACAGTCTTAGGAATAACCAGTAAGTAAAAAAATGAAATTCAAACATCCAGTTTGTAATTGCAAACCTGAAGTCCAGCCCTTGCCGACCTAGACACAGCTTTAGCTTTGGCTTTTCCCGAATCCTTTCCAGCTTTACCTCCAGCCTAACATTGCGAAAAAAAACGGATAAACCGAGTGAATTTCGCATTCAAACTTTGGCAGACGGCTCAACACACGATAAAGAATACAAATATCCATGAAATGGATGTCGATGACAATTAATCGAAATGAAAACTTTGGATACAATACCATAATGTTTTAGGTCACTATCTAGAATCGTTCGAGAATCGGCTGACTCAAGCTCAAGTCTCTAACAGACGCTACAACAAATGCTACCCTGTTCCTATAAATATATAAATAATGGTACAGAGAGAGCCTCTCAGATACTAGTAAGCCTGCACAATTTCTAGCTGTCTGTTTTGGCCACCAGGAGTAGTACTTGTCACCTAGCGCCACAGTTATCATAATGCAAAAACTAAATTATTTTTATATTTTAATATTCTTGCCAAAAATTTGTCTTAAATAATTTGAATCTTCTTTCTACTATTGAAATATTTTATAACAGGGTAAGAAACGATTACCATAAATCATTTCAAATTGAAAAATCCAATTTCTTCCATTTAAATTTTGACTAGGCAACAGCGCAGACTGGTCGCATAGCATCTTCTTTTTCAGAAACGCGTCACATCCGCTGCGTCTCTTGTAATTTTAGGGAGTTCAATCGTTCTTTCGTTTCTGTCTTTTGGAAACCTAAATCGACGTGTTAACAGAAAATGGCTGCTAATCAAGATTATACAGAGGATATGGCCCAAGGAGACTTCAGCAATGAAGGTTATGGTGATTTTCAAGAGCCGGAATCGCAGCCGCAAGTGCAGGAAAATGCTGAATTAAATGGTAACGAGGCAATGGAAGAAACTACTAATGGCGATGGACATGAGGATTCCTCCTCCCAAGACCCGTTGGGGAAAGATGAAGATCGGTAAATAAGTACTTTTCGTTTCTCTCAGAATATTTTTACACTTTTTCGTGTGGGCCCCTTTTGTTCATGGAACGTAGTTTGGTATTGAAGTTTTGCTCTAACTTGAAAAACTACGGTCGTAATTAATTTTGACTGTCAAATATTTATGCCTCCTGACATAACGGTTCAGTAAATCCGCAGATATCGGTTTCATCTTTGCTTGTGTACTGTACAAAATTGTGTTTAGACTTTGTTATTTTCATGTTCATTATTTGCTTACCGTAAAAGTTCTACAACTTTCAGCATCCTGCTAAAGTAGCCAATGGACAAAGGCTTTCAATTTGTTTGGGAAGTGTCATAAAATGTTGTTTGTAATTGATAAGTGATTATGATGAAAGGAGCAAAGACTTTTTTTTTCATAAGTATCAAAAACCCAACCCAAAAATCCTCCAGACAGTGTTCTTGCAGAGCACATGGTGACCAGAGCAAGTAATTGAAGACACCTTCTCACCAGTTGGACGGGAGATGCATCTGGACGTCATTGGATTTCGTAAAATGACCAATCAAAGGGTATATACTGGCCATTTTCATAAGCTTCCCTTGCCACAAACAACTTAGCATTGGCCTAGAGAATGTCAGTGCCCAGTTGATTTTTATAGACTTTGCAAACAATGTTCATCAAGAAGTTTTGTGCTAAAGTTTTAAATTCATCATTGGATCCTCGAGTTCTTCAAAATCAAGTAATTTGAGATACATCCTGAAACTTAAAGTTGACAATGTAAACCATCTTTAAAAGAGCTGTCAAAACATTCAAAGAATTTTCAGATGGATTTGAAGATTAAACAAATTTGTGTTAATGTCTTTTCCTTTAATACATGAATATATTTGTATAAAGTTTGATTTCAATCTTGAAAATTGTCTACTGAAAACAGTGCAGTTGGCCCTCCCCTCTACTCCTTTTATATATTTATACAATGTGCTTTCTTTGTTGCTATTTTTGTAGTCGGAAATGTTGAAGTAAATTCCAGATTTTTTTTTTTTTTTTTTTAATTACATTTTGTCATTTCTTAATAAATGTTACCAGTCGTGGCTTACTCCGTTCTTTTAGTGAACGGAATTGTTCAGTTTTTCCTTTCACTATTTGTATTTCTTTACCAAAATTTTAACGATCTTATTTCTTTCAGGAAACTCTTCGTTGGCGGTCTCAGCTGGGCTACAACAGACAGTAATAATTTGCCAGTTTAACTTGCGTGTTAACGATACTTAATTTTTGTATTTATTAATTTTTTATTTGCAGAGGAATTACGAGAGCATTTTGGAAAATACGGTGAAATAGAGAGCATAACGGTAAAAATGGATCCCCAGACAGGAAGATCTAGGGGTTTTGCATTTTTAGTTTTCAAGTCCGCCGAAAATTTAGACAAGGTAAAAAGAAATATATATTTTCTTAAGTTTCACTTGGACTAACAAATTTAACTTCCCACTTTAGGTTATGAATGCCGGAGAACATATAATTAATGGCAAACGAGTGGATCCAAAAAAAGCTAAAGCACGCTCTGGAAAGATATTTGTTGGAGGTTTACCTCAAGATACCACTGAAGAAACTATTCGTTCATTTTTTGGAACCTTTGGAAATGTAAAACATTTTAAATTTCTTTAAAAATTTTCAAAGCTTACAAGTTATTATAACCGTTTTTAAATTCAATTTTGTTAGATTGTCGAAATCGAAATGCCATTTGATCGTGTTAAGAACCAACGGAAAAATTTCTGCTTTATAACATATGACAATGAAAATGTTGTGTTTGATTTACTGAAGACACCCAAGCAAGTTATCAATGGTAAAGAAGTTGATGTTAAAAAGGCAACGCCCAAACCAGATTCCTTTGGACCACCAGCAATGAGAGGTGGAAGAGGCGGTCCTGGTGGAATGCGTGGTGCACCACGTGGACGAGGGGGTAAGTAACAAAAAGAAATCTGCTGTCAACAGCGAGATTAAACTAGAATATATATGTATGTATAAATATAATATTTATTTTTAGCATGGGGCGGTTGGGGTGGTCAAGGCGGGTACGCTGCTGGAGGATATGGAGCTGGATATGCAGGAGGCTACGGAGGCGGCTATGGTGGAGGCTACGGATACGGCGAAGGTAAATTCAGCATAGCATAACCTGGTTAACTTTTGTATTTTTTATGCAGATGTGTTTCATTAAATGTTTATCATTTGTAGGATATGGATACGACTACTACGGAGGCGGATATGATTCGTACGGAGCTTATGGTGACTACAGTTACGGCGGATATGGTTAAGATTGATTTTTAAATGTGCCCTGAATGTCAGCTAGTATGACAGATGATGACGCTTGAATTGTTGGTTTTTTCTCATGCAGGCGGTCAAGGTCAACAGTACAGCGGAGGTAAACAGCGTGGCGCTGGACGCCAGGCACCGAGGCATCAACCTTATTAAGAATGTTAATCAGTCGATCCGGTCCTGCAATAGAAATGCCATGTGTGTGTGTGTGTGTGTGTTTTTTTTTTTTTTTTTTTTCTGCTCCCATTGACAGGACACTGTACAAACAGTTTTATTGTCTGCACCTCTTTCTCAATTTGGTATAAACCTGTCTCATTTTATTTGTCACTCGAAACCATCGATCAACTTGATTACATTCTAAATCATTGGAAAATACTCGGATTACATTTTTGTAAATTGTTTGGCGTTTGGTTGCCATTTTTACACCAGATTCCAACACTTAAACATTATAAGCTGGAAAATCAGCCTTCACACAAGAAAGCTAAGTGGTGCATGTGTACAGTTTAATGGGCTGTATACCACGACGAAAGCTTGGTGCTGAAGTCAATAAAATCTCACTTGATTCGTTTTGAAATCTATTAAAAGGAACTGCGCATAGCCAACAAGAGATTATTGCGATAACGACATGTTAGTACGATTTGCGGGTAGAGGAATATTCAAATCATTTTTGTTCGTTGAGCCATTAAAGATCTGAGGAAAATGGTGTTTGAAGTTACCAGACGTCACATCGCTATTTCAAGCAGTGGTAGATCTACGTGTCCATTCGATATCTTTTGGATGAAAGAATGGCATAGTTTTTTGTTTTGTTTTAGATTTTTTTTTTTTTTTCAGAAAAGCTCTAGCCAGTGTTACACATCGTTCTACTCGTGGCTTCTTGAACTGCATATTTAAAAGAACAGATAATCGATGAGATAAACAGGAGATTTTTTGCGAAAAAAGAGCGAAGCAGCTAGCTGCTGAAACCGTGTTTTTAAAAAATCAAATATCGGGGATGGTAGCAATCAACTTACAATAAAAATTCAAGAATTTGCACTTGAAACAAAGAAATTTACATTAATAAGAAAACAAGATCTTAGGATCAGTGCCTATAACAAAGATGAAAGGATGTGTTCTGTAATCTATTCATCTTTGTTGTAGAAACTGCTGTGAGTGGAGCCACTTACACAGCATGCTGTGGCTATCTTTTCAAAATTCAAGCAGCTTGACCCTATCGTTATACTTGTTATCCGTCACGGATGGCAAGTATGGGCACCAGATGTTCGTACTTGGTAAGGTGAGCAGAGCACGTGCCGACATGTGACACCTTGCAAACAGCATCGACTGTTCAAAAGCAGACTGGAAAGGGGAGGGATGAATAACTTCTGTTTGCGCGGAAGTTCAAGTTAAAATGGTTTGCAGGACTCTAGTGGAGCAACTAGAGTACTCTTATGAGAAAGTGAAGCAACAATTTAAAGGCCGTCTTAACACAAAAATGTTCGGTATGTTGTGCGCTCTAAATCGATACAGCTAAGATAAACATCTAAAAGACGGGAAATAATTTCAAATGAAATGTATACATTAATTCATCAAGGAGTTTGTATGGATTTTCGCAATATCTACTACCTCCTGGTGAATAGTTCGATTCGCTGTTTGTTGAAATTTTAATGCACATGCTCTTCGACAATCATGTTGCCGTGGTGATCGCAGAAACATTCAATATCTTAAATAATGGATCGAGGGCAGTCCACAATGCTGCGCAATCAAATATTATTAATTCAAATCAGACAACTCAATCCGAGACTAAAACTAGAATTTTAATGGGGACATAGCCTTGGTATTTGGTCATAATTCTTTCAACAAATAAAGGGGGTCCTGCCTTGATGAGATGAGATGAGGAAAGATAATCGGTATGCGGCTGTATTATGAAATTCGAAACAAGCGCTGCAATTATATTACTTAATAACGATTGCCAGCAAGGTTGACTTGAAAGTGAGTGGCATTCTTTTTAGGTTTTTCAATTATTATTACCTACCCTTGTTCTTTGAATAACATTCACAATTTTTTTATCTTTTACAGATAAAGAGTAAAATTTGCTAAAAGCTTGCTTGTTTTGTTTTTAAAATTTTATTCGATTCGTATAGTTAATAGATAAATGTGGCCCTTAAGTGTCACGCGTCATGTTTAAAATGTCCAGGCTTGATAACACCGACAGAAAAAGAAAAAGAAAAAACTAGGAATCGGGGCTGATTGCCCCACACATGAGTTGTTTTATGATGGATATAAATCTCTTGATTATATTAGTTATTGTTGGTAAAGCTTGCCTATAAGGAAATAAAGCCGCCGCAAGTCGTGTTTACAATATAAGGTCGATTCATTTTTATTGATCGTGCTAAAGGAAACGATAAAAGAGCATCAAATAACCCCTCGTTGATTAGCTGTAGCATAAAACAATTGTACTGCAATCCTCGTCGACAGCTGGCTGCGTGGCGTTTTTATGGGGCGGATATCTTTAGCTGACCACGACGTGAGGGATACATTTACCGCCGCATAGGCATGTGGCAGCCACTGCTGTTGCTTCCATACAGAGCCCCTCTGCTCGAGCATTCGTTGTTCGATTAGTCGAGGGTTAAATCCTACTTGCTGGAAAGGGGAAAAAAAAATGACTCAAACTGTAACAACATGAGGTTCGTATCAAAAACATTTGTAAACACGAGAACCAGACCACCTGCTCGGCTTTCTAGCTTACCTAAAAGCTTGTAAATTTAAGAAAAATCAAACATGTTATTTTAGAAAGTTATGTCGCTAGCCTTTAGCATCTATTTTAAGGAAACATATTTTGCCTTGTCCGATTTAAATACAAACTTTTAATCTGTGTTTTTGTGAAGAACGTGTAGTAGCGTTGTTTTTATATCAAAAAGATATGTATTATATATATTGTAATCCCCAGCTTTAAATAGTTTTGTCCAACAGAAGCGATCCGCAAAATCGGAAAAATGCGACTAATTCAAGTGAACTAAACGAACAAGGAAACAAACCCCAAAAAGTTAACTGTAAAAGAATGACGAAACGAATCGAAAAGTCATTACCGGTACTACTGAATAACACTTAAGACGTATACTATCTTAAGTCTCACAATATCTACACCAACTGTTTCTAAAACTGAACAGAATCAGGCTGTACTTGTATGGAGCTGTCCTTCAAAATAAATTAACATGTTAAACAAAAACGCTGTAGCATTTATTTAATTTCTGCTTTCGTTACAAGAAAAACGCCGTTGATGACCGTGAGTCATTTAATCAATGACACTATTCTATATACTTGAATTTGATTTCATTTTTTAAATATTTGTGCATAGCATTACTTGCGTTTGTCATGCAAGAACATTTCTTTTTATGTGGATAAAGCCAGCATAAAAGGAAATGAGAGCGCCAAGCAAAAGCAAAGTGAAAAAGGAAAAGTTGTGGGGGTCTCCATGGGTGATCTGTCGCTCACAGAAAGAAACCGACGTTCTTGATGAACACCCACGGATCGTGTCCAGTTTTTACCATGGTGACTTAGTCGTGACATTTTCGAAATTTCAACTAAGCTAGACTTGTACGAGTTGCATGACCACAGTCAAGTTTCCCACCTTTTTCCGTCTTTCTTCGGCATGCCACTTAAGAATCCCCCCCAACCAAAAAAAAAAAAAAGATTTTGGACAACTGAACAAAAGTGCAGTTTAGTTATGCGAAAATGTTAATGCTCACCTAAATTAGAATAAACCGACAAGCTCAAGTTATGTATACCGAGATCTATTCGGATCAGAGGTCAACAGTTGGGTTTGGAAATATCTTAATTTTCGAAAACGAATAGTCAACGAGATATCTATAAGAGAATAAAAGATAAAGCGACGTTATATGCATCCAATTGTTGTGTAAATCCAAAGTTCCATCATCAGTACGAAATGAATTGATAGGGAATCATGTTTCGCTTTTAGGTCGTGAGATAAACAATACGACAGAAAGATTGAGAGATAAAGGTGAATACAAAAGAGTTTGCACCATATCCGATTACGTCATACACGTCAGCAAACAATACCGGCTCCCAGTTTTGTTCTCGGTGAATTTTTCAAAAGATCTTCGGTTAACCTTTATTATGTCATCAATGGCGTTGTGAGAGCTATTTTTATTTAGCAGGTCTGTGGGCTATTTACAGCGGCGTTCAGCTTCATCCCACTATAACCATTTTCATTAATAGATACATTTTGAACAGTTTCTCCTATGTAATTATTATGAAAAGGAAACGTGCCAATCAGAATTTCATACGAGACCCTCTTTTTATGAAATCGACACAAATGATTGAATTCGAAGAAAAACCAAACTTGATTGCCAACATATGGCTAATAGAATAGCTATAAAGTGCTGGTAAGCTGTGAAGCTGGCAATAAAAAGAAATGGGAGAGAACGTCAAATAAGAAACAAAAACCCTTCGAGTGGATACTAGCGAATGGGGGGGAGGATTGATAGGCGGTGTAATTAGAGTTGCCTTACAAAACAATAAGTGACCTACGGCAGTGCTTATAACTAGACTCAAAGGGCACCGAGTGGGGTCGACCAGAACTGTTTTTCCTCCATCTGCTCTTAAACTACGGCACGTGTCCATTAAAACTGTAACGAATGCTTTATTTCGTAAAGCCCGTTGGGTTCTTATAGATTTTGGTCTCTCTCAATTTTCATCTTCTACGATGGTGGCATTAGCGCTGTTGTTTTCCGCTGCCCCTATTAACAGGAAGCGCAATGCAATTAGATTCCACCACGCTTATAGTATATCAATGGCAGGGGAACGATCGCACACACCTGCCTTTGTCCACATCAATTGCCACTTTGATAGAAAATAATCCCGTAGTTCAGAAATTGGTCAAATATTTTCTTGAAAGAACGCATGCACAAAAGTGACAACCTATTGTCGCTTTATGGCTGTGCATTTTGTTGATTGGAGCCATTGTTGTCGTTCACAAGAATATTCCACCAATGCGAAGAATTTTTTTCCTTATTTTGTTGTCTATTTCATCGGATTGATTCATATGCATGAAACGCGATGAAAAGAAATAAACGGATTCTTTTTTTTTTCTTCTTTCTTTTCATTTTGTCATTCCGTTAGGCCATTAACTGATCAACACAGGGAAGTACAAAGCTGAGCGGCAACTTGCCAACACAGGCAAATGTGTTGGCAGCCAATGGCGGTTAAGGTTTTATAATGTGGAAGATGGCAGATAATTGTTTGTCAGTGCGAGCCTGTATATATGTCGAGCAGCTCAAAATGTCTAGTTCCAACAGATCAGGATAATTAGCATATATTTTAAGGGGGGAAAGTTCCAATATGTCTAATGAAAGTAGGAAATATAATCCGTGACGGTCGACGAAAAATGAGTAGGAAGGTACAACAGCGGGTGGTAGCTAAGATTAGGGGACGGTGGCTATACACATATAGCCTATGAATATAGGGGAACGAACCTTAGAAGGAGTGGTCGAGTTTTTTTTTCTTTCTTTTCAGATGAGGGTACATACAATACGTTTATGGGCTTTAGGCAGCCTTAACCAGTTGTTCTCTAAAGCCTCTACAAGCGCCGTTAAAATTCCCGGATTTTTCTTTTTACGAGCTAAAACTGCTCTAATTGAAAAAGACCAAATGCATGTGATTTCTTAAATATTCTCCTTGTAGGTTCTGGAAAAAGATCAACGTGATCTGCAACAAGGGGTGATATTATGCAAAAGACACCGATTTAAACTGTGGCACAGGGCATAAACAACAGCTGTGGGTGGTGAGCAGTTTTTTCATGACCGACTGCACAAATAAAATAGGCGTTTTATGCAGCTAAATTAATACAAGGAAAATATTATTCCTTCATCATAGCATAATGGTGCGATATCAACTGTGCCTTTTTTCCGCCAAGTCACTTGACCAATGTCAGGTGCCACTCTCCACTAATGGTTGCTCAGCAATTAAGGAAACCTAAAAATCATGTCTTTCTATCTATACGTCGCATTGCTAGAAGGAAGTGTGGAACAGGGTCTTAATTATGAGCAAAAACAATACAGTAATCGTTTATCAAACAGTCAACAAAAATGTGTAACGTAATTCTCTGTTGCATAAAAAGGTTATTAACTTAATTTGCAGATGTCTCATAGAGTTATGAAAACTTGAATTTTCGGTTTCCTCAATGAAGACAGCCAATATTGATAATGAACAGGATTCATCTTGAAGGCATCGCACATTATACACACATACCTTGTGACAGACCAATTCGAGGTGAACACCAAAAAGAAACGATAAAACAAATTTCTTTTAATTGAGATCGTTTTTTGTTTATCTTATTTCTCCTGGTTTCGCCATGAATTTGCTTTTATTTAAATATACACACATAGCAAAAATCGGTGCAGCATAGCAAACATGATTTCCCATAAAACCTTTAGCCGATCATGGAAAATGCAGAAAGGGTAAAAAGAATTTTAGAAATCCATCCCGAAAAAAAAAGGTGAAGAAGAAATATTTAGAAACTGGGAGTTTTGCCAAAACCCAGGGTGGTATCACATACTATTATACCCTTAAAAAAAAAAAAGAACAAGAACAAGAAAGAAGCTTATCGGACTTATGGGGTAAAAAGGGGTGTACCTGTCGTCTGCCCCGATCTATCGAAATGTCGATTTCCAGACGATAGCAGAGCGGCGGTTTTTCAAACTCAAAAAGAAGATTTTCGAAAAACTGGTAGAAGAAAGCCGAGCTCAGGCAATTGCTGAAATGAAAGCACTGAAAGAGGGGAGTAAAAATGAACTGGCATTCTGTTGAGCTCAAAGGTGGAGAGGCCGAATACCTTTTCCAAACATCGCCACTGTTCCACAGACTCGTCGCCCTCGTTCCGTCCATCTTCCGCCAGCCTAAAATGACACACACCAGGCCAACTGTCCTCTGTTGTGCATCAATAAAGAAGCAAGCGAAAAAAGGACCTACATACAAAAAAAAAAAAAAAAAAGTAGTGGGTGGTTAAGAGATCCATCCATACCCTCGTCGACACCTTTCTCGTGTTGAAAGAGCACCTGGTTTTGGACCTGGTTGGCATACTTCCCTCAAGGGTCATCTCCACGCCGTTCATGAATCGGTTCACAAATAATGCGTTTGCAAGAGGCTTATCCTACTGCCCATTTTTTCTTCTTCTTTACTTTTATTTTTTTGCTTGTACTGCCGCACAGAAAATATTAGACAACCATAAATAAACTTACGAAACACGTCTCATAGATAAACCATTGGCTATATGGTCATTCATGCCATAGTGGAATGTTCTTTTAATGCCAGAGATTTTCACAAGTGAAAAGCTTTATTATATTCTAGTAGAAAATGGACTGATTAAATTATTTTGTTTTTATTGTTGTGACCAGGCCCTTGGGTACCTGTTACGGAAAACGTTCAGTCCCGAACCAAGTGTAGGTGCATTCCATTTTCTTCCAGGAAAAAAAAAATCGTTACTTTCAATAAACTAATTTTAATAACGTGATTAACCATTGGCAAACGACAGGTAAATCACAAATTTGTGATAGGATTCCATTAATTCTGCCACCAGAGACTACGAAAAAAAAAAAACGCTTAAAATAATTCTTTCACACTGCAGGCAAGAGGTGATGTGAGAAATAGCAGCACAACGAAAACCTTGGCTGTTTGCAGACAACTTTAGGCTTGTTTAGACTTGGTTGTATACCCTGCGTCAGCTGTGTACATTTTTGCACATGTTAAAACGTCAAACACTTGACAATGATGAAAGAAAATAAATGAGAAGCTACCGCTGCAGGTCGAGTCGGTGTCCTGGAGTGGACAAGAAAATAATGAAGAGATCTGACATTAGGGTCATTTACTCATTTCATGGTTAATTGGCCCACCACTACTTGCAGACGGGGTAGGGAAATATGTGAAGTTGAGCCGTATCTAGATATACGTACAGCTATACAGCCTATACAGAGCCATAGGAGATAAAGAAGGGAAAAAAAGGATATAGCCTACGTAGGTAAAAATGTACAGAAGGGGATAGCATCAGTAGGCTTTGGTCGAAAATGTGTCTATTAAGAACATGCAGCATATAGAGAGGTCACAGCATGAGCTAAAGCAAAAAGAAGTGTCGGCGAATGCTTGTGTGTGGGCCCCCCTCCTTAGTCGGGGCACCACTGCCAGTCTGTTGGGGGCACATAACAGTCATTAGTCTGAAGGGAGGTTTCAGTTCTTTTCTCTTTTTCTCCTTTTTTATATATACAGAGCAACCCTTGCCCGCCTTCTTTTCTTCTTCCACTGTGCAAATTGGAATGCCGTATACACACCATTGACCTGAAACTATATCCTACCATCTTCTATCCACTTTTCGACCTCTCTGTTAGATTAGGCTGCGGAAAATGGGGACAAAATTGTCCCACCATGATAATGGTTCTTCTCCCAGACCGACCCCAACTCTGCCTCCCGCTCAGCTTCACGCTGAGCACCAGGCTACCATTTACTTTTTTCTTCTTTATTTTGTTCCTCCCCATCCCCACCCACTTTTTCCCCTCTCAAACAAAACTAACCTTGTGACATATGCCGCCGCGTATAGATTACCCAGGTATTTGCGCACCGATTCTACCATCAATCTTTCACCAAGCCAGTGGGAAATCAGAATGAAAACCAGAAGTGAAAGCCATGCACAATCCCAAGCAAAACACAAGGAATCAAAAGCGAAATGAGCAAACAATTCAGAACATTCATGGGCAGCTGGATATGGCACTGCTTTTCTAGCAAATCTTAATCTGTAGAATCATAAACGTCGATACAACATGAGATGAAATGGGCCTTAAAATACAGTTTTTTTTCGTAAAAATTGTTCTAGACTTGAGCGCGTAATTCGGGTTACTGGAAAAGTTAAACTCTTTAGGGGCGACATCAGATTCAAAACGTGTACACTCGGTAAAGAATCATTGTCAATCTTAATCCAAATGCGTTAAACTTAATTTAGGCCAACATTTTTAGTTTGAAGACATAATTTGCAGAAAATCTTCTTTAAGACAGAATTAAATGTAATAAAACTGTTCGGAAAACTGAAAAGGGCTTACTTTATCACAAATTAAACTGAGTCACACTGTAAACGACGTTAGAGCAAGAAATTTTCCGTTGACAGCAGATTCGCACTTGCTTAACACCAGGTGGCAATGACAGATTCAATAACAGAACCAATTATCGTCTGCTCAGAAACTGATTTTCGATCATTTCAATATTATTAAAACAAATTCCAATGCAATAAGATATATGGGTTCAACCTAATGCCATTGTCATAGTCTTCACATTCACATTTGTAAAACTTTTTCTTTGACGTGCATTGGTTTTAAATTGTTCAGAGCACCTGGCAAGGTCGAAAGGTGCAAAACCCTAATGCGACAAACCTGTGTCTCACTACTTCACCATTATGTAGTTTAACAATTGTTCCCTCGATGGAAAAAACAATTTTTATCGCCTGCAATTTTGAGTTATAATTGAAACAGCTTAAATGTTAAACGAAAATTGTTGATCAAACGCCATAATTTGGGGTCCTCTTTGCTTATTCGCGTTAAAATTTGGCCAACCTGCCGATTAAATTGTTGAAATGTTTGTCTACATTAAATCATATTATTTGTCGGCATTGGAAAAAGAAATGAACATCTTTGCTCTTAAAAAAGGAAGCATGGGTTCAATCAGAAAAGGAGAATAGAAAAGCTGTACATAGCAAAGCTTCACATTAGCGCTTTTCAAATTAGCCAGTGACGACAAACACTGCTGGCTGTATACAAGCCGCACATCAGGTAGTGATATTTCTTCTGAATTTGGAATTCTTTCCCACGATTTGTTCCTTTTTTTCGGGTGAAAAGTTTCATTGTCGTACTGAATAAAAATTTATTTATAGTTGGCTAGAGCGCAAGGAGGCAATATCGTCATGAGAGCAGCAAGGAAAAAGCAGCTGAAATCATGCTAGCTGGTTGACATTTAGAAGAAGTCTTTTTGGAAATCAATAATCCATCGTCCACCGACTTTTCAATAACTGCGACATTCTCAGCTATACTATATTCTTAACATTCCTACGCACATACAGTGATGGACGACCACTTTGCTTTGTTCATTTTGTTGCTTAGCTGTTCTCACCTCATCGTAGCCTATCATTTTTTGTTAAGGCGGTCAAAAGAGAGAGAGTTTCGAAAGGAGGGAGAAAAAAAAAACGAAAGAAATTTAAGGTTAAAGGTACGTGTATTGTATATACAGTAGATATCCCCCCTTCGGCCATAGTTAAGAGTCCAAAGATCTGCTGGGCTCATAATGCTGCTGATGCTATATAGTAGCAGTGTATAGGTCTCTGGATCTCTCATGTCAACCGGTCTAAAGTACTTCAAAGAGTGTGACCATTTGTTAGTGGATTACTGCTACGTTAAGCCTGAAAACCAATGGTCATCGGCAAATCCATGAATTCGACCGACACCCTCCCTTTTCAGACGCATTTTTTCCCTTCTATTTCATTTCTGTCTGCAGCAGCAGCAGCAGGAGTACATTCATCCTGAAAAAGTGTTTTATAACCTACAAGACCCTGGACGATAGAGGAAAGCTTGAGAGGAATGTCTCCCTTTTCATTGGCTCCACCAGAAATCTACCCTTCTATATATTCACATTTATTCTAGACCGTTATGCTCATTGATGTACTTTGTACACGTTTCACCCGATTCTCCCATCGGTCCTATACAACGGCCGGCCATAAATTGCTGTCGTCCTCTTGATTATTATAACAGGTGCCTAGGGTTTAGTCGGCGGCAATCATTGGCTCAATACATATACATACGTATATATACTGTACCCAATGTCGATTGTTTGCCTATTGAAAATAGGATGAGGCCCACACAAGATTCAATGGACGAGAGCTAAGCCTTGGTTAGCCATTTCAGCACCGAGTTATGCACAATCGAATAGTTTGGCTATTTCTCTTTGACAGCAAGAGGAGCAAGAAAATGTAACTCCTCGTCCACCGACTTTCCGTCCTTATGTCTATTGCTTGACGTGTTTCTTGTCGCAATGGCACCTAAATTACAGCTGCACCACGTATAGTTTGGTGTATCGACTGAAAAACACGACTGACTCGAGGAATGCGTATCATCCAAAAGAAGAAGGTGACACAGAGCCAAATGTCAACTATAGTACAGTAGGCCATCACACGATACGCAAGTTTCATGTTCGGGTTACAATTCCCAACTTTGATGTTCTCCCTTTTCAATATGTTGGCTATACCATCAAAGTTGTAGCTCATTGATTTTTCGCAGGCACACACTGACTCTCAATTCACTGCTACTGTTATATTCATTTCAAAAGAATCCGACTAATGAAACTAGCTGACGTTGATTAATGTTGGAATTGTAGATCGTTCCCTAATAGGATAGGAAACATCAACTATTACCCACATATTTGGGTTGTTTTGTTAAAAAAATAAATTTAAAAAATTTAAAAAAAATAAAGAAAATTTGATTTTTAAAACGATACCGACAAGGTTGAATTTGTTTTGTTTTGTTTTTACATCAAGGGCAAATGAAATCTTTCCGTTTAAGACAAAATATGCAGACAATTTTTGCTCCGCTTATTTATTAATGTTTTTTGTGTGTCGTTTGTAAGAGTAACAACGATGCTGCTTCATCATCATTTTGTTGGAATCATAAGCATGGTAAGACAGTGAAGGCAAACTGCTGCCAGCGAACGCAGTAACAATAAAACAATCAACGGCATTCAACTCTCGATGAACAGTTTCTCGTATAAATTGAATGTGTTTTTGTTGTGATTTCAGCGGAGTGCCAAAACATCCCGAGAGGGACTGGTGGCGCACCTGGTGAGTCTGTGTAAATTTCATCATTTTATTGTATGTTTTATCTATTTCTGATGGGGGCGCTGTCCGACGCGTCGAACCCCGGAAACGTCGGTATGTCCTAGCGCCTTTTTCTCTTTTCTCGTGTTCTTTTTTCTCTGTGTCTCGTTATTTCTTTTTCTTTTTTTTCTTCTTTTTTTTTTTAAATACAACCATCGTTGCTACCGAGCTGTGGTTTGCTTTTCCTCCACTTGGCTAACGAAGCGCTTCGGATTCGGAGCTGCAGCTGGCGTTCTTTCCGAACAGAAGCAGTAATGCAGTATACTAGTAACAACATTATGGAGGGACGGGTGGTTCTTCTCCCCTCTTTCGCTATTCCCTTCCTTCCGACGCTGCTGTTTTGTAACAGCATACAGCGGCGAGTGGAACGTTGAGTGGATGTGTGTGGCCAGCCCTCCCCTTCTTCCTTCTTCTCTCTCTGTCTCTCTCTCTCTTTCTCTCTCTCTCCTCCTGCGTGTGTCTGGACACACACACACACACAAAAAGGAAAAGAAAAAAAAAAAGGAAAAAAACGGGCCTCGAATAAAGTCGAACCCAAGTTCACTCGCTTGGGCTAGTTGCGTGCCTGAGGGCATATCCAGTTCTGCTTTCCTATTGGCTTTTAGGAGAACAGCCACCAGAGAACGCGCCAGGCCACCCTCCTGTCCTGGGGCTAGACAGCAGTCGACTACGTAGACCAGTCACTATTCCATCCATGAATTCAGATGGTATACGGTCGTCGTGCAAAGAGGACGTCGTGATCTACACCGCCCACCATCCTGATCGTGACTCTCATTTCTACTCGTTTTCCTCCTCGTTCTCCCCCTCGCAGTTTTTTTACAAGTTTTTTCGCGCATTGAGCCCTTCTTCACTCAACACTTGAATTATTATTCGTGCCTTTTATTTATCTTCGTTGGTTCGACATCGGACACAAACCGCCAGCTCTGAAACGAAGAAGTCGAAACATTTCCAACTGTGAACTCGGGGTACCTGTGTTGATTCGTGGAAACCAGCAAAAGAAACGAAGAAGAAAACAACACAAGTGTGTGAATATTGTTGACGTATCTGTGTGGATTCTGGCGATTAATTGTAGCCGAGGAAAAAAGGAACACTAGCAATCGTTTGGTGAGTTTTTCTTTTTGGGTTTGTTTGTTCGTTTTTTTTTTATCGCTCGACATTGAGTTGCATCGAGGACGGACGTATTCATTTTGTTGTGTATGTTTAAGCTGGTGAAAGTTGGGTGAAAATCGTGGTAGGTGACACGAGAGACAGACCAGTAGCTTGGATGTTTCGTTTTCCCTTACAACTGACCGAGTCTGTTGGTTGTGTTCCACGCAAATTACGGATCAATTTTTACACCGGCACCATGGCTGGTTGACTAGGGCACGCTGCCGCCCGCCATTCCGTAATTCTTTTCCTTTTTTTCCTTTTTTTCCTTTTTTTCCTTTTCTTCTTTTTCTCCCTCCCTCTGCCACGTATCCAACTTGTTTGGGACTCTTTTTTGTGTGTGTGTGTGTGCGTATGTTGTTGTTTCGATTGCATTTTCCAAATGACATGTATCTATAGCACTGAGCATTAAGTTTTGACCCACTCTACAAGCTTAGAGGTAAACCAACAAAAAAGCCAACAAGCAAAGCTATTCGCCGTGGCAATATATTTTTGATAACTAGCAGTAGAAAGTTTTATATAACTAGTTGTTTCTTTTTTTCTTCTTTTTCAAATCGTGTGGGCGCCGTGTGCCTGAGAAATAGTTTACGTTTGTGTGTTGAATGTCAATGTTGTTAAAAGAGAGGGCAAAAAAACAAGAAAAAAGGTGGAGGGTCCAAAATATTCGGTGGAATGCCAAACACAATGATAAGAGTACGACGGATGGGTCGAGAAAAAGATGGACACTAGAATAAGAGAAGGGGGCAGGGGGGGGGGAGACATCTATCTCTCTGAGCCGCCTCTTTAGTCTATTCAATTGTTAAAGTTGGAGCGCTGTGAGGCAAAACATTTTCAGCTCCAACTGGTAGGAAGAGCTACCTGTAAAAACACATTCCGAAACCTTGAGAAAGACGACGACGCCTCGTGGAGCAGGTAGACATTACAGAAAGAAAAGAAGAATAAGAAAAAACAGAAAAAAAAAAAAACCGGACAACAACTCTGGGAATTTTTTATTTATTTATTTTTTTAAACCAATCTTTTCTAGAAGAGATGGCTGTTCAATATAATAAGACGTGAAGCATTATTGAGAGTGAGACGATCTAAATTGTTACCTACACATTCAATGGGGTCGGCGTCCTGCGTACGTTTTCTTTCCGAACAGACCGTATTGGTAATCCGTTCAAATACCTACCCCGGCACGTCCAGACTAGGTTGTTGTTTTCTCCCTTTTTTTTTCTTTTTTCTTTCTTATTATTATTATTTCTTTATTTTTTTATTATCGCGCTAAGGCTTCTTCCTGTGCATTTCGTTTACTTGCACAGCTCCTGTCACCCGAAATTTTAGTTGTCCACATCATTTGTTCCAAATCCTTTGACAACGGACGTTATTCAGTCTGGTGCGTCCCTATGGTACAATGACTTGCCAGTTACGTTCCCAGACGTTTTTCTTTTTTTTTCTTCTTTTTTCTTCTTTATTTTGTCTCAATTTGAATGTGTCACTGATACAAGAAAAAAAGGAAAAAACTTTCGACCGACAAATGTTATTAGTTTACGTGTCCGATAAGACTTCTTGGAAAATTCGGCGAATGTGTTTGGTTAAAAGTCTGGGGCGGGGAAGATTCCTTACCTTTTTTGTTATTATGATTTTCTTTTTTTTTTCTTCTAAAAATGGCAAAAAGTGTGCACGTCTTTTACTATTTAAAAAAAATTAATAATAATAATAAAAAAAAGGACAGGTAAAACAAAATGATTCCTCTGTTTTCTTGTTTGCCTCGAGTGCTTCGTAATCTATTCAAGATAAGGTCGACCAAGACGAGAAATGGCTGTTGTCATCGGCTCAAGTTTTTCCTCATATTGTACAACTGTCTAGACCGGAAACGGGATTGAGTAAAGTCATTGATATTTTCTTGTTGCCCTTTGGCCGCCTACGCTTATTGACCTCGTGTTAGAAACTAAGAAACTTCTTTCGAATAACGAATAGCCTCAACGTTGAAATGGAAATTAATGTGCCATTCTTTTCTATGCCAATGCAGTCGTTAAACATCGCCACATCGAAGACGTTGCCAACGGTATGTGGCATCTTGTTTCCATATACACCGAGTCGGCCTTATAGACAGAAAAAGGGATCCTTTCGTCATCGAATCATCATGCAGTTGCTGGAACTTCTACCATCACAACAGCCACTCTAGAAGAACGTGTTGTGAAAGGTCTTTGCGAACACACACAGAAATCTGCGGGTTTTTTAAAAAGTAACCATCTGGACCGTTTTGATAGCACCAGAGGAAAAAGAAAGAAGAAGAAGAAGAAGAAGCAGTAGTGTTGCTTTCGTTGTGACAAATCGCTCGGCTGAAAACGGTTTTCTAAAAAGAACAAGAAAACACTTTGGTCGTGTTGTTTTCCATTGTGGTGGCCACTGCTTAGCATATCGGCAACGAAAAATACAAACAGTGGTGGTGTTTTTGTCTGCTCGTCTGCGAACAATGTCACTCTCTCCCGAAGAAATGTTTTATCTAGCCACTGGATTGCTGGATATGAACTCGTGGGCGGGCCATGCCAAAAGTAGAGCCGAACAATCCGGAGCCCGCTGCGTGAACAACAACGAACGCACGAGGACCAATTGTGCCGGTATGTATCGTTTGGCTTTTTTTTCTTTTATCATTCCGTTTTGTCCAGTCGTGTGTGTTTTGCGTTTCCGACGTCGACGCAGAGAACGCCCGTTTTGTCAGTTGAACGAATCCAGTTAAGGTGTGGCATATTTGAAGGTTAACATGCGCAGGAATTGATAACGCTTTCAAAACGGTACACAACTGCCATTCAGTGTGTGACACCTGGCTGGCTGGCTGACTGGCAGTGCGCCAATTCCATTGTCGTTAGCAACTAACTAAGAATGTGTCGATGCAATTCTTTGATCATTTTGTATCGGTAGCCCGGGGTTGCATTATCGCATCAATGCCATTATCTTTGTTTTGCTGATGGATGGTGAAAGGGTTTGTTGATCTGTTGTAGGACTGGAGCAGAAAGAAAAGAAAACGAAAACAAAACAAAGGAAAAATCAATGATACTATTTAATAAAAAAATAAAGAATGGTTGGTAAGGAGGGTGGTAGAAAGCCGACTCGAGTGGGCAGGTGGATTGCATTCAAAAGTGAGAAGGTGGCCAAGAGAAGTTGAGAGATTAGCCGTTTTGGACGCACATGGCTACCTTTTCTACTCGTCTTGTGTGCCCACCTGATAAAAAGAAAATTTACCCGAGGCGAGGTTTTGGTGGTAATCAACCAAGCGTCGCTAGCAACGTCACGGATGCAGAACCAAAAGTCTCTTTTCTCTTTTTTTTTTTTTTTTTTCTCTCGTTTTTATTTCTCTTCATTTTTCTCTCTCATTTCTTGTTTCCTTCTCTCTCCCCTTTTTTATTCTTTCTCCCTCCTCTCCCTTTTTTCCCTTCTTCTTTCTCCCTACCTTCCGCCCTCTTTCTCTAGTCGCCCTTGTAAAAGCAAAGGGTTGCATAGTTGAAACGAGACTCAACTGATGGAAACTATCGATCTTTTGTCAGTTGATGACGGACTATTTGTGGCGACAACGAGAATCCTCGGGAAGAAAACAGAAAAAAAAAAGAGGACCCCGAAACATAACTAGGCAGGCAAATCGACGGGTGGAGGTGGGGAGAGGGAGTTTAAAAATGGAAACGTGTTGGGTGGAACGAAACAAGACGAAAAAATAAAAAAAAACTGGCAGAGTGTGGGCATGAATGGCTTACGATGGCCTGAAGAAACGAAAAAATAAAATGCACAGGGAAAAGGGAGAGAGAGAAAAAGTACGACTTTGTTCTCCGCAATAGTTTGGCCACCTGTTGGTCTGCACCAACCGTGTCGCTGCAATGTTGTGGTGCACGCTCCTAATACAACGACATGGAACAATTGGCACTCTATTTTCGTCTCGTTGAAAGACTTGTTTGGAATTTATCAAGAGATCGTTACGTTCTGCCAATCGTCCACCATTATTGGCGCCGCCGTACACAGACCAAGTTCACCGTGAGTACGCACATCGATTCGCAGACGAAAATGAACGGTGCATTCCAGTTTTGCCACATCTGTCTCCCTATCAGCCAAAAGAAAAATATGTTCAAACCAAATAGCGTAGATTCTAATAGAAGCAAAAACAATGAGAGTAATAAATCGCGCGTTAATGTAATCAGCACTAAAAGTCGACTGATGCGGGTACATCTGTTGGAAGGGGCAATCGAGATTTAGTTCTTTTGTGTGTAATAGCGATGCCTTAACGTCAAATGGGGACGATTTGTTTTACGACAACGCAAAAAACGTCTTTTTGGATACGTTGACAAATCGGATTCTTTTTTGCCATCTAATAACCCGAGTACACGTACCCGTGTAAGACGCACCAAACAAAAACAAAAAAAAACTAACGAAAAATAGCTTTACCGACTAACAGCGGAGAGGCGGGGGGCAGTTTCCCATAGCAGATGATACCCAATGGCACAGTCATTTTGTGTGTGTGTGTGTGTGTGTGTGTGTGCCTTTGACGGACACTGTGACAAACAAACATTTAAAAGTTTGCCTAGAAATGAGTGAAGCATTGTAAAAGAATTATCTGGCTCTAATGTAATGAATTGTCTCTTTAAAACAAAACCAAACAAAAAAAAATATTTAGGTGACAACAAGCCACTTAGCGATCAAGGAGAAGAACTGCTAGGATTGCCCGTGCCTCAATCGATGCGTCCGACTCCGACCGCTTTCAAATGCCCACCGTCTGCGCGAAAGAATGGCTGCTCATCTCCGTCTAGTCTTTCATCTCATTCTGGAAGGTGTTCTTCAACGCCCAATCGTCTGGGTCTCATTTCCAACTCTCTGAACAAAATGTCATCCCCTTCGTCATCACCGGGTCGATCCAGTTGGCGGAATATCTCCTTCACCGTGCTCGTCGTCTTTTTGGCCTTTTCTTTGCAAACTGCAGGTAAGCATTCCCATCTCTCTTTTGTTTGGTTTTGGTTGGAAATTGGCTTTCATGTTGCCGATGATTCGCTTAAATGAATGGAAACAAAAACGGCGTCTGTGACTAGCCGTCCTGCTCTTCAATGGCCGTTCCCTTGAAATGTTCGTCACAAACTTCGTCGACTATTCGAGTCGTTTAGTGTCACCCGAGCCGTCGCACGTGGCACGCAGACGTTGGTGTCGTCTACCAGTAGACGGCGCTTCCCGTCTCGTGCTCAATCGATTTCCTTTCTCTACCCGCAGAGTACCACACATTTAATTATTATTTTTGTTTCTTTCTGTCTCTCGCTCTCTTTGGTGCGAGCTCAATGGCTTCCAGCGGCTGAGAGAGGGGGTGGGGTTGGAGAGGGTGTCTGGGGGTGGGATAGGAAAACTGTTGGAATAAAAATGAAATGGGAAGATTCAATGCCGTTATTCTAGTTTGAAGCTTTGGCTAATTTTCCGTTATGGCTTTCCTGCAGTATGCGCTCATCTGAAATTCATCAGGTGAATTTCGCAGTTGGCGCTGCTCTTCGCCGTTTAACCAAAGGGGCGGTTTGTCATTGGCGGCCGCTACACTTGGCGATGCGAAAATTCAATGAGATCGGCATTTAGTTGTTTTTAGCTGTCATTTTCTGCCTCGCCCTTTTTTTTTTTTTTTTCTCATTTCGTATCGTTTTGTCTGCTTGGATAAATGCCACAGAACGTAAAGTACGTAGCATAGAGAATAATTCGTTGAAACAAAAAGAAAAAAAGGAAAAGGAAAAAGAAGCGAACATTGATGGTTGATAATTTAATAGTGAGGGACGGCGGTGAGTGTCTAGCTGGCCTAGATGCGTGTCAGAAAGCATGGCTGACCAGAAGAACAGCTGCTTGAAACAGCCCGAGGTCTCAGACCGCAGAGTCATGAATGTGCAGCTGCTGCTCTCCCCACCGTGCGCGCTCGCCATGCACACACCGCAAATGATGTATACATAACTGGAAGCAGCTTGCTCAAGTCATTCGCTTGCCACGGCCGCACTAGGCAGATGCAACCTTCACCAAGCCTTTTTTTTTTTTTTTTTTTCTTCTCCTGATTGTGCCATTTAATATCATAATTACTTGGCCTTCTACGCGCTTCACTCTTTTTTCAAATCTTGTGCCACGAGCCCGTCACATGACAAAAAGTGTTTGGACAGCAAAAGACTCCCCAGATGATGTTTTCAACCCCCTCTTTTTTGTTGTGAAGGGCATAAAAAAAAAAAAAAATCCACATATGAAATCGATGACAGGTCACCGGATATAAGCGTCGGCAGGTGGCGCGCCTCTCCCTCGGCATGTGCTTACACCCTCTCCGGAATCATCGCCACCATCAGAAGGCTTACTTATGTCTGTCTGTGTATGTGTGTGTGTGCACTCCATATGGTCACACATGGGTAGGCAGGAACCAGATGTGACATGCGCTCCTTTTCCTCTCCCCCCTCCCCTTCCCTCATTCTCTTTTGCTTCCTCCTTCTGTTTCCTCACTTTTTTTTCCCTTTCCCCCGTTGTTCATTTTTTTTCCCTCTCCTTTCCGAAAAACGTGTGGTGTCCTGTGACAGGACACAGAATGGAATAAGGGAAATTTTCTAGTTGCATTTTTCGAGACGTTGCACGTTTTCTCTAAAAAAAAAAAAAACAAAAACAATTGCTGTCTGCTTTTCTTTTTCAGGTAGTTTTTTTTTCCTTCCCCAAAAGTATTACGTTACACATGCCAGATCAGTTATATAAGCAACATCTTTGTTTAGAGATCGATGGACGTTGCTCATCACATATTCCAAAACACCTTTTCTGCTTGGCTATTCCTCGTGTTTTTTTTTTGTTTTGTTTCTTTCTTGAAACTAGAAAAAGAAAGGGAAAAAAAGGAACTTTTGACGAGTCGTTCATGACCGAAATAGAATGGTATAGGATCGTTAGAGTTTGTGTTGCAAGAGAAAGGAATTGAAAGTGTTTGGAATTGTTTCTTCGAACTTGTGTTTTTCCTTGTATTACGGCAATGGTAATGGTATTTAGGGAATAGGTAGGATCCATCCGCTTACCATCTGACAGACGGGTAAGAACCCGTCTGACCTCGATGACCCGTCTTATATTTTCTTTTCGCTTTTCCTCTTTAATCTAACAGAAGGGTGTAAGACATAAGCTTTCCAATCGTGCCTTACTTGTGAAAGGAACGATGCTCGCAACCCCCTCTCCCTCCGTCAGCGGTGTACAAGAGTCTACGACGGTGTCGTGTTTCCTATCGGGTCTGCTAAGGTTGGCAAGAGCTTCCAGAAACAGTTGCAGAAGAACCGAGTACTTTTGGGTTCTTTTTTTTTTTTTTTTCTTTTCTTTTCTTTTTCTTCAATCTCTTGAACGTTTCGCATTACGCTTTAATATTTTCGCCTTTATTTTTGCGTAGCTTCCCTTTGTCAGACTGACAGACTTTAAAGGGCTGAAATAAAAACAAAAGAAACCCTTTTGAATTAGTCTTGACCAAAAAACGCGATAGTGCAACTCTTACTCTATTGCTTTTGTGGATGTAGAGCCACATAACCGGAACTTACAAAAACTCCACAATATAACGGCAAATGACGAAGCGGTTCCGGTTGGGCTTGTTCCGGATGTGATCCTCTTTCAAACAACATGTTTACCATGTTGCGGCCAGTTTTTATTTATCTATTCATTTTTAGCTGGCGAAAATTGTTACGTTTGCAACGTAACAATTGCCATTTTAGTTTATTACTTTGCCCACTCGTCGAAATGTCCATTGCCAAATTTGATTGATCGAAAAACTGCCAACGAGCCAAAAGGGCGTCGTTAGTCAACCGAAACGATCCTATTGGTGATGCGGCTGTCCAATAGAGGACAGCATTGGGCCTAAATAGGCTTTTATGAGGCTTTGATGAGGCTTTGATGAGGATTTGATGAGGATTTGATGAGGATTTGGAACAATTCGTTTGCTTCTACCATCCTTGCGAGGCATGTTGCCGTGTTGGACGAAGCGATGCCTTATAGTTGGCCTGGAGACTTGTGCGCATTTCGTAGAAGTGAAGCGCGCATGTTCTCGTGATGTTTAGCCTATTGAAATCAGTTGGAAGTCTTTTGTCAAGAAAGTTGGTTGTGAGGTGGAAAGAAAGGTCAACAATACCTGTCTTGATGTGTTTTAAACAATGATTTTTTATTTCATTTTTCAGAGGGTTGCTCGAGTCGGTCGACACCCAAGCCACGACCCCCGCCTCCCCTGCCGAGCCCGACGCCCGCTGTTCGACCCAACATCACGTTCCAGACGTATGCATGTCCGCCGACATATGCCACGTATTACTGTCTCAATGGCGCCACGTGTTTCACTATCAAAATAGGAGAGTCCATTCTCTACAATTGCGAGTAAGTTCACATTCGCTTCGCTCGTCTGCCTTTCTGCTTGTCGCCGTGTTGGCTGTCTCGCAGATGAGCATGTTTGCTTACGTCATCTCCATTCTATCTATTCATAGCGATTCACAGTACGTCATTCCTAGTACGTACGTCACCTCTCGGCCTTTGTTACGTCTTCATTTGTCCGCGTACAAACGCAGAATGCAACAGTGGGAACGATGTTTGTTTCCTCTTCGTAGCGGTTACTTTTATCGTCTAAAACGTTTTTACTTGCACCTAGACAATGTCAGAATTCCGGAAATTTTTTTATTTCACGACAAAGAAAAAGAAAAAGAAAAATTAACATAATTGATATTTGTCTTCCATGTGGTGGGAAGGATCTAGCTAAACCAGCTAAGATGCAGCATTCCAGTTACTCTGGCTGCCCGATTGATTCAACGCACGTAGCTTACCTTAACTAAATTGTTTAGGGTGGAGGAAGCGTTAAGGGACTATGCATTCCTTTCCTCGTATGGCATTTCCTCTTCCATTTTCCTTTCTCTTTGGATTGGGTGGAGGAAGGGGGGGGGGAGACGGATATCATTACGTGCATCACTTGCTACATGGTCTGAATAGACAGCGCAAACTAACCTTTATTTCTTATTTCTTTGCAGGTGTGCTGAAGGTTTTATGGGCCAGCGTTGCGAATACAAAGATTTGGACGGATCGTATCTGCGTAAGTCTCTTTGATTTTTACTTCAAATATATGGTGTCGATTTGAAAATGAATTCAATTGGTTTTTCATTTCCAATTGTAAAAAATAATGTTTTTCATTGTTTGTTTGTTTTTCCGTTTCTTCTAACTCTCTGTAGCATTGAGAGAGAAGATTATGCTTGAACGAGCAAGTATCGCAGGTGGGGCAACCGTTGCCGTCGTTTTGGTTGTTATCATTTCCATCATATTTTACACATACGTCCGTCAACAAAGGAAGGAACAACGACTCGCAAGGTCTGTTTCAATTGAGCTTCTCGCCTTTATTCACTTACATTTTCGAGTGGAAATCATATTTTGTTTTATTTCGCTTAGTTTTGAGCAAGTGACAATGGACAGAATTCAAATAAGAAACGGAGGTTGCAGTTCTTGTAGCAGCATTGGGGTGTGCCGTTTTGGTGTAGCTTGTACGAAGAAGAGTTCCATCCCTCCTCACCAGCACTGCCTTCACCAGTTTCACTTGGCTTCTGGCGAGAAAAAAATGAACAATCCAAATCTGATCAATATCGATGCCCATCACGCGCAGGCTTTTCGCCTGACTGGCTTAGCCTTTAATCCACTCGGCAATAGCAATACGTCCATCACCTATATTGGTAAACATATTTCCACTGGGAAATTCGCCAAATTTCTTAGCAAAAAGGATGTACGCTAATCTAATAACGTTATTTTTCTCCCATTTTCTAGGCGAATGCCCTTTTGGCAAATGTGACGACAGAAGGTGAAGCATCTAAAAGTTGTCACACGATATTGTCATTACCGAACGGAGACTGGGACCGCAAAGCAAAAGTGGTCACACCAATGTGAATATTTTAAATGCTCAGCCTATTTCTTCATTAATGTACGCTTGAAGCAAAAAAATTTAATCGTCGGTCATTTGGGAGACATCGCTACCACCCTATTAGTCTAACCGTGCACCTTGCAAATAGCAGAGGGAAACCTAGTTGAATATAAAGAATGGGACCATATTCAGCAAAAGTGGTATTTCTCCCTCGTACAAATACATTCCATGCCACCGTTATTAATGATCCTTAAAAGACAATAGTGCGAGAAAAAAAAAATAATAATAAAAACAAAAAAAAAAAAACGAAGAAAAAAAGAAAAAACAAAAAGAAAAAAAGATACTGCAACGCAGAGCAACCTTTTTTTTTTTTTTTTCTCTTCAAATATCATTACGCGATTAGTATTTACCGTAATCCATCGTAAAGTCGTGCAGGCAAATTCACCGGATCATCAATAGCGTCTGGCCGAGGTCCCAAATAGTCGGAATGTTCCAAGTATAACTAAAGCGAGTTGGATGTTAGACCGTGAGATGAAGTAAAAGAGCTGCCACATAGTGCTTGCTTCATAGCAGACCGTTTAGATCGCACAACAAATGTTATGCATTGTACAACAGTTTCCAATCTTGATGTCCCAAGTGCATCATGTCTGTAAATGATATAGTCAAGGAATGCATCAAATGGGAATTCCCGTGGAAAATGCGTTTTTGAATTATTATTATTATTTTTTTTTTATTATTATTATTATTATTATTATTATTATTATTATTATTATTATTATTATTATTCCCCTACCGCCCTCTCCCTTTTTGCTAATAAGAAAATTTAGTTTGAACTTTTTTCTTTGCTGAAAATCTCCTCCGACTCTATAGATATAAACTGTGTGTAAATGCCGTGCTAGTGTGAACATTTTCGGTGAGTAATTAAAGTTGTCGAATGTCAGACCATGTATGTATCAAAGATGCAAAAGTAATTCAGACTTGTTTGTTTTTGTCCACGTTTTTCCTCCCATCTTAAACTTATCTATTCATATTTTCTTTTTCTGGACTGCGTGAATTATTATTTACTATGTACAGTTACAAGTGTGTCTGTTTCGATTGAAGCCGCTTTATTCAGTTTTCTTAACGGCAAATTGTTGTAATGTTGTTTGCTGGAGCGTCTTGCATTTACATGTACATACCAACGAAACGTTAAAATGCCTACACTTATCTTCTCTTCTCTCTTCGGTGAACCACTTCTTTGATCAGACTGTTGATTACACAGTTCACATATCATACGTGTACAAATGCTAACTGCCGTCTATCAGTTATTGACATTGACAGTCCTTGTGTTTAGTGATTGGTGGACACTTCGCTGCCCAAAAGTCGTCGCCTTCTGCTTGTATTTAATTGCCGACAATCATTTCAATTTCAAACTACGTGCGGAGAAGGAAAAAAAAAACAAAACAAACTAGTAGACTAAAAGAACTGCCATCTAGCAAACGAATCGAAATGCTCAATCGCACATCGCATTCCAGTTATATCGTAATTGTATATTCCATTGCTTTTGCCCACATAGTATGTATTATACGTACGTAAGCACCTGAAGGCTTCAGGACAAGGCCATTAGTAAGTTTGGCTACTTTCCATTCGTATAAGCACAACAAAGCGGTCAAGAGCCGAGGTACGGGATGAATTTTCGTTTTGGCATGGCAGGGAAGTACGTGTGATATGTTATTGAACAACGGGAAAAGCCAAGTTGACGCAATGCGTTAGTTGGCGCGCACCGCATACGTTGAAAATTGAAACTGCATCGCAATAGGCCACTGATCATTATCCAACGTGGTGCTAGAAGACGAGGAGGTTAATACTGCGCGTTACCTGAAATGCACGATTTTATGTTAATTCCATTAATCGAAGCAGACGAATTGTTAGCGGCTATCCTCGCTTGACGGAACGAGTCAGATCCATTAGAAGCCCGCCTAAAAGACGGTAAATAGGTTTTACATGTTTTCTGGGCCATATCTCTCATCCACCGTAACGTCATGAAGAAGCTCTTTCATCGAGCTGTTGATTATTGTAGTAGAATGAAAGCCGTTGCTAAGGGCCTCATTCTTCTTGTCCTTGAACCTAGTCGGCGTGTAAAATTACTGGTAAAGCTCAACATGATGTTTAGTTTCGCAGAATCGAATAGATATTGGATTTTTGTTTCTCAGAATTTGGAAACTCCCTCTTGTATTAAAAGATGAAAGAAGAAATATCGTCGTGAAGGAATTAGTTGAACGTCTCAATAAAGCTACGATGGAAATGAACGCGACATCGAATTCTGCGACCCATTATTCCACACTGAATTTCTTTCTTTGTCGTGCATATGAGTTGCCAAGAATTTCAGCAATGCATTACAATTTGGTTTCGATTTTCTTTCTCTCTAGGGTGGGTGCAACGAGATAAATGCGGGAACACCCATAAATTTAAAAAAGCCAAGTGTCACCCGTTAGATGGCGTTGCAGTTATTGCGCAGATGCGCATTGTGGTTGAACGCAACGTTGTACGGGTTCGGCACTCTGGTTTCGGCATCGAGAAAGCAAAGAGATTTCAATTAGGCAAGATACCTTTGGCAACGCTGTTCTTCCCTATCCTCCATATTGGAAAAAGAGTTCCTGTTGGTGGTGACAAGGACTAGTCTTTCGGCAAAACTTGTATAGCGTGCATATATCATAAAGATGGCATTGAAAAGAATCAATAAGGTAGGTGTAATCATTTAAAGCCTGCTTCAAATGAAATTGGACCTTCAATTTATTTTAAATTTCATGTTCATTTGAGAGGAAATCACGTAAATGTAAAACGCGATAAAGGAGTCGCCATGTTAAGGCTTGCTCGGCGAAAGTTCTGGTTGTGACTAAACGTATTTTTACATGTAATACGGGTAACCAAAGTGGTAGCTATCAATACTTTCTTTCGCCGACAGATTTCATCAGATACTTAAGAATTATTGTTTTCGATTATATGCTTTGACAAACGTGTTAAGCTACTTGACATTTACAACACCACAATTTATAATTACCACTTATTTTTTGTTTTCATTTATAAGTGAATTCATTTATGTGATCTTATGCCAGTGTGTGATGTTATAGCTTTTCACTTTAGAAAATTGGTTTTTCTTTTTTTCTCCAGGAACTTCAAGATCTTGGACGGGATCCTCCTGCACAGTGCTCGGCAGGCCCTGTAGGAGATGACTGTAAGCAGATTGGTTTACCTAAGTTCAACCAAAGGATAACTAGTTATTTATTGCAACTTGTTTAAAATGTTGATTTCAGTCTTATTGTGTTCAGTAGACAGATAATTTAAAGAAATATTTAGGTTATGTAGATTGAGTGGAAACAATTACAACTCATTATAACATTATTTCCAACAGTATTCCATTGGCAGGCCACAATCATGGGGCCCGTAAGTTTAATCTTTTCTTTTTTAGTTTATGTTTTTTTTTCTAAGACTATTGGGATATTTTTAGCCTGACAGTCCCTATCAAGGTGGAGTTTTCTTTCTCACCATTCACTTTCCGACAGATTATCCATTCAAACCACCCAAGGTATGAAGTGCCATTGAGATTGTTGTTTAATTTTTTCAACCTCTGATTCTTTCACTCTAGGTGGCATTTACCACACGCATCTATCATCCCAATATAAACAGCAATGGTAGCATTTGTTTGGATATATTGAGATCCCAGTGGTCACCTGCACTCACCATTTCTAAAGGTATTTACTTGCACATCAATTTTATAAAAAAGGTTGTAAACTAAGCTTCTGTGGTTCAAAACCTAAATGGGGAAATATTGGTTTGTCAAATTCTCCTATGGTATGAAGAAGATTTTTAACTTGTACTTCTTTGAAATTCCAGTGCTGCTGTCAATTTGTTCTCTGCTATGCGACCCAAACCCGGATGATCCTTTGGTTCCGGAGATTGCCAGGATATACAAGACTGACCGAGAGCGATACAATGAACTCGCACGGGAATGGACTCGTAAATATGCCATGTGATGACGCCGTCATCTTCTTGGTCCAGCTCTTTCCCCCCCCTTTTTTTCAAAATTCCCTCACCCCAACTTCCCCGCCCATCTACTCCTTGCGATCGGAATGTATCGAGATGTCGATGGAACTTAATTAATTCTAAATAAAATCCTTGTGCCGTCACATCTTGCTCTTGTGCTAGTCTTTTACTCGTTTTGGTATCGAAGTCAAGTTGGTGAAAATAGATCGAATAATGAATATCAACGACGAATAATAACAATGGAATACAAAAGAGCATTCGCAATGTAAAATGAGTTACTGCGCTTATGGCAGATGAATGTTCAAGTGATAGCTTTCCTCCACCTTAAATAACAAACAAAACGGTTATTGCCGTTGGCAACAATAAACTTTAATTTGCAGTGCAAGGGTGAGCAAAACGCTAACGTATATTTTTATGTGAAACACGGGCAGAACAGAAGGATGACTAGGAATTTGCTCTGAACTTTATGTACAAAGTAATTATGATAAAAAGTATAACTAAGGAAATTAAGCCAATGAGTATAAGCCGATTGTGAATAATTCTCACGAGCATGTGATTAAGCAAACGTCCGCTTCGACCAAGTTCTTGATCTGTCTCTATCAACTACATAGGAAAGAGATGTTAATGCCAAACATCAGCCAAACTTACAAGAACTTACTCTGTTTCTGGTTCTTTGCACAGTTTCTCGTTGGTGATTGAGGTCAGCAAGAATATTATTGCCTATCTGTTCTGTTTCAATTACTATCTGGTAACCAGCCTCTAAACGACTTTTTCCTCTCTCTAGTTTTTCACTGTTTATCAAGAACTGGTTATGGTCGTATGTGTCTTCCACTTCTGTATCTCCAAACAGTTCTTCTCTATCTCCATGTTTTGCAAGTTTTTTATTATTAAATTCCTTTTCAAGTCTTGAAAGTTCAACTCGATAGCTTTCAATGCGTGTAAAATATTTGTTCCTTGATGTTGTATCAAGTTCTCGAACTTCCAGCTCCATCTGCTCCAACTAGGTATAGTTTTTCTTATGCATGAATTATGTATGTTTAGAAAAGTTGAGTTTGATTCTTACAATATCTTTTGTTTCTTCTAGTTCTCTCACAATCTGTTGAACAACAGATTTTTTGTCCTCAGCTATCACATCAAACTTGTTACTCAATGTAATCTTTAAACTTTCAGTATGGTTCTACCTGTTATTGTCCCATTCAGTGTTGCTGTTTTTGCTGTGATGCTCGCGGTCGTGACACTAAAACACGTGAAAAACATTAATTACTTGGATGATATTTGTTTTTTTCACATAATACCTGAATTGCTGTTCATAACTTTTTAACAGAGACTCCATTTTATGTATAAATCAATTATCGTGTGCCAAGAAAACAATAATATTCAAACGACAACATTAATTGACGGTGTACCTCTGCTTCCTCTCTGTTCACCCTAACCCCGAAGTCCCTAGGGCCTAAGCTCCTTTTGTGGCTGACAGGCTACTGCCAGGCCAGTACCCGGTAATGAGCAAATCAAATTATTTGTTTACATAATTCAAAAAAGTTTTACGACATCTTATATTTTTAGATCCTTCTGGATTACATTGCACTTTCATAACTGGACTTCAATCTTCTATATTTCCGTAATTTTTCATTTTGCGGCCCCAAGCCCCATTGCCTCTAGCCCTCTACAGTGTACAGTCTACACTACTCTACACATAAACGATAAAGTCGAAACAAATTCTTGCTGGCAACGCCGTACTCGCCACCGAAACAAGTGACGGCCGACAATTACCAGGCAAGCAGTTCTCTTTAGCTTTTTTACTGTTTCGTCCTTTCTTTCCTGTTTGAGCCTTCTATATCAAAAGGTATGAAGAAAGTTGTATCGGTGTGCATCCACTTAAAATAGACATATTTCGTACTGCAAGAGTCAAAAGTGTCACACTATTTACGTTCGGTTCTTATTAAACATAAATCTATTTGGTATTGGCAGGCAAAATGGCTCAACGGTTAACTTATCGGAGGCGCCTCTCGTACAACACTGCAAGCAACCAACGTCGCATGTAAGTTCTCGTTGACGTTTTTTTTAAGCTTAGTAAAATTCTCAAAACTTAATTCCGAATCCGATTAATTTGTAAATGTGATTCTGGAACAATTGTTACCTCGTTCAGAGTTCGTGGTAGTGTAAACAAATTTGATATGTTGTTCCAATCATATGAAGTATTGGACGTAATTTGTTACTGATTTTGTCGTCTCTAGTGTGAGAACGCCTGGTGGACGTCTTGTATATCAATACAAGAAGAAGCAAAGGAAGATTCCAAAGTGTGGTATGTGTAAGACCACCCTGAGAGGAATCCGGCCAGCCAGAGCTCATGAGAGGAAAAGGATGTCATTGAGGCAAAAGAAAGTATACCGTGCATATGGAGGATGTCTGTGTCACAGCTGTGTCCGGGAGAAGTAAGTCTTTTTACGATACTAATTTCATTCAACACTAACACTAATTTTATCCAACAAATGATTACAGGATTGTCAGAGCATTCTTGATTGAGGAGCAGAAAATAGTAGCCAAAGTGCTGAAGGCTCAGCAGGCTGCTGTGAAATCTTCTAAAGGCAAAGTTTGATACCTTTTCCGATGATGTGTGGGTGTAGATTAATACACCTTGTGTCATGTGGTACAGTCATTTGTCAGATTTTTTATCTCAACATCTAAGGGCTATTTGGCACTCATATTATTTTTAATAATATGAGTGCTTTTTTTCAAAACATTTCACAGCGATGGAACAAATTGAGCTATGTAACCAGCAGATATGTGGTTATGTTGACCCTGCAAGCAGGAAACAGTGTTTTCCCACGCACGTATAGTATTTACGAGCAAAATTTCGTTTAAATCCTAGTCTGTCGATATGTTCACTATTATCCAAAGTTTTTCGTGAAGTTATTTAACATGGTGATGGTGGGAAATACCATGAATTTACTATATGCTCGTCCTGTGTTAATCAGACTATCAAACGTTTCAGCATTCTGTCGTGCTATTGCACTTGCATTCTTGTTAGCCACATGGTGGAAACAATACGTGTTTGATGTAAATGTTTAAAGCCTTACACTTGTATGTCAGAAACTAAGCAAAGAAGACAAGTGAAGAGTAGTAAAAAGTGAAGGATTTGTAGCAATTTAACTTCGTCATTCAATTTCTATTGTTTAAAATCAGGCTTTTGTTGGACAATAACAATAATCAACACCACGTATAGGACAAAGCTGACGAGTTAAAACATTAAAGCTGACAAAACAAACTAGCAAATGAATCCGAAACGCTGACTGGTTAGACAGCTCTAGTCTAAAGAATAAGATCAGGTTGTTAGCGAATATTCTGTATTTGTGCCCATGACATACCCGGGTCTTATGTAGGTAACGAAACTGGTTCCATTACCCGGTTCTTAACTCATTACATCGGGTTTTACACCACAACATGGCCAGGTGCTTTATGGTTTAGCTACAAGATGGCGGGGTGGAAGTAATTATAAGTTAGGTATGAAGTTAGCAATCGGCCCCGATTAGCCAAAATCGGGTTAACCGGCCCGCCCCGGAAAAGGGCGATCGGGTCTGAATCGGGGTGCCACTTCGTCAGCCAGGGCAGAGCGGGGCAAAAATCGAGTTTAATCCGCTTGCCCCGACGCCTTTTGCAAAATGGCGCCTGATTCAAACTCCGAGGTTGAGTCGGGTTTTTATCAGGGCTACCCGGTGCGAACTCAACAAGGTATCTGAGACGGCGTCTTAACGTTCAGACGATAAATACGCCAATGCTAAAGCATAGTCATAGAACCCTGGTTGGTTCACGCTGAGAGGAATCCCTAAAATACCGCGTTTCGTTGGTCTGAATGTCTAAAATTTCGACGGTTTTGGGGCGAGGCACATTATTGGAAACTAGAATCAGAGTCATCTATCGAGAGAAACTGAGTTATTCAACGGCCATTGTCAGTGTTTCTATTCGAGCTTCAATTTTTCTGGTATCGTCTGCCCTGTTCGTTTCCTTTATCACTGTTGTGATTGGCTGTTGAAGTTTTCAAACATGTTTCCTTATTGGTGCACTTATCACATACCCGCTGGAGGCTCTGACTGCTATTTCCGAAATTAGACACAACGACAGACGATTCCCCCCATGTCGTGAACCAACCAGGGTTCTATGACTCTGGCTGAAGGATAGGGCCTTCCAAAGAATCGATTCTTTTCCAGTCTTTTAACGATTCAATACATCACCATCTAGCCAACACATACTTCATATTTAATCCCTGAGAGATTTTACTTTGGTAAAGATGGAAGGCTATGCCGTGGTTATGGGCCCCAAACTGTTTATTGTTTCCCTGGGGGTTCCAGCCGTTCTGTGATTGGCTGCAAATTGGGCAGAATTATCGCGGGTAAACTGGAGAACTTTTCGTTTTCATTTATTTTTTATTTGATTAGCCGTATTAAACTACGTGTCTGGGCAAATTTTCAATTCTGTTGGTGTTTTTCTTCATTTTATATATTTATTATTCGGTCGAAATTCAAATTTTTATGGTTCCCGCCGGTTTGTGATTGGCTGCAAATTGGGCAGAATTATCGCGGGTAAACTGGGGAACTTTTCGTTTTCATTTATTTCTTATTCGATTCGCCGTATTAAACTACGTGTCTGAGCAGAATTTTCAATCTGTTGGTGTTTGTGTTCATTTTATAACTTTTATTTCGTGTTTGACTGTTTGTTTACAAATATCGTAGGCGGCTGTCGTTTGTCATTTGTTCTGGATGCTGTCATGCAGAGAAATGCGACTTTTGGATACACCAACGGTTCGGCCAACGCAGCCCCACATAAATCTCGAAGGCCGACACCCAGTGGCGTTTTTCCCTGAGAGATTTTACTTTGGTAAAGATGGAAGGCTATGTCGTGTTTATGGGCCCCAAACTGTTTATTGTTTCCCTGGGGGTTCCAGCCGTTCTGTGATTGGCTGAAATTGGGCAGAATTATCGCGTGTAAACTAGGGATCTTTTCGTTTTCGTTTATTTTTTATTCGATTCGCCGTATTAAACTACGTGGCTGGGCAAATTTTCAATTCTGTTGGTGTTTTTCTTCATTTTATATATTTATTACTCGGTCGAAATTCAAATTTTTATGGTTCCCGCCGGTTTGTGATTGGCTGCAAATAGAGTTGGCTAACGTCCGAAGTTGCCAGTTCGATGAAATTGTGAAAAAAAAATTGGACACGAACTAGTAACAGTTCTTGCATGGCGGCTTACGGAGTTTCGCCCGTTGTAGTTTTAGTTTTAATTTTTTCCATTGAAATTATCTTCCGTTCCATTCATAATTGGATCACGAAATTCCTTCGTTATCAGGTAATCTTGTAATTTTTATTTGACCTCGATATAGACTGTACTTTATTTATTATTAATTTTTTTGTAGACGTGTTTAATTTCTGTAGCAGACAAAAATGGATGTTGTAGAGGAAACTGGCGGGCTGATAAGGGAGCCCATAATAACAATCTGTGAATTAAGTGACTATGCACAGGGACTTGATGAAAAAGACAAACGACAGTATGTAGAACCCACCCCGACACCCAGTGGCGTTTTCCGTAAACATTTTACGTGTTACTACGTATTATTACTATAAAATATATAATACTTATTATTCCTATATATTACGTCCTATATAAAAACGCCACTGGGTGTCGGCCTTCGAGATTTATGTGGGGCTGCGTGGGCCGGACCGTCGGTTGGTTGTCAAGTCAAAATTTTTCTGCATTACAGCTTAAAAAACAAATGACAAACGATCGCCGCCTACGACATTTGTAAACAAACACAAAATAAAAGTTTAAAATGAACAAAAACACCAACAGACTTGAAAATTTACCCAGACACGTAGTTTAATACGGCTAATCAACTGAAAAATAAATGAAAACGAAAAGTTCCCCAGTATACCCGCGATAATTCTGCCCAATTTGCAGCCAATCACAAACCGGCGGGAACCATAAAAATTTGAATTTCGACCGAGTAATAAATATATAAAATGAAGAAAAACACCAACAGAATTGAAAATTTGCCCAGCCACGTAGTTTAATACGGCGAATCGAATAAAAAATAAACGAAAACGAAAAGATCCCCAGTTTACACGCGATAATTCTGCCCAATTTCAGCCAATCACAGAACGGCTGGAACCCCCAGGGAAACAATAAACAGTTTGGGGCCCATAACCACGGCATAGCCTTCCATCTTTACCAAAGTAAAATCTCTCAGAGATTTTATATATCCCTACATTTTTAATCCTATATATCCTATATACTACGTGTAATATGTATGAATAACTTAACGTTATCCGTAAAAATATAAATATGGAATAGACAAATTTTACAGAAATGAATAGCCCTCATCAAGACTTATCCATTTCTGTTAAATTGCATGTCAATTGCTCGACCTCAACCTTGTGTTGACCTTTTTATTACCCAGCCTTTTAATGCAAAAAATGATAAAGAAAGAGAGTCGACCCATTAGGGTACCGCTCCCTTCTACATCAAACCTTTTTCAGCTCTTGAAAACACAGGTTAGACTTTGTAAGCTCTTAAGAAAAAAAAAAAGTTCAAAGTATTTAAGATGCCACGCTCATCCGATTCGGAAAGTACATCTGGGTCATCTAGTGCATCATCAGAAGACTCAAGGAGATCGAACCGAGGTTACAGAAGATCGGGCCGAGACTACAGGAGATCTGAAGCCGGGACTACAGGAGATCTGGTGCCGGGACCTCAAGCCAGGCCAGATAGGGAAGCAACGACCGTAGACGAAGCAGAAGCCCCACGCCTCAGCCTCAGCCACAGCCTCAGCCGCAGCCGCAGCCACAACCTCATCAGGACGTGGACTTTGATTTCATAGATCCGGAAGAGGTTCCCATCGCACCCGTCAGGAAACGCTCGAAAGAAGAAGCGGACGATTCAGCTTCAAGAAAATTCACAGTAAGCAGATCACGTAGCAAGAAATTTCGTAAAGCCATGTCTTTTTACCTCCAGCCGTCGGACGCAAGAGTGATACGCAAGTATTACGAGCCCAAATTTCAGAAACGGTCAGTGTCTCTCCACTGCCTTAAAATTGACCATTCCGTGGCCCGGAGAATGAAGGAGAAGAGAGGTCCGGAACTCACCAAGGTGGAACAGAAGGAGAACGCGCTGACGTCGATGCAATTCAAACTATTGGACATAGCACGCCCACTACTCTTCATCTCCGAGTCCCTAGCAGCCGACAAGACTGACGTGACCTGGACGTTCCAGATGCATGCAGCGATTCGATACGCCTACTTGGTCACGCATTCGCCAGCATCACAGCCAAACGACGGGAGAACGTTCTTAAGTTAACGGACCCAAGATTCGAGTCCCTCCTAAAAGAGCCCAAGCGTTTCGACCTAGACGAGAGTGAGGAACTTTTCGGTCGCTCATTTCTTCGTAGCATGGTGAAAGATGCAGACAACGAAACCAAGCTAAGAATCGTGAATCGGGCTAGCAATTCCGGACAGAAACAATCCGGCCACTCCGGTCCTTCGGGTAGCAGCCATCATCATGGTCGTGGGTGCCAGTCAGCGAGCTCAAACTTCCCGTCGGGTACCAGCAGAGGAGGTTTCAGCAACAACTTTTCCGGAAAAGGGTATGTCCATCCATCTGCTTCTCTTGTTAACGATTCGGACTTTGTTGGTGGTCGGGTTCGTTTTAGCGCTGATTTTTGGCCCACGCTTACGAAGGATCAATGGGTTATTCGTTCGGTATCAGAAGGGGTCCGTATTCCATTTATTTCAATTCCTTAAATCCCTTTCACCCAATCTAATATCGGCATGAGCGCGGAGCTTGAGGCTATCTGTGATGCAGAAGTTCAATCCCTCCTTAAAAACAATGTGATTGAAATCGTTACGGAAACCGAGCTCTGTTTTGTAAGTGGCCTTTTCGTAATCACAAAGAACGGGCGGTTACCGCCCCATTGTCAATATGAAAGGTCTCAATATATATATTGAATACCATCATTTTAAAATGGAGAAGGTTCAGATTCTGAAGGACACTATACGCCCACTCGATTTTTTCACTAAGATAGATCTAAAGGACGCTTACCTTACCGTCCCCGTTTTTTACGAACACAAAAAATTTCTTCAGATTAGGTGGAAAGGGGTTTTGTACCAATTTACCTGCCTCTGCTTTGGGCTAGCTTCGGCGCCCTGGGCGTTCACTAAACTTTTGAAGCCGGTTGTAGCTTTTTGTAGGAAACGCGGGTTACGCCTAATTATTTATTTGGACGATTTCTTAATTTTAAATGAAAGCAAGAGTAGGGCAGAGAAGGATTTCGAGCTAGTGGTATCTATTTTGGAGCGTTGTGATTTCCTAGTTCACCACGAAAAATCAGTCGGGGTGGCGTCTCGGAAAATCGAATATCATGGTCTGATTGTGGAGTCACATTTCTATCGTTATCACTCCTGGAGGAGAAAGTTGCAAGTATTGTTAGCCTATGTAAAATTGCTCTCAAAGCTACTCATGTATCCTTTCGTGATATTGCCAAGCTAATAGGCAATTTCGCTTGGGCCATTCAGGCTATTCCGTTTGCACAGGCCCATTATAGGTCATTGCAACAGGTTTACATTTCCGAGTCAGAAAAAAGTCGCGAAGACTTACAGATCAAAGTTTTTCTCAGCGCAGAGGCCAAGGATGATTTGCTTTGGTGGGTCCGCAACGTAGCGATAGCAAATGGGAAACCAATGACAGCCGTGGAGCCAGATCTGATTTTATTTTCCGATGCCTGTTTAATCGGGTGGGGTGCGGTACTAAACAGCAGTAAGGCCCGAGGTCAATGGACCTCTCGTGATTCGAACAAGCACATCAACGAGCTCGAGCTCATGGCAGCTCTTCACACCCTAGAATCGTTAGCCAGCGGGGCAACGAAAATCTCAATCCGCATAATGATGGACAATGTGACGGCTGTCAATTATGTCAACAAAGCATTTGGAACCAAGTCTGCAAGGCTCAACAACATTAGTCAGAGAATAATATCTTTCTGTGAAATCCGCTCTATTTCATTGCATGCAGTCTATCTACCGGGAGCGATGAATCACGAGGCGGATTTTCAGTCCAGAGCCCGCATGGACGCGAGCGACTGGATGCTCGACCAGGCAGTTTTTCGAGAATCAGTTGTCACTGGATTCTAAAGATAGATCTGTTTGCATCGGCCAAGGCGGTAGATGCTTTCAGCCTGGATTGGCATCAACTGCAGGCTTACGCCTTCCCGCCGTTTGCTCTGATCCAGCGATGCCTGGGGAATATCAGAAAAGATCAGGCCGAGCTAACCTTAGTAGAGCCGTATTGGCCAACGCAGCCCTGGTTCCCATCGCTGCTAGAACTAGGACGGAGTCATCAAATATCTTCTGGCCGCAGATCGTGCCTCCACATCTGCTACTTACCAAAGCGCATGGAACGCTTGGATTGACTGGTGTGTTAGGAGGAACCAGAATTCCCTGTCTCCTTCTTTAAACAAAGTTCTGGACTTCCTATGCAACCTAGCTGATCAAGGGAAGGCGTACAGGTCAGTGAACGTTTATTGGTTCATGCTGTCAGCGACCGTCGAAAAGATTGAGGGCTTCGATCTAGGTAAGCAACCGTTGGTGATAAGGTTGTTGAAAGGGATATTTACTTCAAACCCGCCGTCGGCTAAATGCAGAGGATTCTGGGATGTTAATTTGGTGATTGTATATCTTGAATCTCTTGGCCCTAACGGCAACTTATCTTTCAAATAGCTACCTTTAAAGTTAACAGTTCTCCTGCCTCTAACCTCCCTGTGTAGGATTTCGGAGTTGGCAGCTATCGAGCATGATTCCATCGTGGTGAGTAATTTAGGTGTGAAATTTACGCTGTCCAAATTGCGTAAAAATCAGAAAAAGGGACCTCTTCAGTCCTTTGCGCTCGCCCGAATAATCCGGAATATCTCGCGTGTCCATTAGCCTGCATGTCCACTTACTTGATTGAATCTTTTGACTTCAGAAGCCACGTTTTTGGCAAAACGCTTCTTTTAGGCCTAAATACCCCTCACAAATCGGTTGGGGCATCCACGATCACCCGCTGGGTCAAGGAAGTCTTGACAAACTCCAGAATTGATGTAAATATGTTTTCGGCGCATTCGACTAGAGGGGCCGCAGCCTCTAAAGCATTTGCATCCGGAATTCCGGTGGAGCATATACTAAAAGCCGGAAATTGGGCTACAGAGTCCGTCTTTTCGAAACACTATCAGCGCCCGGTTGTCGAGCCAGAACCGGACGGACTGGCAATAGTCAACTGATGCTTTAAAATCACAAGGTTGAGATCGAGCAATTGACATGCAATTATACAATTGCTCGAGGTCGCGTAGCGACCGAAGAGCAGTTAGGAAAGTATGTCAATAAAGAGAAGACCTCAACCTTGTCGGTCTTCCCCGCCCTGCCCAACCCAATTTACTTATATCTATCTAATTTTTTCCCCAGGTGCGGTGGATCCTTCAACCGAAAATATTCCGGTAGAAGCAAAGATCAGTCCAACAGAGGAAACAGATTCAAAACCGGAAAATGGAACTCATAAATTTTTTGTGTATTCCTGGTGAAAAAGGCCTGATGTAGAAAGGGGCGGTACCCTAGCGGGTAGACTCTCTTTCTTTGCCATTTTTTACGTTAAAAGGCTGGGTAATAAAAGGGTCAACACAAGGTTAAGGTCTTCTCTTTATTGACATACAATCCTAACTGCTCTTCGGTCGCTACGCGACCTCGGTGCGGCAAACAAAAAAGTTTTAAAAAGAATGAAATTTTTCACTTACATCTATTAGGTCCAGTATATCTATAGAACGCAAAACTAAAAAAAAATTCTTGTCTTTAACTTTTTTGTTTATGAATATTTTTTCATAACTTTTACATAAATGGATAGCCCTCACCGAGAACTATCTATTTCTGTAAAATTTATTGATTTCGGGCTTATAGTTTCCCCGATAATAATTTTTGAAATTTCGTGTATGACTGGAAGGAGAGGATTACCCATTAAAACCGCACCAACCTGCCCTAAAAATGGCTAATCGGTTTACCACTCGAGTAATTACTTTTTAAGCAATTATTTTACAAAAATGGATAGAGATTATCAAGAGCTATCCATTTCGGTAATTTTTATAAAGTTTTGACCAATTGTTTTCCCGATTATGATTTTTATTGGGCAGGAAATTCCCTGAGACCCGTCAAACCACACCGAACTACAAAAAAAATAGCCAATTGGTTTACTACTCAAGTTTATGCTTTTAAAGCAACAATTTAACAGAAATGGATACGTCTTGTTGAGGGCTCTCCATTTCTGTAAAATTTGTCTATTCCATATTTATATTTTTACGGATAACGTTAAGTTATTAATACATATTATACGTAGTATATTGGATATACAGTCATGCGTGCAAGTTTCTTTAGCAGGCAAATGGGTCTATATCCTTTCATTTTGTTTGGACGGAAGGGATACTAGGTGCCTACCATACCCTCGTTTTCTTTCCATTCTTCTCTTCCTCTACGTTTCAGTCAATTTTCCTACTTTTAATGATGCATCATTTTCGCGGGTTGCAAAGAAAGAGAAATAGGAATAGCATAATAGTCCGGTCGGGCTAGCAAAAAGTGTATGTTGAACCCCAAACCAATTGTAATAAGTGGTTTTTTACATGAGCTGTGTTTATATCCCTTTGATCTATGCCCTGTTAAAAAGCTCCCGAAAAATATTAATATTTAGTGTACTTATTTTAATTTTTAAAATATGCGTGTATTTGTGATTCGATTAAAACTATTAAAATACAAGAAAATAGAAATTTGAAAAAATGAACTTTGTTAGTTATTCCCTCATTTATATTCAGGATAAATTTTGTTTACATAACCTTAAAAGTGTGAAATTCACAGCCACTTTTAGCTGGTCACCTCCTTTTTTTCCCCCTTAAAAACGCGTCCGTGTTTAACACGGCTCTTATGTAAAAATCATGACAACGAAAATCGTTGCCGATAATGAACTAGAGTTCGCTCCTCATCCATTAAGGTCTCATTTTAATCGGCGGTTTATCCTTTACCACCCCAATAAATGATTTCCGGGAGCTAGTTTTACTTTTCAAGTTATTTCATGATATATAAACCCAATTTTCCCCAAATTTTCTTATTACACGTTCTAGTTTCCGCCACACCCGCAGTGAGCGCTGTGGCGTTCTGTTATATTGTTTAAATTTATATCCAACAGTGGCCCTCCAGTGGCGGAAACTAAAAGTGGCTGTGAATTTCACACTTTTAAGGTTATGTAACCAAAATTTATCCTGAATATAAATGAGGGAATAACTAACAAAGTTCATTTTTTCAAATTTCTCTTTTCTTGTATTTTAATAGTTTTAATCGAATCACAAAAACACGCATATTTTAAAAATAAAATAAGTACACTAAATATTAATATTTTTCGGGAGCTTTTTAACAGGGCATAGATCAAAGGGATATAAACACAGCTCATGTAAAAAACAACTTATTACAATTTGTTTGGGGTTAAAACCTAGCCCGACCGGACTATAAAGGGGTACGGTAGGCACCAAACTATCCCCTCCATCAAAAAGAAATAGAAGGATATAGACCCATTTGCCTGCTACAGAAACTTCCACGCATGACTGTATAGGATGTAAAAATATAGGGATATATATAACATATAGGAATAATAATTATTATATATTTTATAGTAATAATACGTAGTAACACGTAAACTGTTTACGGATTAAATGTGAAGTATGTCTTGGCTAGATGGTGAAGTATTGAATCGTTAAAAGACCGGAAAAGAATCGATTCTTCGGAAGGCCCTATCCTTTAGCATTGGCGTATTTATCGTCTGCACGTTAAGACGCCGTCTCAGAGAACTTGTTGTGCGAACTCCCCGATGTTCATCATAATAATCGATTTCGACTCAATCGATTATGTTTTTACGTCGATTGATTGACTGTAATCGGAGGTGTATCCCCGATTAGGCACCCCGATACAACCCCGATTGAGATCGGGGTTCAAAAATTTTCACCCCGAACCCCGAACGCCCCGCCCAGAGCCCCGAATTTCGAAACCTGATTGGCAAAATGTGTCCCCATTATGGTCGGGGCCGTTCCCTACATGAAGTACAGTATCCTGCACAAAAATCCGAACACCGATTTAATTATTTAAAGCCACCTATTGGCAGAGTAGCGTTTTTTTTTTTTTTTTTTAAGAGGGAGGGTAGACGGGATGATTGACATGACAGACAGGGCAGGGTTGGGTAAGTCTAGATATTAAAAAATGCCTTAAGGTATTACGCTTTAAGGCAAGTTACAGGTCAGAACATTTTTGCAACCCCCAGGGTGGTGTGTTTTTTTAAACGACAGTTGGAAATTTAGGGCTTGGGCTTGGTAATGTTGCTTACCGAAACAATTTAGCTTATATTCCAGCTGCCTGTGAATGTTTACGTTGTTGTCAATGGCGTAGGGTTAGCCTTTCTAAATGTGATGCTGGAGATCTGTGTTCGATTCCAGATGAAGTGATCCATTATTGTGGTTACCTTACGAGAAATTCTCGTTCATATTTAAAACAATTTTACATCGAGCAATATGCGCTTTTTTTGTTTATTAAATAACTTAAAAAATAATAATTCACTTCGTTCTAAAAAAATTAATATTCCAATCATATTCGAATGAAGAATATTATAATGATACGAAATATTTCGCATTTCCTTATGGAGAATCGGACACTGATCTACGGCGTCACAATCAGAGGCTCTACACATATGCCATCAGTATCGACATAATTGTGCACAGGCAGCTATCTAATTTATTTTGGGTAAGGAATATTACACAGCCTAAATCCAACATTTCCAATTGTCGTAAAAAAAAACACACCACCCTGGGGGTTGCAAAAATGTCCTGACCTGTTACTTGCCTTAAAGCGTGATACCTTAAGGCATAAAAAAAACTTTTTCTAGACTTACCCAACCCTGCCCTATGTGTCCATCACCCCGTCTACCCTACCTCTTAAAGAAAAACAAACCAAAACCCTTTACCCCGCCAATAGGTGGCTTTAAAAAATTAAATCGGTGTTCGGATTTTTGTGCAGGATACTGTACTCCAGGAATAGTAACAGGGGTCCCTTTTGCATTGTAGAGCTTTGAGCTACGCATGTTAAGCTCCATAGCTGGCGTTGTGTCTGTTTGGTCTGGAATTTGAAGGAAGAGAATAGGGGGATACAAAGGTAGTCATTTTGAATTTCGTCTGCTGGTTTTGTAGAGTTAGTCTGCTGTTGGCCACAAAAAAAGCACTGGCGATGCCCTTACCAATGTTGTTTTTCTTGCTGGCACTGCTGTGGTTTATAACAACAGTAGACGAGCTCTACAAAGCCTTAAACAGTGCATTGGATTTGGGGCCATCAAATCACTCAAATCCAGATCAAATTCGAAAACTTCGAGGATTTTGATTGGATTTTCGATTTTGGGAAAAGGAAGTGATTTGATTTGGATTTGACGCAAATTGTCGGAAAAATCAAATCAATTTCAAATTCCAAATCCAAATAATTAAGATTAACTAAATCAATGACCACCAAAGGGCAAAGCGCAGAGGCGAAAGGTCCAATTTCGCTGACACTTTCAGTTCGGCAGTTGTTTTCTTATTCCATCCTACTTGTCATGTCTCATTGGTCATTTTCCCCATTTTACAACTTCTTCCTTCTTTCAATACGCGAGTGTTTGTAACCAGCCACGATTGTGTGTAACATTGAATATATCGTTAACTAGGTGGTTTATTAAAATACATTATATATAGTACTATACTATAATTTTCTCTGCAGGTATAAAATATTTAATTCATATTTCTATTTCCTACTCGGTTTTATATGTTCTCCTTTTCATTAGATTGGCACTACTTAAACGTGATTGTGGCAACTTTTCTGTCCATATCTGATATCTCTCAACTCATTGAAAAATTCAAAGATAATCAAAAGGTAGTATAAGTCCATTTAGGCTAAAAGTGTATAAATTCTGTTTATACTCCATGTTCCAAAGCCTAATAACAGTAATACGTTTTCCTTTGTAGATAAGTTCTAGTTAGGTCTGCAAGTTATGTTTCTTTCTGTTAGGAGTAACACATGAGTGTTACGATAATGTCTAGCCACGTGAGGTGGGCTTGTACATGCCAGCGCTTTGTCATTGTGTGGGGCTGTTTAACATGCATAGAATTATATAATGTATAGTACCTGGTAACTCTATAGATGTGTAAATAATTGTTCCTTACAATTGATTCAATCTGTGGGGATCAAGAGTGCTCTGTATTACAGTCACTAGAAGACAGTAGCGAAGAAGACCAAAGACACTGTTTAGCAGAACCTAAAGAGAGGCCAATGCGTTCCACGGAATGGTTGCACTAGTCCCCAACACTCCGCCTCAAACATACCGTGAGATAATCACATAACAAAATTAAAGAGTCGAAGTGCTGAGAGAAAGACATCTATAAGGGCGTAGTACAAACACGATATGGAGCATGGAGGGATTTACTAAACGACAGCTGTTAGTCCTGGATGAGATGGACTACTCCGGCACTGGAAGAACTCCCAGCTCTGCGCGCAGACGGGAGAAACGCGGCTCGGGCAGTGCCTTGGTGAATGTGTCAGCTAATTGATTCTCGGATGTGATGTACTCCATTTTGATTGCTCCTGCTTTCTCTTGGCTGCGGATGAAGTGATAGCGGACCGCTATGTGCTTCGTTTTCTGTCTCTGGTGAGGGTGTTTGATTAGCTGAATCGCGCTTTGGTTGTCGCACATGATGAGAGTCGGCCCGCTTTTCTTCTGTGAGAGGTCCGGTAAGATGCTCCGAAGCCAGACGGCCGATTTGCAAGTTTCATTGGAAGCAACAAACTCAGCCTCTGTCGTCGACTGTGAGATGCAATCTTGTCGTCGGCTGAACCAGGTCACCGCACCGCCGTTGAGGATGAAGACACTTCCGGAAGTGGAGCGTCGTTCATCTGGGCAACCGGCGTAGTCCGCATCGGTGTATCCAGTGATGGTGCCTGGATTTGATCCGTTGATCGGATGCCGTAGTTAACTGTTCCACGGAGGTAAGAAATCACGCGACGAACTGCTTTCCAATGGGATGAGTCGTGTCTTTCGACGAATCGAGACACCTGTCCGACGGCGTAGGAAATGTCCGGTCTTGTCATCAGCGCCAGGTAGAGTAGACTGCCGACCGCTTGTCTGTAAAGGTCAATACCTGTGCTCTCTGCCTGCTCCCCCTGCGCTGATGGAAGAGTGAGGTGCATGTTGGGTTCGGCTGGTGTCGCCTTAGGGTGACAAGTTGACATGTGAAATCGATGGATGATTTTCGACGTGTAGCGCGACTGGGTGAGGTACAGTTCTCGTTGGAGTCTTTTTCTTGTGATGTCCACTCCCACAAAACGGCCTGGCGTGTAGGATCGGATCTCGAATTCTTCTTTGAGAGCCTCCAGGAGGTCCGTGATGGATGATGGTTGATTACTGGCGATTATCCCGTCATCCACGTAGATGACTAGGAAGGTGGTCTCGTTTTCTCGTTTACGAACGAAGAGGCAAGGGTCGGCATTACTCTGCTTGAACTCCTGTTGATGAAGGAAAGCACTGAATCGCGCGCTCCAGACGTGGGATGCCTGCTTCAGACCGTAGATGGACCTTTTTAGGCGGCACACCTCCGTCTCGTGGCCGGCCACAACAAATCCCTCCGGTTGCTCGAGGTAAATTTCCTCTTCAAGGTCGCCATACAGAAATGCGGTCTTTACGTCGAGCTGTACCATTTCCAGGTCCAGTGCGGCGACGGTTGACATCAGGATGCGGAACGTGTCGTGGGATACGACTGCTGCATACGTCTCATTGTAGTCGATGCCGAGCCGTTGACTGTAACCACATGCTACGAAACGTGCCTTGTAGCGCGGGTCTTCTCCATTGGCAGCTGGTTTGTATTTGAAGGTCCAGCGACCCTTGATTGCTCGCCGTCCATGAGGGAGTGACGTCAAGATCCATGTGTCATTCTTCATGAGCGACTCGTACTCGTCCATCATCCCTGTTTTCCACTTGTTCGCATCTGGGCAGCAGATAGCATCACGGTATTGATCTGGCTCGTACGGTTCGTCGGGATCGTCTTGGTGATCGGCGGTTAGCATGGCGGCCCATTCCCGCCTAGGAATTCGGCCGCGAAGAGATCTGCGAAGTGGCTCCCTCTGATCAGGATCGACCGTGTCTGAAGCCGAATTTACCGTGGAATTTGGTTGTGCGGGGCCTGAAGAAACGTCGGCTACTGATTGGACCGGGTCGTTATAGTTGGGCTGCTCGAGATTGATGGATGATTCACCAGGGACGTCCACGAGTCGGTGTTGTTCGTAGAACTTGGCGTCGCGGCTAATCTTGATTGAATGTCCTACTGGATCCCAAAAACGATAGGCCTTTTTCGTCTCGCAGTAGCCGACGAAGACGCATCGCAGGCTCTTGGTATCCAATTTCCTCCTTTCTGGCTCCGGAATGTGGACGAACGCAATTGAGCCGAAAACGCGTAAATGAGTCACGTCCGGTCGTTCCTTGTGCCAGCGTTCAAAAGGGGTGACCGTTGAGGCCTTACAGAGCACTCTATTCCGAGTGTAGACGACACAGGAAGCTGCCTCTGCCCAGAGGTGAATCGGTAGGTGAGAGTATTTGATGAGGCTTTCAGTTTTGCTGGAGATCTTGTCGGAAGATTTGAAGGGCTCATCTTGATCGTGAGAGTCGTAGAGGTAGCTGCGAGCGCCTTCAGTGACTGTTCGAATTGAACGTTCGGAGACTCCGTCTTGTTGAGGTGTGTGCGGAGCACTGCTTTCGTGTCTGATGCCCTTTTTGTTGAGCCATGCGGCGAACTCGTTGCTGTTCCATTCTCCTCCGCCGTCGGTGCGTAGGACACGAACTAAGTTTCCGGTCTCACCGCGGACGACGTTGATTAATTCCATGAAGCATTGAGCCGCTTCAGATTTCTGTTTCAGAAAACGAATGAAACGGTAGCCGCTGAAGTCGTCGACGAAGATGACGTAGTACAGCATGCCTCTCGACGTTGCCTTCTGCATTGGTCCACATAGATCGGAGTGGATCAGTTCACCGGCGTACGTCGCTCGTTTGCGGCCAGCTGGAAAGGGAAGTCGATGGCTCTTTCCGTACTCACAACCCAAACATGGATCGGTTGGGATGTCTTTGCTGACGACGTCTAAACCGTGGACTGCTCCATCAGATGCCATTCGAAGGATGTTCTTGTACCCGGTGTGAGCGAGTCGTTTGTGCCAGGTGGCGAGGCTGGTGGACAAGGATGAAGGAAAGGCTCCGTCTAATTGCGGTTCGGAAGAACGCCTTGGGCTGATGGCCAACAGGTAAAGAGTTTTACCAACTCTCTCTCCAACCATTGTTAGTCCCTCTTCTTTGGAGGTGAACTCGACTCTAGACGCGGTGAAGGTTGCCGTCCATGCAGCATCAGTTGCAGCCGCAATCGAGAACAGATTCGTTTGTAAACCAGGAACGTAAAGCACGTCCTTTAAAGTAGCGGGTTTCAGCGAGTTGTTGATGTGGATCCAGATGTCAACGTCGCCAGTTCCCAAAACCGGATAGTTGGACGAGCCGATACCCTTGACTGACCAAGTGCCATTCTCCACGGGCGTGAAGTTGGATAGCGTCTCCTTTTGGTCGGTCATGTGGCGAGTGGCTCCAGAGTCAGCAAAGTAGTCACCGTTGCTTCGGGTGGCAAATCGAGAAGTGAATGAGATCATGCTGAAATCCTGTTCTAGAAGACGTGTGTCCATGTTGTTGGTGTCGTAGACGGCCATGGCTCCGTTGTCCTCTTTCTTGAGCTTTACTAAACCGGCCATTTCTTGCATTGCTCGCTGGTGTCGGGCTTTCGTTCGGCATGCGTCAGCTGTGTGGTTTGGCGTCGTAATTCGGTGACAGTATTCACATGCCACGCCTTCGGACTGTCGGTTTTCTTGCGAGCCCTGAAAGTGGTCTGATGGTTTCCATTTCTTGGGATTGCCTTGATTGGGATTGTGAGCGCCCCTCCTCTTCTTAAACAAGCCTCGGTTTGAGTGTGACGAAAAAGGGTTGACAGACTGCTGAGCAAAAAACGCTGCATCGGAGGAAGCTGAAGATGTGCTTGGAACCACCGTGGGAATCTTCCATCTGGCTTTCATTCTTTCTTCCTCGAGTAAGTCAGTAGTGATGGCTGCCAGAGTTTGAGATGTGGCGGGTGCATATCGCAGGTTCGATACGAAGCTTTGATATTCCTCAGGTAGTGTGCAGGTGATTTTGGTCACTATTTGTTGCTCAGTCTGTGGCATGCCCACGTCTTTCAGGCGCTGGGCGAGATTCTTGATCTCGCTGATATGGGTTTTCATGTCGTTGCCCGGCTTGTAGCTGTAGTGGTAATAGCTGGAGAGAAGGCTGTACTGATTGTTAGCAGCGTGCTCAACGTGCTGGGCTGATAGTGCTTCCCACATTTGATGAGCATTTGTGCAGCTGATAAGAAGTAATTGCTGATCCACCTTCACGGTGGATAGGATCAGGCCTCTGGCTTTGCAATCGCGTCTCTTCCAGTCAGCTATGGCAGCTGCGTTGGTGACGTGACCTGGCTGTGGTGGGTCACCACTGGCTGGTCCTCTTTCTTCAACTGGCTTGGTTGAGATACCGGTGACAATCTCTTCCAGGTTGTGCTCTTCAAGAAGGGTCCACAGTCCCAATTTCCAAAGTGGAAAATTTGTCCCATCGTATTGAGCGATATGGCTAACTTCTCTGGGAGTCGTTGAGCTCATTTTATGCTTTGGTTAGGTAGCGTGAAGCTGGGCCCATAACCTGTTAGGAGTAACACATGAGTGTTACGATAATGTCTAGCCACGTGAGGTGGGCTTGTACATGCCAGCGCTTTGTCATTGTGTGGGGCTGTTTAACATGCATAGAATTATATAATGTATAGTACCTGGTAACTCTATAGATGTGTAAATAATTGTTCCTTACAATTGATTCAATCTGTGGGGATCAAGAGTGCTCTGTATTACAGTCACTAGAAGACAGTAGCGAAGAAGACCAAAGACACTGTTTAGCAGAACCTAAAGAGAGGCCAATGCGTTCCACGGAATGGTTGCACTAGTCCCCAACACTTTCTGTTCACATGGTGTTACTGTGAGCCAATTTTAAATTTTGATTGCGACTTATTAGCCAGGTCTAGTTATGTAGTTCAGATGATTAAGGTAATACTTAAATAACTAATATTTTAGAAATCTGAATTCATCAATCGTTTTTAAACTGACATTTTAGAATGAGTACCAGAGGAAACCAAAACGGATCACGAGGTAGTGGTTGCTCACGAGGTGGTAGCTCACAAGGACGTGGAAGCTCAAGAGGACGTGGAAGCTCAGGCAGTGGGCATATCGTTCAATCTACAAATTTTAGCAATACTGCTCTTGCTCAAGGCATTTCTCTAGGAGTCGAAGAAGATGTCCTATTACGTCTATTAGCTGAAGAAGAAGATCACGAGCTATCTATTAATATGGAAACGGAAGATGTCCAGTCGGACCAAGAAACACAACTACCTTCCACGTCCAAGTTACCAGAATGTGCGCATTCCATCCCGATTTTTGAACAAAGCAAATGGCAAGAATGGAGGAAAAACTGTTCATCGGGTAAAGTACTTGCTAAGTGCAAGTTCTGCAGTTCTGGTGGCTCATCATTCCGGAAACAGAGACTCGTTTTCAAACTTTCTACGACATATCAAAAGGAATCACGTGGACGAATAAAGCAACATTTTCACCAAAGTGTCACCTAAACCAAGACTCAACCAATCATCGATGACAACGTTTGTTTTTAATCGAAAGAAAACTTCAAATGCCAAAAAAGAACAATGGGATAAATTGGTTACGTTAATGATCTGCAAGGACAACCTACCCTTCACAATTTTACAGCAAAAGGGGTTTCGAAACTTAATGGCCGCTGCAGTTCCCGATTATAAACTTCCTTGTTACCAAAGAATGCGAGACACTTTAATTCCTAATCTTTACGAGGAGGTTGCAGCAGCAGTAAAAAAACGTCTTGCCTCATCACCTGCATGTTCGGTAATGATGGATTTGTGGTCTTCGAATGCAATGGAGGGATTCTTGGGAGTATTATGTTCCGCAGTGACTTGTGACTATGTACTATTCACAGCATTCCTTGCCCTACGGGAGATGCCAAAGAATCTTACGGCAGCTGCTGTCTTTGCAGAATATGAGTCGTTCATTGAAGATTGGGAAATCAATAAAAAGGTAAATGTTTCAAAAATCAAATCCTTCTGCTAACTGAATCTATTTTTATTGCTTCTGGTTTTCACAGGTAATACAGTGTGTTACAGATAATGCCCGGAACATGGTAGCTGCTTTAAGGCTTCAGCTTCCTACCTTTGTGAACGAGACGGAAGAGGAGTTGGTAGAAATTGAAATTGAAGCCAGAATAAATGTTCCAAATTATCTACTGATGCCCGAGTTTGCGGAATTTATTGGCGAAGCAGATAACGACGACGGAGGAAACAATCCATCGGGATTTCGAAGATCATTTGGCCTTTGACCTGGATTTAGATACGTTACTCAACGATAACAGTTGGAGATATAATGAAACTGGATACAACATTACGGCTTCTGATCACGCAAGATGTTTGCCCCATCACATCCAACTAGCCATCAAAGACGGACTTCTGGTCCTTGAGGACGGTTATTTTATTTTTCTTTGATTCTGTAAGGGACGACCAGCCGCGTTCCTTACATCCCTTTCTCCTTTCCCACGCTTACAACCCTTTTCCCCTCTTCCGCCGATAGGTCATCTACCGATGGCTCCGGCCTTCAATCTCCCTTCTGACTGGCCTTCAAACGTGTGAATTCTTCACATAGGTGTTACATTTATACGCAAAGTATTAATTCCCTTTGTGACACCTCACCCTAAGTGACCTTGCTCCGTCGTATAAAGGTTGCCCTTTTCCCCGATTGTCAGTCAGCATTGTGTCAGTCTTGAGTCAGTCTTGTGTCAGTCTTGTGCCAGTCATGTTTCAGTCACCTTTCGTTCATCTTTGAGTCTCTTTTGCAGTCTTCACCAGTTCACCCTGCAGTCGTCTTCAGTCAAGTCTCCTTTAGTTTTCTGCAGTCTTCGTCAGTAAGTCTCTTTTAATCGGGCTCGTCTTGTTAACTGTTATCTCGGTCTTTATCAAAAACGTTGTGCAACAGTAAACTCATCATCATCACACACAACTATTCCCCATATTCAATATTAAAAGTAAGGAAAACTAGAAAACCATTCCCCATCCTTACAATTCTTTTTCTCATTAAAGGTTTATTTAATCAGAAAGTTGCCAAAGACTAATTGAATCTTCTAGGGAAGATTGTTGGTGGTATTAGAAGAAGTGTTGTGGACACGAAGACGTTATTGAATTGTGTTGGTTTCAAAATTCCAATGTGAAATCAAACCCGCTGGAGTTCGCAATATGGGATGATAAAGGGTTCATTGGAAGCCATAGAAAAGGATCCCAGCATACAATCAAAACTTAACAGCTGTGCTGTTCACGGTTCTCTTACAGCCATACAAATAAAGTGTTTGCGTGAGCTCATCATTTTGCTTGGACCATTTAAACTGGCAACGGATGCATTTAAGAAAGAACACGAAACGTTCGGACTGGTAATACCATTCTGCCTAGATCTAGTAAACAAGTGTAGCCTGGATCCTGAAGTAAATCCTGATGCTCGATCCATCATATCATGTAAAACAGAGGCCAAAGCTCTCCAAAAGTCCGTCAAGGCTAGACTGAGTTACGTTCTTAATGATTCACTCTATTTAATTGGTAAGTGTTAAACTTTTGACTGGGATTAGTTTAATTATTTCATGTTCTTCGCAAATATTTGTAATAATTATTTCTTATGAATAGGATCAATACTAGACCCTCGCATCAAGACATCGTTCATAAAAGCTAGTGGTCTCGACGAGAAAGCTGTTCTCAAAGCAGTCTCAGATGTCATTTTGTCCCGCTATCCAATAACGTGTAGGAAGAAATTTCAAACTTCATTGAAATGTTAACTGAATTTACATTTCCCTGGAAGTGATTTAATGGACTAATTTGTACTTTATTTATAGTTAAGGTGAGAGGAAAGTGAGAGTTCTACCAATGAAAGACGTCAGAATTCACTGGACTCTCAAGAGACTTCAGCGGCTGCGAAGCAAAGTAAATTTAATCGCCCTATGTTGTCCTCGGTTTTGCCTCAATCACAACCTCAGTTTCATGGTGCTAGAGAGAAAGTATTGGAGGAATTTCAAAAATATCTTGCCGAACCCGTGATTGTTAACGACTCAGGAGAATTTGATTTGTCTTATAGTCCTCTGCTATTCTGGAAACTAAAGGCGCACAGATTCTCAGCTCTTTCCCTCATAGCTAGAGACGTGATGGGCGTTCCAGCGTCATCAAGTAATATTGAGTGTGGCTTCAGCACGGCTGTTGATATTAAATCAGCAAAACGGAATGGAATCAAAGCTGGCCTTTTTCAAATGTTGTTGTTTATAAAAAAAGAACTGTCATTTCCTTTCATAATCATTTGCCATTACTACATGGCTGTCACTGTCACTTATCCCAATCTAGTTTGGTTGATATTTTCTTGTGGGTTGGTGCCACCTGTTAACCTTTTTTTTGTTTTGTTTTTTCATTGAAATAAGTAGATAGGTTCCACTTAAAACAGAAGACTTTAAATAGTAAGTTTTGTAGTGTCAGTTGAATAAAGTACTCAGAATAAACAAGTTTGTTTCTTACTTTGGTTTATTATTTTGATTGGGATTTGATTTGGATTTGATTTAATTGAAGTATTTGACAAAAATCAAATCAATTTATGATTGATTTGGATTTGACTCTTTTTCCATTTAACTTGATTTGAAATTCTTAGATTTTTAAAAAAATGATTTGATTTGGATTTGAAAATCGTTGAAATGAATTTGTCAAATCCGGCAAAATTTACCAAATCCAATCCACTGCTAACCACTTTAGAAATTATTCAACTATAAAAAATAATCCCATAAGAGACCCTGTTAAAAAAGGGTGTGGTTTTCCTAAGATGGCGGATAGCAACATTGCCGGACTACAGGAATCCTGCTATCCACGTTCTGCAAGAGGTCTATTGAAAGAGTAACCCAATTTTCCATTTTCTGTTTAGGTCGGTGCGGTTTAGCCGGTATCCGGTAATCCCCACCCCTTAATAATAAGTAATATTTAAATAATGTTTTGCGGGAAAACGGAAAACTCTAAGACCAAAAATAATAAATTTTACACAAATGGATAGCTTTTATTTAAAGAGCTATCCATTTCTGTAAATTCATAAACAAAAATATTTTGGACAAGAAGTTTATTGTAGTTTTTGCGCTTAAGAGATATACTCGATCCTATAGACTTAAGTAACAATTTTCTTTGTTTTTTTAAATTTTTTTGTGTATGAATATTTTTTCATAAATTATATAGAAATAGAAAGTGCTTATCAAGAGCTATCCATTTCTATAAAATGTATTTATTTTTGTCTTATAGTTTCTCCGCAAAAAAATATTTTAATTTCACGTATTACTTGGAGATGGGGGATACCTTAGACCCGCTAAACCACACCGACCTACCTGAAAAGTGGCGAAGCGGTTTACTTCTCCAATAAGTACTTTTTAAGCAATATTTTTACAGAAATGGATAGATCTTATCAAGATGTATCCTTTCGTATAATTGTTAAAACTTTTGAAGAACTAAAGTTAAAGAGAGTTTCAGAAATAAGGTCTTAGTCTAATTAAGCCAAAAAGGGTAAGAAGGGGCTTCGCTTGGCGTTTCGTTACATCACTCCCCGTTATACCAGATTGCGTCCCGCAATCCAAAAGAAAATTCAGAGACCTGCCAATTGGATGCTCCTTGGTTGGTAAACCGATCTAGGTGGAGGACGTGTGGATTTACAACAACATTTCCATATCAAACCACAAAATCCGAGGGGGTAACAAGATTGAGCGATCAGTAGGAAGATAGCGATGAGCAGGATGATGAATGAGTAGACTTTAAAATTCTCGAACTAATTGGTAAAGGTTGCGAGACCTGCTTTTCGGCAGCGGATACGACGATAGCCGATGTCCCTGCCATTTGATTGGAACCAGTTATAGAGTGTTCGTTCATTGAGGCTGTGATATCAGCCATGATACCCATCGGATTAATGTGGGCTTCCGAATAAGCGGGATTGGTTTGATGTTGGTACTCGAAGAAATTGACGTCCTGGTATCGGAAAGCGTCGGCCAAATCGCACTGTGGGATGACGGCAGATGCTTCGACCGGTTGCTACGCGTTTATGCGATAGGCGTGAGGGTTGTCGTTGAAATTCACGATTTCTCCAGCCCAGTAGAATGGCGTGAGTTCCCAACCTGACCGGCAAATCGGGAAATTGTCAAACCGTGGTTGAGGTCCATAATTTTTTGTCTCCGTCGTGAAATTGGCTGTTGTAAGGGTCCATTGTTCCATTGTAGGGCTGAAACAATGTTTCCGGTTGCAATTAGTTTGACTTATTGCCGAAGACCAAGCTCTTCGGCTACCAGCCATCTATTGTATTGGGCCGTTGAAACAGCTTTTGCGTGTTTAGCACGTCGTTGGTCACACTGCATGCTCTGTATGATGCGGATGAGCTCCTTTTCGTGGCGGATGACAGCGTCCTTTAGGTACTGAATCCTTGCGCTTTGTCGGTCCAAGGATGTTGATGGTTCTTGCGATGTTGACGTCCAAGGACGAAACATATTTAGTAGAGTCCAAGGACTCTACTAAATATGAAAGACAATTAACAGACATTACCTATCCTCTTTTCGGATTAAGTCAGAGAATACCGCATTCAAGTGAACGCTCTTCAAGATAACGATATTCAAGAGTCCGATTCGAAGACAGACATACCAGTAGAGAGTCGAGTCGTGACAGAAGTCTCAGTCGGAGCAGAGAGAGCAGTCCATATCACAGAAATTACAATTCAAGACAAAGAGACAGTACCTAATCGCGGTACAGACAACCTAAATATCAAACCTATCAACGCCCACCATACAGAAACACATATCCAACGATACTTTAGCGCCCTGGGTGTAACTTCTACAATTTTTTCATGTTAAGATAACTTTTAGAGCACTTTCTCTTCTGATAAAGGAAAAAAGAAAAAAAGATTTAGTCCTGATCAGTAAAAAGATATTCAAGTTTTCCTAAGACCCGTAGCGCCATAAGAATGCACTAAAAAACGAGGGTGTACCTAATCGTTTGGTGGGTACTGTACGTTATGGAAAATTTAAATAAACATTGTAACTTAGGATTAGATTTCTTATCCAACAATAATGTAAAGATTAACACTAGAGATAGGCAAATATGTTATGATCACTTTGGAATAAAAGATACTTTGGGAGTAATACCCTACCCATTTAAAGCCTAACATTTAGCAAAGCAGGTATACATATTCCACAAATTCCAGTCGATAGAGAAGACGATGACCTTAAACCAAAAAAATTATCGTAATTTAGAATCCTTTGCCCAATGAGACTTTAACAATACAACTGAGCAGACAAACAATACCGTTGAAGAACAAGTACTTAATATGTCAGATGAATACGAAACAAAATTTGTATTTTATTGAAGAAACACTCAAATCTTTTTGCAGACAAAGAATCTGATTTAGGTCTAGCAACAGATGTGAAAAATCACATCACCATTGGTCATCACTCCCCCATTAATAAAAGACTACGAAGAACACCCGAGGCCCTAAAACTCGTCGTTAAGACTAAGATAGAAGTAATGCTAAGTAACAAAATAATAAGAGAATGTCAAAGCCTTTTTGCTGCAGCCCTAGTGATAGTACCAAAAAGACGGAGAGATGGGTATGTGCATCGGCTACAGAGCTTTAAATAAAACTACTGTCAAGGATAAATATCCTGGACCTAGGATAGATGACACAATCGACGCGTTGTGTGGGTCTGTCTATTTTTCAACATTGGACTTGCTGAGCGGCTACTAACAAATTGAAATCGAAGAAAGTGACAAACAAAAAACAGCTTTCATATGTGGATTTGGCCAATACGAATTTAATCGGATGCCGTTTGGACTAACAAATGCGCCAAGCACTTTTCAACGAGCTATGAATAACATCTTGAAAACAGAATTGTACAAATTTGCATTGGACTATTTAGATGACATCATAGTGTTTAGTAGTTCAATTACTGATCATGTGACACACTTCAAAGTGTTTTCAAATTTCTCAAACCAGCGGGTTCAAAACTAAAAAGAAATAAATGTTAATTTTTCAAAAGGGGAACTCGATTTTTTATGGTACATTGTATCCAAGAAAGGAATAACACAAGTACGAAAAAATTAGATGCAATTATTAAATACCCCGCCCAAGGAACGTAAAAGAATTGAGCTCATTTTTAGGTCCAGCTAGCTATTACAGAAAATTCATACGGGAATTTGCTGATAAGACCATCCATTAACTGTGCTCACTAGGAAGTCAGCGGAATGGAAATGGGGGGAGGAACAAAGGGACGCCTTTAACTGTTTTAAGAACTAACTCATTCTAATCTTGTTCTAGGCTATTCGGATTTTACTCGAGGATTTATCATTTACACGGATGCTTCACGATACGGAATAGGAGCAGTTTTTGCACAAGTACAGCCTCCACCGCAATCAGCGGATTCAGCGGAGTCCAACGGACAAGAGCTAGGTGAATCGGACGGCGTAGAATTCGTCATAACCTGCACCTCTAAACATCTGAACGACCGCGATGCGAAGTGGTCAACCACAGAGAAAAAGGTCATACGCCATCATTCACGTCATCGACGTATTTAGGACGTACCTATATGGGCGTAAGTTCACAGTTTTTACTGATCATAGACCTTTAGAATGGCTAATGAGTAAAACAGAACCAGCAGGAAGATTAGCCAGATGGGCGCGAAAATCCAAAAATTTGACATCGTTATTGGACAACGGCCAGGGAAGTCACATCGAAATTCTGACACTCTTAGCCGTACTCCAATAATGCTGATAGCTAAAATAGAAACATGGTCAACAGGTACAAAAGAGAAAACAGTAAAAAGCGAAAGCGAAAAGACCAAAGAAAAACATGTAACTTTCAAGGAAGAAAATTTAAGAATCAATAGACGCAGAAAGGTTCATTGCATTCCAACACACAGATAAGTATTGCCGAACAATACTACAAGAAATGGCAAAGGTCAACTCAGACAAATATGTTAGGAATAATTTTAAGGTAATGGAAAAAGGAATATTGACAGATATCAGAGAACGAAGTGTTGTGCCATTCAGATTGGTGCCACAAATATTACAAGAAAATCATGATAATATATTAGCAGGACATCTAGGGATAGGAAAAACTCTAGCTAGACTTCAGAGGCAATACAAATGGCCATGCATGCGTCCCTCCGTCATAGAATATGTCAGAAGCTGTTTGAAATGCAATAAAAGAAAAGCGGTAGGGGAAAGTAAAGCGCTATTGCAACCCTTACCCCCAGTCAAATGGATTTGGGAAAGAATAGCGATAGATATAGTGGGTCCAATCCAATTCAAGAATGGGCGAAGGGATACAGGTACAGTATCCTCCACAAAAAAGAGGCACCCCCCCGGTAGCCCAAAAAATAAAAATTATTTATGAGCGCTAGATGGCATAGTTTTTAATTGCAAAATACAAACAAAAAAAAGCATGCAACTTTTTTTTTGTTTGTTTTGACTACAAAAACGAGACTGTTGCCATGATTTCAGTATTTTTTGCTGCGAGCAAAATTTGGAAAACGGAGAATTCTAGAAAAAAGTCAGGGAAAGGCTAACCTCTGAATTGTTACCTTTCCCCCACCCCGACTTTTTCTCAAGTTTTCCGTTTTCCATATTTTTTCACGACATGAAAACTTATTGGAAACCATGGCAACCATTTAAAGCTGTCTGATTTCGACGGACGCGAAAGATTCCCGAAACAAAGAAGAAGATTTTGCCCATACACAGACCGCTTGGCAAGATCTTACTGAAAAAGACGCTTATCGTAAAAAATTAGCGAATAACAAAAAGACTTATATTATGCTTTGAAGCTAACGGCTGGTGGATGAAATATTAAACATATTTCATTTGTCAGTTTGTTTAAATTAAATGAATCCTCTTTTTAAAATTTTTTTTAAAAATGTTTTCTTAGATTTATTTTCTAAATGCTATAATTTTATCCGTCTTTTAAAATCGTCTGTAACCAATAAGTTTTCATGTTGCGAAAATAAGAAAAACGGAAAACTGAAGAAAAAAGTTGGGGTGGGGGAAAGGTAATAATTCAGAGGTTAGCCTTTCCCCAACTTTTTTCTCGAATTCTCCGTTTTCCAAATTTTGCTCGCAGCAAAAAATACTGAAATCATGGCAACCGTCTCGTTTTTGCAGTCAAAACAAACAAAAAAAAAAGTTGCATGCTTTTTTTTGTTTGTATTTTGCAATTAAAAACTATGCCATCTAGCGCCTCATAAATAATTTTTATTTTTTGGGCTACCGGGGGATGCCTCTTTTTTGTGGAGGATACTGTACATATTAGTTCATTCAGATTATGCCAGTCGTTTTGTCTTTACAGTTCCAATGAAGAATCAGACTGCCCAGACAATTGCGACGGTTTAAGTTAATAAGATATTTACAAAATACGGATCCCCAGAAGTAGTTCTAACAGACCAAGGTACAAACTTTCGATCTAGTTTTATACAAGAAATATGTAAGCAATTTAGAATTAAACAAATAAGAACTACGGACTATCACCCACAAACTACAGATTGGTGGAGAGGTTCAACCGGACTTTTTGCGACATGCTAGCTTGCTAGGTCGCAGATGAACCCAAAAATTTTGAAAAATATCTTTTATTCGTCACTTTTGCCTACAACACGGCAAAATAATCCTCAACACAAGAAGCTTTATTCTTTCTATTCTTTGGACGAGAACCAAACGATATCAAGATGAACAGTAGATACGAGTGTAACATATTCACAGCAGTGGGAGAAGCCTCAAAACTGGCAAGAGACCATCTCTTTAAAGCAGAAACCAGACAGAAAAACTATTACGACAGAGGCGTAAAAACAACAAAATACAACATAGGTGACTTTTTTTTACTTAACGCGCCAAACAACAGTAGGAAAAATTCATAAACCGATGGAATGGCTCATTTCAAATTTTGTCGAGAATTACGACTCTGTCTTGTAGTCTCAATCAGTATATTGCAAGAACAAACAAGTACAGACCTTTTTAGAGAAAAAGGAAGGGAAAAAGAGCGCTCTTTGACCGACCACTGTTCTCCTTTTAAGTTTAGACAAAAAAACCCTTTTTCTTCCCCGAACAGAAGGGGGTGAACCAGGAAGGGGAGGGGAAAGTGTGCAACGTTGTGACATGGCAATAATTGGGAGGACAATAATTTCCGACATACTCCCGGCCCGAGAGTTTTCTTATTCTTTCGCCATGATCCTGATGCGTTTCTTCACGTCAGTTGCCGCCCTACGTTTGGGACGGGGAGAAATTTCTTGAGCGCTGGATGCGGATTCAGTTTTAGGAGGTGGAGAGACCTTGTTCCATTGTTTATGTTACTTCCAAGGGGTACAATTTGGAGATCGGACGGTTTGTTTTCCCTTCGGCTGTGCGGATAAAGGCGGCGCGGACTTCATCGTCAGGGCTGACAATAAGTTCTTCGACGACGGCTAGCTTCCAGTCGATCCTTGGACCTTCGTTGTGCACCAGAACAACATCGCCGATTTAGACACGAAGTTCGGGTCGTTTGTTGCATGTGATGTGGCGTTCGTGGAGGCTGGTTATATAATAATTTTGCCAGCGTGACCAGAAGGATTTAAGGATTCTCTGGCGACGGGAAAACATGTTCAGAAGATGGGAAGGCTTCTCACCGAAAGTGGGGTTCAATAATTCCTCTTCCGTGATTTGATCGTAGGGAAGGGAAGTCAGGCGACCACCATACAGAAGGTGAGAAGGAGTGAGTGCCTGAGGATCGTTCATGTCAGATGAGACGTAAGTGAGTGGGCGGTCATTTAAAATGGCCTCAATCTCGGCGACGATCGTGCGGAACTCATTGAATTTGAGTCGTGTGCAGCCAAGCATCTTCTTTAAGGTCTCTTTGGTAAGACCGACGAGGCGTTCCCAAAAACCGCCATACCATGGGGCTCGCTTCGGGATGAAACGCCATTCAATCTGGCAGTCGGAAAAATATCTCGCGACCTCAGGGCTATTGAAGAGCTTTTTGAAAACACGAGCGGCGCATTCAAAGGTAGTTACGTTATCCGAAATTATTATTCTCGGTTGGAAATGATACGAAATTAAGCTTCGGAAGGCTAATAGAAAGTTAGCTGTAGTGTGGTCTTCTGTCAGTTCGAGATGGATAGCGTGGGACGTAGTACAAGTAAAAAGGCAAATGTCTGATGAATTGTTGTCTGATGGAGGGAATAAAAAAAACGTTGACGAATATGACGAATCGTGATGCTGACTCCCGAATGAAGTGATCGTTCGTGGTGGTATCGAATTATGAGACGTGTGAGATCAGCGTTCTTCGGTAAAAGAACAGGATTCTGCGCCACCCTGGAAATATCGGCGTTGAGCAAACGACCTCGGCACCAAATTACCAAGTCATCGTCCAGATAGAGGTCCAGTTGAGTCACTAATGGCGGGCGGCATCCATTTTTGTCACCGCGAAGATACTCAGTTCGGCAGCGAGAAAATGGAATTGAAATGAGCGAATCCTTGGGAGTTCGGCATGTAGGAGTTTTTTTTGCTGTAAGAAGACTTCGAATCCATTCTTCTTTTTTAAGACGGAAATTTCTCAACTGACGAAACACAAGGGCCGTGGCCCTTCTCAGAGAAGACCAATTGAAACGATCGATTTCCATGACGGTTGAAACATCAATCGCTAAAGGAAGACGAGCTCGTGCTGCTTTAGCTGAGATTTCGGCCAAATGAAGCACCTTTGTAGAATTGAGGTTCGAGACGTTCCACTGCGGCCAATTTTCACGAACAGTTAGCCACGATGGTCCACTGATCCAGATGGAAGAAGTTTTTAGTTGTTGCAGGGTTACGCCTCTTGTTAACAGATTGGCGGGATTGGACGCAGTTGGGCAATAATGCCACATTACCGAGTAAAGTCGGTTGAAGTTCAGAATGGTTGAGACGCGATTGGAAACGAAGAGAGTCTTGATGCGATCATTCGTGGAGAGCCAGTACAGTACAATTTGGCTATCTGAACACATGGTGACTGATAGAGAAATGGCGAGTTCTTTTAAAGGCATTGATGATTAAGCTCGCGAGGAGGGTACCGACGACGGCCGCAATTATTTCCAGTTGAGGAAGAGTCAGCTGCGGGCCGTTGCCTTTCAATGGTGCAACTCTGGCTTTCGACATGACAAATGAGCTGTGATCACCATCCAGAAGATAAGCAACGGCACCATACGCTTGTTGGCTAGCGTCAACGAAGACATGGAGAGAATGAACGCGATTTTTTGTTCCAAAATAGGAACGGAGAATCTTCGGGCTAGCGTTGGCGAGTAAACGAGCAAGGAGGATCCATCTATCCAAGAATGGAGGACGTAAGGAGTCGTCCCAGTTAACCTTTTCTTCCAGATTTCCTGAATGAGGATTCAAGCTGGTATTGAAAGTGGAGAAATGAATCCGAGCGGATCGTACATTGACGATATTCCTCGAAGAAGATCTCGCTTTGTAGCTGTAGGCAAACAGAATGGTGAAAGATCTACGACTGGCAGCTCTAAAACGTCAGTTGAACGGTTCCATAATAAACCGAGAGTTTTGGTGAGAGTTGAAATATCTGTGATGCCATCGAGTGTTTCCTGCTTGTTGAGTGAGGGACCGTTAAATGCCCATGACTGTAGAGACAAAGAGGCTGCTGCAAATATGGAACAAGATTCTGTACAGTAGTTTAAAGCTTCAGGTATAGTTTCAGAACCCGAAATCAGGTTGTCCACGTAGATGTGTGATTCAATGTCAACACTGACTGGGGTTGAAAACCCTTGAAGATACTTCTTGATGACCGAGTTGAGGATAAACGGACTGCTACTAACTCCGAACGGAATTACTTTGAAACGGTAAATCAGCGATCAGCTTCGTGAAGTTGTATCTTGTGAAAGGCTTTTTCGACGTCTGCAGAAAGACCAATACGGTGGGTATGAAATCCAAGGAGCATATAAAGAATGTCTTTCTGAAGGGGCGGCCTAGTCAGGTGGCAGTCATTGAGACTCGCTCCAGATCGTGTTCTACAGGAGCAGTCATACACGATGCGGATAGGAGTAGTTTTGGAATCCTTTTGAATAGCAAAATGCGGGATGTAGTGGCTTCCTCGTTGGGTTGGGAGATCACGAGGCACCTTTACAATAAAGCCAGCATTAAGTTGATCGCGGATGATTTCACTGTAAAGCTGAAGCATCGGTGGTTTCTTCAGAAAGCTGCTAACTGTGTGGCGAGTTCGTCGTTGGCAGATTAAATAATTAGAGGGCAGCTCTAGATGGATAGTTTTCCATGGTAATTTGGCTGTGTTCTGATTGTGTACAAAGGAAATGGAATCGGATTGATAAGCTGCCATTGAATCAGCATTCTTAGCATCCGGAAGAATGCCCAGAGTTTCAAGTGACCACAATCGAGTGATGTCATCCTATTAAATAGCGGAGATGTGATAGGAGGAACCCTGTGATGGAGTGACGGTGTCGGGAAGTGGCCCAGAAACAAGATAACCGATGAAACTGTTGACGGCCGTAGGACATTTGCCGTGGATGCTCTCATCGCCAACAATGGACCAGTAAGAATCGGCTCCAATCAAAATATAGATTGAGAATCGATCATTAACTGATGTAGGATGAGCCAGTTGTAGATCTTTGACATGAGGCAATGAAGAGAGGATCGCTCGATGAGGATCTTCCAACGGATCGAAAATGGAATTGAGAACCACAGCTTTAATTTGAATACGCTCACCATTCAGACCGTTGAGCCAAAAGTGTACGACGTCGAAGTAGCTGGGCTCTGTGGCGGTGGCGGCTAGCCCCTTGAAACCAGAAAGAGAGAGTAAGACTTGTCCGGTTGGATGAAGACGAAGCATTTTGAGCGAGCCTTAATCGATTAGTATATTGGCAAGAAAGGATACTACATGAGAACAGACAGTAGCGACTGCTGTCTTAAGAAAAACGAATGGTAGTGATTCCGTTGTCATTGTTGCTATGACTCTGGGGGATGATTTGGAAATTAGGCATACCGTATGAGCGGAGGTACCAACACCCTTGTCGGAGTGGAGACTTGTGTGGTGTGGACGATGGCAATGAAAACAGCGGAAACGAGACGGACAGTCTTTGGGATTGGTGTGTCCGGAATTGAGACAGTTGAGACAGAGTTTCTTTATCTTGACGAGTTTTGCTTGTTCCTCCGGTCCCTTTATTTCAATGCACCGTGTTGGTGTATGTTCACCAAAGTAAAATGGACACAGCTTTCTCTTATTCGGCTGAATTTGTTGAGATGTTCCGAACAGAACTTGCTTCGTTTCCGAACGAGCTGGTGACGGCAAGTCACAGGAATCATCCATGATTTCTATTTCACGTTTGATAGCTGTTCGTAGTTCGTCGAGAGTCCATTCTGCGTTTCCTTGGTGGCGTGTGAGATTTCTGCGAACGTTGAATTCAAGTTTATCGACCAGAAGACAGACTAAGAGATCTCCGTAAGAAGTGGGTGCTGTGCCAAGAGCTTCGAGGCCTCGAATATGAGATTGAAGTTGGTCTGCAAATGAACGTAGGCTTGAGCGAGTCGAATTTGCGGTAGGCAGATTGATTAGTGCTTTATAATGAGCGGTTACGAATTTTTTGGGTTGACTATAACGTTCGCGAAGGAGATCTTTTGCTTTGAGGTAATTTTCATTGGAGAAGGTAAGGCCAAGAAGGGAGAATTTGGCTTCTCCTTCGAGTTTGGAGATAAGGAAATTAAATTTAGTGGCTCCTCCGTAGTTTTTAGCATCTACTTCCGCTTCAAATACGTCCCAAAAAATGGACCAGAAAAGAATATCCCCTTTGAAGATTGGCAGTTCCAATTTGGGAAGGGCACTAGCTGAAGGAGCAGTTGTAGCAGTAGCTGGAACTGCTGGAACAAGAGCAGCGTTCGCGGAATGTTCGGCAGCTTGCAGTGGGTTCATTTGGAACGTAAAATTGTCTAAAGCATCACGAAAAACTTGGTTGTGTTGGTCAGTGTTATCCATCACAACTTGCAAATCTACAGCATCGGTTTCCTCAAAAATGTTGGAATCAAAACCTTCGATAATCGCAAACTTGGCTTCAAGGTCGGTTAAATTTCATGTTAGTTCGTGGATCTTTTGTAATCTACTTCGGGTAGCATCAGCCAGGATAACAGTGATCATGTTTATTGCTCGCGTAGCAGCTGCGCGATTGCCTCCGCGTTGAGCGATGAGACGAGCAATGTCTGCCATCTTGATAGAAGTATGTTACTTAATTAATTTTGGAAGAGCTTTGTACAGTGACGGAGAGGATGGTAATTATGAGGGATCACCCAACGAAATAAATGCTCTACGATCAGAAAGAAGCGCGTTAGCCGGAATTGATGAAGTTGATTCAGTATCTAGGGACCCAGTAAAGCTCCGACCGAAAAACACAAATGACTAACGACCAAGAGAGTAAGGATCGCCGATGTTTAGACTTCTATATTTTCTTCGATGGCGAGTTGCAAAACGTCGTAATCTGGTTCTTCTTCAAGATCGGGAGGAATTGAGGACTTCCTTTCAATAAAAATGGCACTTGCAATTTCCTTCGTATGTTTGCTCAAGGCCGTTTGATTAGCAGGTTGATTCGGTGGAGTCTTTAAATTCTGGCGACGATCTTGTGTCTCCTTTAAGATTTTTCCGGCAGCCTGAATCAAAGCCGTGCGATTAGCAGCAGGGATTTGATTTGCACGTTCAGAGATTTGTCTTTTGTACACGGTGGCTTCACGGCGTGGCGCCCTTTTTTCTTCATGGACCGCAGCCCGTATTTGTTGACTCAATTGGCTGATGCGTCGTCGTGGCATAAAAGTGTCATCAAGATCAATCAGAGAAATAATTCTGACCCAATGAATCTTCGACCGAATAAGCCAGTGAGGGCAATCGACCAGAAGACTAGGACCACGAGAATTGAAGATAAATTTCTGAAAGAGGATGAATAAAGAGAAAGGAATGCTGAAGTCGTAACGTGTGGTAGACGACGATGGAGCTTGCCTTAAGTAATGGCTGCTGTCGGACAACGTGGAAAGTGTCGTGCAAGGAGGTGTAGTGCTGTGCGTAGCCACGCAATCTTAGCGAGGGAGGGGCTCAGACGAAAGATTTAAAGAATTCAACGACCGAATAATCAAAATAGACCAACGACCAGAAAAATAGAAATATCGACTCAATCAGCCACCAAATGGTGAGAAAAAGAAAACAAATGAGATTTGAGAAACTGCTTTGATAAGCGAGCAGTGTAGAGATTACTGTGATAAGCGAGTAGTAGAGTGTTCAAGAAAATGAATGGAATGACTGAGATCGTTAAAGGATCCTGATTCCGGCACCAAAATGTCGAGAATTACGACTCTGTCTTGTAGTCTCAATCAGTATATTGCAAAAACAAACAAGTACAGACCTTTTTAGAGAAAAAAAAGGGGAAAAGAGCGCTCTTTGAGCGACCACTTTTCTCCTGTTAAGTTCAGACAAAAAATAACCCTTTTTCTTCCCCGAACAGAAGGGGGTGAACCACGAATGGGAGGGGCAAGTGTGCAACGTTGTGACATGGCAATAATTGGGAGGACAATAATTTCCGACAAATTTCTCGAAACTTCTTGAATATCAACTATGAAATCCAAAAAACCAAAAACAAAAAAGTGAAAGCTGTGGTACACGCTAACCGTCTAAAACTTAATATTCCAAGAAAACAAGAAACAACACAGGAAGACGAAATAATACATATCCCAATAAACCTATCGGAAAATGTGGAAGCTCAACGAAGACAGCAACTACACAAAATAGCAACACATTCACGACACCGTCCAGGCAGGCCAAGGAAACACCAGCAAATTCATCAAAGAAGAATTGACATCAAACCCCGCAGAAAAATGGCAACAAAAGAAGACGTAAATTCCATAATGCCGAACCCATATGGTGACAAAATCCTAAACGATCATAAAGCAAACAGCCGATACAACTTATGAAAGCGTTTTGAAGAACAAAATTACTAAATCCTTACATTTTTTTACAGATGCAAACACTACTACTCCTTCATTGCTTCCTTCACTCACTTAACCCTACCTACCCTATCTATGCACCCGTCTGCGATTGCAATTACGTGAAAATTCAAGGAATCCTGAACATCAAATCGCCTTACTACTGTAACAACGAAAAACTGAAACACAACACTCACCGAGGATACCGACTAACTACACGTTGGTGACTAAGCAGAAACCAGTAGCCACTTGGAAAAGATGGGCATGCAGACAATGGACTAAAACAAAGAAAATAACTGGGTCATTCTGGATTGGATCCTTCGACACAGCATATTCGCAAGAAACACATCTAATAAATCCTGGAATGCTGGCGGATGGTCAATGACAAAAAATACGGCAAAAGTAACATGCAGGTTGGATCAACATGACTCAGCTTTACACGTGAAGGTAAGTGGTACGCCATTAAGGAGTATCAGACCCTCAACCCAAACAGCACACTGACGTCTTTTAAAGGATATTTATTCATCATAACGGCACTACTAGGATTTCTTTATTCTGTCCTGAAATCCTTCAATGACGACTAAAGGCGATTTTAGCAGGTGTTGATGACCGGTAAAAACTGCTCTAATACACGTATTTTTATGGTCACCAAAGCTCTCATTTTGGCATTCACTGGGACGACTTTTTCCTCTATAAAAAAAATTCAAAAAGAAGTTTTCTACCATCGGATTCGAATACGGGTCTCCCGCATGTCAGTCGAGGGCCCATTTCCATCATGGTGCACCAAACCCCGAAGCTGAGGATCTCCCCCCTCTTCCCGTAGAAACTCCATACTCAGTAGATTAGTAGACTCTTTCCTATTTATGCAATTTATGTAATTTTAGTTATATTTTTAAATGCACCCACCCCATACATGTTTATTCCCCTTCCGGAAACCACTCCATAAACCTAACCATATACGCAACTTTCATTTATGTTCAGGTATTTTTAGACTGACACATATTACAGTGAAATAGTTTTGGCTTCCATCATTAAGAAATGAATTTTTGAATAAAATTTAGCATTTAATAAATCTACACCTTGTGTTCTTTGACCAAAATACCTGAAGAGAAACATAACTATTATGAGTTTCGATCATTGGATTCCCGCATCGTAGACTGAGCTTCTTGTTGTTAACCAATCACAACGTATTAAAAAAGAAATTCTGGATTATTATTTGATGTGGTGTAGGTAATTCTTACAAAATTGAGCCCCAACGCTACACTGTTAATTGTGGAAACGTGACTTTTAAAGAAATTGATCAAAATAAGACGTCTTCAGAGGGACGTGATTAATTTTTTAAAAGGACCGTGGCTGAAGCGTGTCCTTATAACGTCCTCTGGCGGTCCAGTACTGCACGTCCTAGAAATACAGATTTAGGATGAGTTTCTGCATTGAATTGTTATGTGGGAACTGTGAAGCAGAACAAATCACACATGCCAGGAGAAACCTGACCGTCCAATTGAAAGCCCTTTTGAACTGTTAAATACCACACAGAAGGAAGGACAGTTCATACAAAACCAAAACACTATTGTATGCGGAGAAAGAACAACAAACAACTCATACTCCCAGCTACCGTTAAAATGAAATGGTTACTTGGAAATTTCGCAAACACCGGAAACGGATAATACCAGCCGTCTCTACGACAACAATCGGCAGCTCGAGGTATCATTACTTAACAAACCAAACAAAGAAATTCCATCAATTGGATACAAAGTAATTGGAATTCCTTTAACATACCTGACATTTCTTGCAGGAACAACAAAAATATTATATGAGATGTTCAAAAACACGCTAGCTACATGCCTTCAAAATAACAACCTTGATTCTTCAGCATGCAACGGCTACAAGGAATTGTACCAGTCTAGACCAAAACGTTGGATTGTCTAAGAAGTCCAATTTCTATTGAAAAGCCCATTCGAAGGTAAGCAATTTGACAACCGACTATACAGCATCTAATACGCCTGGGGAACTACAAGATCGGTGCATAGAAAAACGGTAGTAATCAAGGAAGGAGGATAATAGTACAAAAGAATGCAACCGTCTATAATATTTACGAACCGGGAAGCAGCAACCCCATAATAGTTTACAATCAACTTTCAAAGGATGACCCTCTACCATCCAGGTCAGAATTTGAATACATTATCAACCAGACTATACGAATATAAAAAAGAAACATCTGCATCACGGAGACAGAGGAAGACCGCATATTTGCAGCAATCTGTTTGGAAGATTCAACCAGACGGATACTGGAGAAAGAAAACAGTTACTTAATCTCTCAAAAATGACATATGTGTCTCACGTTATGAATTAACCAGACCTTAAAACTAGAACAATGCACTACAGAAGATGACATCAAAGAAAATCAATGGATTTTTAAAACAATTATCACCAACCCTGATATAATAGAAAATTTCCTAGACGCAACACTAGAAGATATACAGGAAGTCCGACAAGAACAACGAAAAGTAATCATTTGTCCTATTTAAAAAAAGCAATTGTCCAATTAACTAACCTACATCTAAAGAAATCCTTAAAATAAATTACGGCATTGGAAATATTTTTTGGGACATGATTGCCTGGGGGTGATTGAAAAATGGAAAGGAACCAAACAAAAAATGCGTCAGACATCACGGACTGACTGACGGACGGACTGAATACGGTAAAGAATACTCCAATTAACAAAAAAAAAAGGGAAAGACGAAAACAACAATATATTCAAGGCCAATGAATTTATTACTAACACTAAAGACACAACAAAAACAAGTAAAAACCCGACGGGAAATCACTAGCTTTTAGACCACAAACCAGAATAAGGATCAAAACGGTCATCATTATCAAACAATCTTTCCATTTCTTGCCGATGAGCCAGCTGATGCTCAAAATCTTCCTGGAACTTTTATGGCAGGAAGACAGCCGACCTCAAAGTAGGATAAAATATATCCTCGCCTGACTCTAGCCACCACAAGAGTCTTGCGAGGTGCTGAGGATAAATATTCCGGTATTTCGCATACCTAGGATAACGGCTAAACAAAGGAAAGACCTTAAAAAACAAAAGCAATAAATAAAAGAAAACAATCTTACATATAATAATGGTCGTTCATCCAGACTCTTCTGTGTCCAAAATCATAAGATACTCTTCTGTATCCAAAATCATAAGATACTCTTCTGTATCCAAAATCATAAGACAAGGGAGGAGCGTATGGAGCATTCGAAAACGAAAAAAGCAAGAGCTGCACCATCAACTCCTTGTCCTCAGGCTGAAATCTCAAAAACAAGCAATATGGGTATGGAAGCAACAACTTTTCCACGAGTTCGAGCACATCGTTGAAGTTGCCATGGTGAAAGTAGAAACTCAAAATAACCCACTTCCATTTTCAACAACGAGCAAGGGCAAGAGTATAGGAACAACGAGAACCGATTCAAAAGATCGTCCAGAAAAAACTAAAACAATCCCATCTAGAAGAATTGGATCAAGAAAAACCAGGAAAAGTAGGCGAGTGATGGAAACTTAAAATCTATTGCGACATTCCCGATGAAAAAGGAAAACGGAGGTAACCAATTGTATACACATAGCTCGTAACAACAAAAGACAGTTAAGGGAAGAAAATTGGTTAAAACTGGTGACAGGTAAAAGAAAAACAAGTTTTACTTTTCTTAGGCTGCGCTCTTTTTGCTTCTCTGCCATAAAAAAAGGATGCTGTTTAGCAGTGTTTTTTTCTTCAAGTTTTTTGTCCTGTCACCGGTGTGTTTTTTTATCCTCTTTCGCCCAAACAGAAGGATTTAGGTAATTTAATTTTAATTTAACAAAACACTTAAGGTAAATAAAACGAACAAAAAAACACTGCTAAACAGCACCAAATTTCCTTTCCTTTCTAGCATTTTCAAAAAGTTCTAGAATTTTTTCTTTTAGGATTAAGACATTTCTTAAAAATGAGCTATACTTCTAACATTGTTTTCTATAGAAATAAAAATATTTATGGCTGTAACTTAGTTACATATTCCCTAAGAATGTAAAAAAACCCACATTATCCCTATACCTTCCGTGTTAGGTCATACTACTGCGGACAGGTGCTGCCGCCTACATTCCTGAAAACGACGACACTTTGGCAGATAGGAAATCTTTAAGCAGTAGACGTACCTCTAAACTATTATACCATGGTACGAATAATAATTTTACCATTTCTATTAAAAATTGAGAATACATGTATGAAAGGATTTGTACAGTATCCTGCAAAAAAACCCCAACACCCATTAAAATTTTTAAAGCAACTTATTGGCAGCAGTTTTTTGTCTGTTTTTCTTTAACAGGAAGGGTAGACGGGGTGATGAACACAACAGGCAGGGTGGGTGAGTCTAGACCTTGTTTTTTATGTGCCTTAAGCAGGGTTGGGTTGAGTGCACTCAAAAATGGAGCGCGCTCGAAAGCGCGAGCGGGAGTGCGCTCGGAAAAAATGTTTGCGAGCATGAACGCGAGCGCAGACGTTGATCCTCACGCTCTTTTTTGCGCTCATTCGTGCCATCTATCAGTTAAAAGACTAACAACTACTTCCGACTTTATTATCTACACTTTTTATGGCAAAAGCAGAACAATTCAAGTGCGAATCAAAGTAAACAATAGTGATTTGTTTTGAATCATCTGAAAATGCCTCCAACAAGAAACAAGTAAGTAAACTGTTATAAACATTGTTCCTATAGTTTGTTTTAATGTTTAATTCATATTACGAAATTATTAGCCAAACTAAGTCCCCCAACACTGGGCAGAGTTCATGTGACAATGATTCTCTGCGTCCCAGCACCTCAACTATATCACCTGAAGTGGCTGAAGACAATGATCTAGAAGTTATTTCCACTTATACTGCTAGAAGGTAAACTAAATTGTTAAATTGCAAGAATATTTGCTAAATGAATTATGTGGCCTGCACATTTTTTAGATCTCCAACAAAGAACATGACCGTTGCGAACTCTGACAGCAACTATCTCAAATATCCCAAGGAAATGTTTGAGTTTGTTGGTCGAGGAAATAAAGGATCATCAAAAATGCTGGAGTACAAGTGCTTTTTACATAAATGTGGAAGCAAATCTACCCCCACAATAATACGTGCTGTTCCTTGTTCACGTTTTAACATACGACGACACGTGAAGGTAACCAATTAAAATTTTTGAAGCAATTTAATTGTTTTATTTATTTAATATGCCTCTTTACAGAGCCTTCATCCTCTCCGATTGGCTGAATTTGATTGCAATGTTTCCCTGCTTAACGACAGCAAAGCTTCAAATTCACCTTCAACACCAAAAACTTTAGAGCCTTGCCTGAATCAAACAAAAATAAGTTTTCGTGATGCAGGGCGGAAAGTGGTCACTCAAGAAGCCACGGACGAAGCTATATTGGTAAAGCAAATGAAGAAAAATTAAAATGTCGATATCTAACTAATTAATCTTTGTATTCTTAAGGAGTATTTGGTAGAGGACGTTCTTCCCTTGCACACTGTTGAGAAGAAAGGATTCCGGAAACTGATGGTGTTCTTTTCGCCCAAAATTAAAATCCGGACGTGGAAATTCTTTGGGAAAAAACTTTGCTCCTGGTTCATGGAGCGCAAATTTAAATTGAAGAAGGAGCTAGCAGACCCCTTATTCGTTAGCACAACTGCCGACTGTTGGAGCAGCAGAAGGAAGTTATTTTTAGCCGTGACTGCCGATTGGCTTACCGCTGATCTAGGACGACGGAGTGGATGTTTGGCAATTAGGCGGATCCGAGGAAAGCACTCTTACGACGTCCTTGCTAAGTTGTTGGAGGAAACCCACAATGAATTTGGAATCACCCAAAAGCTTACTGCGACCGTAACTGATAGCGGAAGCAATTTCGTAAAAGCTTTCCGTCTTTTCGGAAATACTCCTTGCGCATCTGATGCAGTGCCATCTTCTTCCCGTGCCGGATGTTCAGGTAAGCAGAATGATACTGATCTACAGTTCAGATGAACATAATAACACCTTTCTATTAATTAAAGAAGACTTAGATTGCGACGAAGAGCAAGCTTCCTCGGAAGACAGTGATGTCGAGGATGAAGAGGAATTGCAATCGGAAAATTTGGGAAATAAGGATGACACCGAGGAAGATTTAGATTTCGTTGCAATAACCAATCTTTTGGCTATGCCGGAAGAACATGAGGACGAAGCTTTGGAGATGGAAACCTATAGTCTGCCCAAACAACGTAGATGCGCCTGCCACACCCTTAACCTTGTTGCCACCCAAGATCCAGGAGGCATCAAAGACCGATCGTTTGTTAAACTTTATGGAAGTCTTGAAGGCAAGATGCAAGGCATCTGGAATAAGCAGGCTAGAAGCACTAAAGCTTCAGATTTTATTAAAGAAACTTTAGGGGGATTGTTCGTTCTTCCCAATGAAACGAGGTATGTTATTTTTGCTAATATTACTTAATTCGCTAATGTTGAATTTTGGATTTTGCAGGTGGAATTCTTTCTTTGAGGCCATGAAGCGAACGAAGAGTTTTCTTTCGAAAAAGCCTGATGCGTTGCAAAAGGTTTTTACGGAATTCAACGTTCCCACTTTGCGGCCAACAGAGAAGGAGCTCCTAAGAGAATACGTCAATATATATATACTCCTATCACGGAAGCTCTGGATATCCTTCAAGGGGAAAAAAATGTTTCAGCTGGCTTCTTACTTCCAACTTTGCATATTTTGATGTTGAAGCACAACAGGCCTTTCCGGCCTGAATTTACGGTTCAAACCCAATTTTGAAGACAGATAATTGCAAATTGCTGCCATGGTACACCCGATGTTCAAACTGAAATGGGTCCCGAGCGATGAGATGGAGTATTTCGAAAAACTACTGAGGGAGGAATTTGAACTCGAGCGCTATCAGCAAAGGTACATTAACCTTTTTTAAAAAATATAATTCTGTCTTTAGCAGTTTCACCTTTACAGCCTTACTACAACTGGAGCCGAAACTTGCAGCGATGACAGCGATATAGACAGTCAAAGAAAGAAACATAAAAAGGATTTCTTCAAATGCCTACGTCAGACGGAGCAATCTTATGATGAGATTCAAGAATTTCTAGGAGATGTCTTCAACCGTGGAGACCCTCCTTAAATATCCGCTCTTAAAAAATATTTGTTTAATATACAATACGGCCCTTCCATCTTCTGCGTCGGTAGAGCGTCTCTTTAGTGTTGGTGGGTCGATATTCAGGCCCACCAGGAGTCGCTTAAATGACAAAAATTTCGAAATCCTGCTGTTTCTCAAGACGAACGACTGGAATTAAAAAATACACGAAGATGAATGATAAAAATGTTACAAATTATTACTATAAGAAATTTCATGGAGTGCGGGGGAAGAACGCGAGCGTTACTTAAAAGCCCATGGGCGTGCACGCTTTAAAGCAACCAACGAACGCGAGCGAGAGCGCCGCTCTTTTCGAAAAACGGCGAGCGCGAGCGAGAGTGCGCTCAAAAATGTGCTGGGGAGCGCTGCGCGCGAGCGCGCTCGCTTTTTTAGTGAGCGAACCCAAGCCTGCCCTTAAGGTATTACGCTTCAAGGCAAGTAGCAGGTCGGGTCATTTTGCAACCCCCTAGGGTGATGTGTTTTTTAAAGCGATTGTTGAAACCTGGGACTTGGGTTGTTTAATAATGCTTTTAAGATTTTAGCTTAATTTTCTAACTGCCTGTGCATGATTCCGTCGTTACTTTTGGGGTATGACTTTACGTATGAGATGACTTTGCTCAACATTTAACAAGACAATTCGATTTCCCAAAAAAGATTATTTGTACGTAAACTATGCGCATCGCTACATTGATTTTCACCAACAATTTGATATCGTAGTCACCTTACGATAGGATAGGTAGGCACCTTACGATCTCTTCTGTCAAAACAAAATGAAACTGCAAAGACCAATTTGACTGTAAAATAAAATTTCAAACATGATTGTGTTATCTTTCTCATACATTTATTCAGCCAATTAGGGTAAAAATTACACTTGGTTTGGTTTAAGTAGGATGCTGGCTAAATAAGAATTATAAAAGTGTAAAAAAACAAAAAATTTTTTTTGTGTTTTTCAAATGCACATTGTCTTTTTTAGCGTTATAATTAGGTGGCTTCCGATGAAGCTTCTGATCATAGTACGTAGCTGTCTTACAACTTTTTCCTGAGTAAGATTATTTTGGCAAGCTTGAGACGCCAAGTCAGCAGACTTCTTTAAATTAATAGGACACAGTGTGCATTCTAAGGAGCTCAATGGAAGTTGTTGACAACTCAAAGCTGACCAAACAGTTATGGCATCCAAAAAATTTTTTTCAAGTACTTGTGCAACTAAGCTTATGGTGAAAGCAAAAACAGAAGTTAAATCAGAGTTAGTAAACCACTAAAACGAAAGAACAAAAGGGTGGCAAATAATCAGCACCGAGTGGAAAAAAGTATGTTCGATCTCATTGTAGGATGCGAATATTTTTTAAGAAATCTTAAAAAAACATCACTCGAGACAAATTCAGCATGTAACCATAGCCTGCGCAATTAGGTTAGAATGGATGAGTTTTGGATCCCTGCAAGCAAGCCAACACAGAACGGTATATCGGTACTCAACGCTAGATTAAAGAAAAGTAACAACGCAATAACAGCACCATATTTCAAAGTTTTTTTTTATCTTTTTAATACATGGGAATGACTTCACATCAACTAAAGGACCCAGAGTTCTTGAAAACCTACCAAATCTCCGTAATCAGAGACAGAAACGGTAGGTAGGAATACTATTTCTATTTAAAAACAACATAAGAACCTGAAAACTAATCGGGATATAGAAAAAGAAGACGATAGACTGTTGGATTAAAGAAGATTCGAGCAGTAGTTCAACTGAATGAAAAGAAAGAATGGTGGTTTAGGGGCCGTCCATAGATGACGTCACTCGTTTTTACAGTTTTTTTACTCCCTCCCCCCTTCTGTCACAGGCTGTCACAAAACATGTACCTCCCCCCCATCAAAATGACGTCACAAATTGCTATACCCCCTGAAATATAAGGCCATAATTCATTAATTTAAAAACATCAAATTTTGAATCTTCCTGGTTTTTATTGAATTCGAACTCGAAATCCAATAAAGCAAATTGTGAAATGACAAGAAAATAAAAGAAAAAAACTAAAATTATTTTTTCGGTTCGGGTCTATCTTCGTTTTCCCATGGCGACGATAAATGTTCTTTCATGGAGTAAATTGGAAAGGCTCGCTCTTCTGAATCAGGATTGTTTGGGACTTCAATTCCAGCCAAATCTAATTCATCTTTGTCCACTCAGTAAACTTGTTTTCCGTTTACTTCTCTCGCAATGATTGCCATCATTTCACGTTGACGGACAGCGGCAATTTCAACAGGCATAGTTCTTGTAATAGTCAAAGCTTCGCGTACTGCATCTTTTTTGTGAACTTCTTTATGTTTTTTAAACATAACTTTGGACGCAAAGTATATGTTACATATCTTGCAAATCCTTTCCAGTAGTACAGACTGAATTGACGGACAGTAGAGATCGTATGGAAGTTCTTTAAAGACTTTCGTTGATCGCGGCAGTATTTCCTCAATCTTCGACATTTTTGAAACAAATAAACTCGAAAAAAAGCGATTTTCTGTGTCGGTCCTCTCTGCAGCTTTGAGGCCATTGGATGTTTGAATAAGAGGAATAGGAGGAGCAATAAATCTACTTGGATTTACAAAGAAAAATAAACTTCTTGGTGGCGAACAGCAGGTGTTGTCCAAACACTTGACAATTTGAGTCATATACTGACTCGTTCGGACATGTTCACTGAGCCATTTTTGATCCTTAGTTAGCATATCATCAACTTCCAGCTGTGATGCGTCAGGTTCAATATATTCAGCCAGGGAACTCATCAACCACAACTTTTGACCAGATCTCGGCAAGAGTTGACCCAGCAAAAGCAAAGTTTCTTTTTTCTAGAACAAGCTCTACAGTTCGACGTTGGTCATCGAGGTGCGTTCCATAATGATCGTAAGGTAATATAAGGCCAGAGAGTTCACGACTAAGAGGGGCCATTTTTCTTTCGACATGGTTAAATACGCTTCGACCGGGAGCATTGGTGGCTACAAAAAATCCATCCAATTTGTGACTCGAAAAATGATGAACTGCAACATCAATTACTTTTTGATAACGAGGATTCTCGTCAGGGCCTCCATCTACAGTGATGAAAATAACTAGTTTGACGGACTTCTCAGGGCCAGATTTCATGATTTTCTCAAATTCTGGAACACTCAATAAACGCCCAAAGTCGAGCCCATGCGCAAATGCCGTAGACGAGCAATGTTTTCCGGAACGGATAGCCATGTAAGTTGGGCCGGAGTATCCGACAGCTTCTGGTTTTCCTAATCCATTCGGTTGAATTTCAGTACCAGAATATACGGATGGGATTAGTTTATGCTGCTCGGCCACAACCCAATCATGGTCAGGCAGGCTAACTCCGTACACAACATGCATTATCATGGGCGATTGTTTGTTAGTGGCGGTGATTCCTATCGGGATGCGCGCTTTGTCGTCTTGACTTAAAAAACATGCTACTTGTGGCCCCAAAGTGAAGCTAAATTTTTTGAGTAAGGAATGTTTCAAAGCCTTAGCTCAACATTTCCAACTGTCGCTTTAAAAAATACACCCCCTGAGGGTTTTCTAAATGACCTGACCTGTTACTTGCCCTGAAGAAAAAAAGCAAGGTGTAGACTTTCCCAACCCTGCCCTGTCGTCTCCTCACCCCGTCTGCCCTACCTATTAAAAAAAAACAACAATAAACCCGTTACCCTGCCAATAGATGGCTTTCAATATTTAAATTGGTGTTCCGATTTTTGTGCAGGATACTGTACAGTCATCGCTATTTCCGTGTGCGCAATGAATAATACATTTTGGCCCATACTCCAGTAGCATTGGTACCCAAATATTTACAAAATTCTTTTAATCTTTTTTCAGTTTTTACTATCTGTTCACATAGGTTGTTGCAGGTAAGGCATAAAAAATGCGGCCAGTTTTATTCGTATTGAAGACAGATATACGTTTTATAGCACACTAATTGATTTCGATTAGCCTTTGAACATCAAATAAATTAACCTGATAAACAAATTTATTATTAGTAGCTTCTTTTGGTGGCGTTATTTGTTATCTTTGCATAGAGACAAATACTAGGAACAGTAGACAAACACTCATTTAAATTTCAAATTATTTCTTCTTAATCGAAAGAGAAATAAGCACGCATTAGGCAATGGTTTGTGCATTTCATTAAACAACTTATTTAACAATTGTATAAGAAAAATATAAAACAGGGAAGCTATGTTTTCCAAGCAAATAATTTTGTTCGTAATACCAGTAAAACTTTCTAGTGTTATTAGGGACGAATTTTCTTTTTACTGAAAAAATGCCAATTTATGTTACCTTTTACGTAATATTTTTACAATTTTAACAAAAAAAGGTTTGCGTCATAATCTCTTTAAAATATCGTTGTTTCAACATTTCTCTTTGAGTGATAAATAAAACCACTCTACTTTATACTTATACGCAGTATTGACTCATTTGTATTTGTTTCTTTACTTCACACTCACCAAGGCATTCGGCTTCACTTAATTGAGGCCGTTAAACGATCGCTGTGTAATTACAATTGTGCGAGTAAAGTCGTATGAAATCTTTAACGGTGTAGAACTTTGTGTATTTAGCTCCTTCCAAAGCAGCGCAGTAAGCACCATTTGTTTGTATGTGCCGGGTGAACCCTCACCCCCTCCGAACCGTACATGGTAGAGTGAGATGAACCAAGCGATCTCGAGGGAACATCAGGGGATTGCGACGATCACCCTATTTGACAAATACCCCCTTGTGTTTGTTACAGTCCCCCCCCCAACAGTGGCCCACCAAAACTATGACCCTCCGTAACTGTTGCCTCCTAACTAATGCCCCCCATGAAAAATAATAATTGACCCCATTTATGATCCACGAGAACTTAATTCGTGAAAAAACTGCTTATCCATGGATTGTCGGCAAAAATAATCAACCACGGGTGATTTGGGTAGAATGGGTTGGTTTTGGAAGACTGGAATCCAAGATGGTTAGTCTGGGTCTATTTTTCATGTTTGAAAAAAATTGGCGTTTAGTTCGTCTATTTGAGTGTTTCTTTTAAACGCAAAAGGGCTGCCGTGATTGCATCTTAATTTTTGCCAAGTGCAATAAAAAATCGCAATGTCGATCAATGCATTATCATTTGAAAAGATTTGGTTGCCAATCACATTTTTAAAAATGATTGCACAGCAAGGCTGAAATCCAGTATTGTATCGTTATTTATTTTATATCGTTGTCGTAATTCGTTAAATATTATTATTTTTTAAATGTTATCGTTAACTTAGTACGTTATTTAATATATTATTTTTTTCGTTATTTTTCTCGTTATATAGTTTCAAAACTTCGAGATAATTTTTGTATAAATCTTCCTTTTGCTTTTTCCATTTTCAGTGGTTTTCTGAATAGGCCCCAGCTGCCCAGCATAAATGCCGGTGTAAAACAAAAAATTTTATTTCAGATTCGCAGTCAACAATGCCACTGAGCAGAATAATTTGTTAAATAACGAGAGAGAAAAAAACGATAATCTTGCCCACAAAAATTTTCTTTCATTGTCGTTATTCGTTATATTAATTTAGGCCAAAATTGGTCATATTAATGAAAAATTTCGTTATTCGTTATCGTTAACGACCCAACACTACTGAAATCCGATTTTTTTGTTTTTGTGGCTGAGACTGAGGGAACCTGCTTAAATTTCAGGTAAAAAATCGGGTAATCGAGGTAGAAAGCGGTGTATTCTAGGAATCGTGGAGGAGTTCGTTCATGGAGGCTGTGAAATAAGCCATGATATCCAACGGGCCAATGAGGACTTCCGTATAAGCGGGATTAGTTTGATGTTGGTATTCGATGAAATTGACGTCTTGGTATCGGAAAGCGTCAGCCAAATCGCGCTGTGGGATGACGACGGATGCTTCGACCGGTTGCCACGTGTTATTGCGATAAGCATGAGTTTATCGTTGAAAATCACGATACCTCCAGCCCAGTAGCATGGCATGAAAGCAGTGAGTTCCCAACCGGAAAGGCCAATAATGAAATTGTTGAACAGCGGTTCAGGTCCACAAGTGGTTCTATCCGTCGTGAAATTTACTGTTGTAGGGGTGTATTGTAGGGCAGAGACAATGTTTCCGGCGGTGATCAGTTTGATGCATTGCCGAAGACCCAGCTGTGCGGCTGCCAGCCATCCATTATATTGGGCAGTTGACACGTCTTGTGCGTGTTTAGCACGTCGTTGGTCGCACTGCTTGCTCTGGATGACGTGGATGAGTCGTTTAGATTCATTTTCGGGACGAATTGCGGCGTCCTCCAGATACTGGATTCTTGCATTTTGTCGGATGTTGATATCTAAGGAGTCATTTCTTTTTGTCACAATATCCTTGATTATGGCTGGTACAGCGGACGATGCCAATGGGTATTTAATGATAAACAAATGGTTGTCTCCGATCATGGTCCAACTGTAAATTTTTTTGTCGCATTTCACTGTGTGACAGCATAGCGTCAACCGTACGTGGAAGTTCAACTGTTTGGAGTCGTCTTGGAGAATCCAAGTCCCGTTCGTTGAAGATCCGTACCAGAATCACACGCATTTCTTTAATTGTCGGATTGCTCATTCAGTTGGTTTTCCGTAGGTGTCAATCAAAAATAATGTTAGATGGTTATGGGATAGGGATTCATGGGATACGTTGGCTTTTCCTAGTGGCAGGGGCCTTCTTTTTTGAGTTTACGTTGGAAGTGGCCCTTGCCCCTTTTCAGTTCAGGGTTCAGTGTGTATTTTGTAACAGTCGTGAACGAGGACATCTCGTTTACCTCTCCCTTAATCCAGTCTCAATTAAGTTCCCAGTTCTCTCTCTCTCTCTTTTGTTCCCCCCTTTTTTCAACGGAGAATAAAGCCGTTCGTTTTTTCCTTAAAGTCATTTTCTTCATCGTCATTATTGCACCCTCCATCCCTCATCTCTGTTATCACGTTCCATTGCACGTGAATGTGAGTAACATCTACTGCTGTCGTTTCCATGGCGATACTTTCCGGGACGGTAATAACTTGTCCTACGAAATTGATCGTGATGTGTTTAATTGATTTTCATCGATCACAGATGTATCCCGGGAAGTTAAAAGCTGCCTTCTTGTCGATCATGACTCGATAGTCGACTTTCATTTTCAAAGTACAGTATCCTGCACAAAAATCCGAACACCGATTTAATTTTTTAAAGCCACCTATTGGCGGGGTAAAGGGTTTTTTGTTTGTTTTTCTTTAAGAGGGAGGGTAGACGGGGTGATGGACACATAGGGCAGGGTTGGGCAAGTCTAGACATTTTTTTATGCCTTAATGTATTACGCTTTAAGGCAAGTAACAGGTCGGGACATTTTTGCAACCCCCAGGGTGGTGTGTTTTTTTTAAACGACAGTTGGAAATGTTGGACTTAGGCTGTGTAATACTCCTTACCCAAATAAATTAGATAGCTGCCTGTGCACAATTATCTCGATACCGATGGCATATGTGTAGAGCCTCTGATTGCGACGCCGTAGATCAGAGTTCGATTCCCAAAAAGAAATTGCAAAATATTTGGTATCGTTATAATATTCTTCATTCGAATTTGCTGGAAATATTAATTTCTCTAGAACGAAGGAGATTATTATTTTTTAAATTATTTAATAAACAGAAAAAGCACATATTGCTCGATGAAAATTTGTTTTATATATAAACGAGAATTTCCCGTAAGTTAACCATATTAACTCAGCACCTCATCTGGAATCGAACGCCGATCTCCAGCATCATATTCAGGCACGCTACACCTACGCCATTGACAGTAACGTAAACATTTACAGGCAGCTGGAACATAAGCTAAACTGTTTCGGCAACATTACCAAGCCCAAGCCCTAAATTTCCAACTGTCGTTTTAAAAAACACACCACACTGGGGGTTGCAAAAATGTCCCGACCTGTAACTTGCCTTAAAGCGTAATACCTTAAGGCACCTTTTTAAAATGTCTAGACTTACCCAACCCTACCCTGTCGTGTCCATCACCCCGTCTACCCTCCCCCTTAAAGAAAAACAAACAAAAAACCCACTACCCCGCCAATAGGTGGCTTTAAAAAATTAAATCGGTGTTCGGATTTTTGTGCAGGATACTGTACGTGTGGCTGGTTCGCAGGAGCCATCGGAAAATTGGAGAAGTCCGACTCCACTTGACTTGTTGCAGTTGCATGTCGTGATCTGGAATGCGTTTGTCGAGAAGAGTAGTAGGAGTAGCGTGACGAGTGTCGGCATAATACTTATAGGGTTGGGTTGGATATATACGTGGAAAACAATGCATACACAGAGCATATAGGGCCGTATACGTTGCTATGCCACTCAGTGGCTTAATATTTTTATCTATCTATATCTTAAACATCCTATCTTACATGGGGTTATTAGTATTAGGGGTTGCTGTTCGAATAAGGGAAGTTACAGATAGAAATATGGCGTTGTCGCGGGGAGGGAGGGGTACTGGGGGGAAAGTGAGTAAGGTGAAGATGGAGGGAGAAGTGAGAGATTGCGAAATGGACTGCCGCAACGTACAGTATGTTGCAAAGAAATCTGTCGAATAAGGCCATAGGATTTTTATGTTTTATTTTTAGCATATTCGCCGCAAGATAACTTGTTTTGACAGCGACGTTTTCCGCAAGCATAGTTCTGCAGAATCCTACCTACTGCTGCAGACGGCTTTGGCCGAATGTCAATTGTCAAATTGAAAACGTAAAACGTAAAAAATAAATGTTGTGCCAAAGCGTTCTTGTTAAAAGATATTGTTAGATAGAAATACACTGTGAAAAGGTAAATGTGTAGAACTTTTAAATTAAAATTTGTATCTTTATTTCTTTTTTGTATTGCTTTAGGTATTAGGAGCTGTGGAAAATAGGGAATATAAAACATCACAACCAAGTCTCTATTTTGTTTGTATTTTTTGGTTTCTCAATAAAAGGAAATATCTATCAACATCAAAATCTGTTTTTGGGATTCCCTCAAGAGTGTAAAGGTATACTTGCTACAAGTTTGCATAATCCTATTACAATTTATACAGGCTAAGGCTAGACCCACAGTGATGCAATAATATATACCAGTTAAAGCGGAGGTAGGCTATGATGTAACTACAACCTAAGATAATGATATAGGATTAAAACTACAGTTACTAATTATATTGTTACAGGAAGTTTAATCGTAAAATATTTTAGTCTTACAAGAGTGTGGTCTGCTACTGTTTTCTGTTGGCACGATTAACATTATTTATTAAAACCCGGCTTTCATTAAAATTTTTGGCATTTAACAGGTGTCTACAGATTACTTAAATAGTGTAATTAATGCAAATACAGCCTTATCACTTATCTGTTATTATATGCTTTACATTTTGTAACTTATCGTTGTATACATATTGTTTAAATAAAATATTTTGATACATGACACCTGTATATTTTCTTGTGGTTAATTTTTGCATAGTTGTGAACTGGAAAACCAGATGAACCAAATCGTGTTCATTTCATTAGCTTGCAAGGAAAGCTAGTTTATTTAAGAAATAAAATAAAACAAATGAAAGGTAAATCTTCTTGACCGGAATCCTTTTTTAGAAACACAATAAATGACAGAAACATAAAACTTAAAACAGGGAACCATTAGAAAAAAATTCTTCGCTTTCAAGAATGAAGTTCACATCGGTGTAAAAGAATCAAAGAGCGCTTTTCAATACACGTCACAACTGCTTTTTATTTTCCAGAATTTTTCGATGAGGACCCATAGATCTTCTTGGTTTCCTGGCTGTTTCGCGTTAAGGTAAATTGTTTTTTCAATATCCAACCATACCTTTCGAAATTGCCAAACATCTGTAATAGTTTCTAGACTGTGTATTTGCCAGTAAACAACTCTACTTAAGATGTTACAACCATGCACTTATATACCAAAAATTGAAGGTTAAGAAGGGAGGGGTTTACAATAACTTTTACTTTTATCATAAACAGTTAGCCTCAGGGAAGGTTGCATTCGTGATGACCTTCTTGCTGGGTGGGGTTGCTGTAGCTGGGAGGAGTTGCTGTGGTCTATTACATTCCTTCCCCCCTTTGGCAAGAAGAAATTAGTCCTCCAATTTTTGCTCTTTGTCATCTGATTTTCTTCTTCTCCTTACTTCCTTTCGGCATGTGGCGTGACAATGGTTAGATGAAAACTTGTTTTTACCTGTCACCAGCTTAATCTATTTTCTTTCCTTACCGTTTTCCTTGTTTGCTGTGCTATGTGTATGTAGTTGGAGACACAAAATACAAGATATTTTTCCTTCACCATTTTTCGTTGCCTTTAGGCTAATAAGATTATTAGTTAATTAATGATGGTCTACGTTTCTTTTTACTGGAATGCTACGACAGATTTCAATCATTTTTTCTTGTATGCTTTTCTTCTCTTTTCTTCCTTTAGTTTTTTTTGGCGCTCTTTTACGTCGGTCCTTTGTTTTCCTGTCTTCGTTCGTTTTGTGTTTCTTTAGTTTGAAGAAATGGAAGTTGACTCTTTTCAATTCTTGGTACGCCAACGGGGCAATTTTGATGACGTGTTGCAGCTTATGGGAGCGCTGTTGTTTTCTTCAGCGTTCCGTTTCTACGCTCGATTTCGACCCGAGGATAAGGAGTTGGTAGTGCAGTTGTTATTGTTTTCGCTACTCAACAATCCATGTGCTCCTCCCTCTGCTTATGATTTCGGCTTTCAAGAAGTTTGGATCGGCGACTATTACTACGTGTGAGTTGGTTTTCCTTTCTTTTTCTTCTTTTCTTGATTTTTTTTTGTTTTGCCAATTTTATCAATGTTTTGTCATTATTTGTTTTTAGCCGATATCCTGGCTATGCGAGGTACCGAGATCTTTATCCTCAACATTTCGCTAGGCTCTTATGGTGGCTAGAGTCAGGCGAGGATATTTTCTATTCAACTTCTCGATCTGCTGTGTTTTTACCTGAATGTCTTCTGGAGGAATTTGAAGATTTTGTCTAGGATAATGATGTGAATGCAATTTGTTTTTCTAGTGTCTTCATTGTAGTTTTTTTGTCGGGTTGCGTAATAAACTTTTGTTGGCTCTTTAATTTTGTTTTTCAATTTAATTAGATTTAGTTTTATTCGCTGTCAGAAGCTTTTTTCTTGCGGCTTCTTATATAGTCCCGATACGTTCCGAATTCGTTTCTCCTTTGTTCGTCAAACGCTTAATCCCGCGGGATATTTCCATTGACATCAGTTATGTTTGAATTTGCTCCGTGTTCCAATAAAATATTTACTTTGTGATCCTGCCTATACATTGTGGCTAGGTGTAGGGCCGTATAGTTCCCTGGTCTAGTTTTTTTATTGATGTTAATGTGTATTTTCTTTTCACATGCTGCCCTAGCGAGACTATTATTACCATGTTTTGCGGCATAATGTAGGACGGTGCTGTTGTCCTTTGCCATTTGGGCAACGTTGGAACTTATCCACAAATAACTAGCCACTTCTTCATGCCCGTAGGTGATGGCGACCATTAGTGGTGTTTCTCCAAGGCCTCCAAGATGAAAACTTGTATTTGTGATATCGTAATATCCTGATTAAGAGCTTGTTATTTTCTGCTGCCACTCTATGTGCAATGGTCTGGCCATCCTCTTCTATGTCTGGGTCAGCTCCGTAGTCTAACAAAAAATCTGTTATGTCCAATTTTCCCGCTTTCACGCTTGTATGAAGTAGTGTTTTGTTGTTAAATTTCTGGTTTAGAAATTCTGCCTTCGGGTGGTAATCCCATGCAGCGGGACCCAATTTCTGGATGATACATCTTTTTATTTCTTCCCTTGGAGCGTCTATCATTTCTAACAAAATTTCTTAATCTCGTAGTCGTGTGATGGCTTGTGTTCGTTTGTGAATGACATCTGCTCTCGCTGCGGATAAAGTTGGGTGCGTTTTCATTGCACAGTTACTACATTTAGGTAGAGCTGTTTTTTGTGTAGCATTTGGATCGAATCTGAACGTTGGTGGATAAAAACCATAATCCCTGAAAAGTCCATCTCGTTGTGTTTCACTTTCTGTTTCAATGTCACTTTCGATCACTATGTAGTTCGTTTCTGGTTGACTTTCACTATCGCTTGCTTCATTATGTTGTACTGCGTCTTCACTGTTCTGTCCATCACTAAGGTTTCTTCGTTGTTTTTCTTCACTACATTAAAAACTTCCATTTTTACTTAACACTTGATTGTTTGGTGGCTGTTTAAACACTAATGGTATAGCGGAGACAATTCACTTTTTTTTTTTTTAATGTTTCATATTTTGAATTTTTAATACATTTACTACTTTCCCCCTTTCACCCGTGCTCCTTAAAAATGGGAACTTGATTAGTTGTGTTTATTTTTTTTAATTTTTTTTTGTGGTTAGTTGTTTTTAGATTCATCTTCCGTTGAGCATCTACAAAGGTCTTCCCATACCATTCCATAACCCACAACGTAAGTGCACGTCGTGTGTTTTCCTGTGCATTTGCGAGCTTGATCTGATTCCCAGTTTTCTTCCATAATAGGGTAAATACTACGTTGTTTGGGTGCGCTTGGTTGAGCTGGGCGTGATTGTGAGGGTCTTTCCATGGTAAGAGGTGTAGGGGCCGTCATCCTAGTGAATGGTTGTTCCATTATTTCTTCTGGTGGTTGAATGTTTGAATTTGCGATCATTGAAGTTAATTCGTGTGCTTCTTCCATATTGATTCCGTATCTTCTTAATCTTCTGGTTTGGCGAATTTTTTCCACGATTCTTGTTAAAGGGTCGCAAATGATGAATATGCGTAAGCATACGATGAATACAATGAATCCGATAATAGATAGAATATAAATTTTCAATGTGTCGAACCATGAAAACATGGTACCTATCTGATTATCCTGTTTTTCTGACATCACTATGTCAGAAACTGATTTTGAATTTCATTCCTGCATTAGGCCTACTAAATCGTTTAGGATATTCAATTGCTCCATTTCCATTGTTTCGTGCGCTGGATGGCTCTTCAAACTGCAGTCGAAATCATTCAAGTGCAACTCTTCGAACTCTGTGATAAGGTCTAAGTTCGGCATGTGGATGTTGGCTTTTTGTTTTACCCATTCTCCGTCTGTTGAATTATGTTCCCAGGTGTGATGAAATCCATTTAAATTTACCAAATGAGTTTTCCAAAAGCAATCGGAATATGGATGTATAGACCATCCATCTACTCCAATTGTGCAGTTTTTATCTTCATAGGTAAAGAATGGTTGAAATCCACATTTGGATTCTTTTGCGGAGATGAAAATCCGTTTTGTTTCACATTGTTGAAGTGTCATCGCTTTTCCGAAGCCTTGCAGTCTCGTACAGATGGGTAACCCAAGTGCTGAAGCAGCAAGAATGCCGTTACTTTGAGCCAGAATAACGGCTTGAGTTTTCTTCATCGTTGAAAGTTGACAATATACATCGCGGATTTCTTTTGTAAGTTTGTTTTCGTGTTCCGTTTCTATACTTATTTTTTATTTCTCATGCATTTTTGAAATTTCAAATTTAATTTTGTCACCAAATTCTTCTATATTTTGGGGTAGACCGCTTTCTGTTTCACCTTTTCTTGGTACCTCCGGTACTTGTTCTAGTGTTAAAGATGCTGCCTCGGGTATTTCTTGCTGAGGCTGTTTGTTTAGTGTCATCAATAATTTCCATTATTGCATCTTCTGTAATGGTGTGATCTTTCGTGACTGGAGGATCTTCTATTTTTTCAGTTGTTGTGGGGGGTGTTGTTGAATGGCTTATTAATTCAGTTGCTGTTGTTGTCGCCATAGTTGTCGTTGATGATAGTGTAGTGGACGTGGTTTCAGTTGTAGTTGAGGGCAATGTAGGTTCAGTACTTGCAGTAGTAGGCCTAGTGGTTGTAGTTGTTGGCTTAGTAGTTGTAGTTGTAGGCGTAGTAGTTGTAGTTGTAGGTTGGTAGTTGTTGTAGTTGTAGGCAGGGTAGTTGAAGCTGTAGGCTTATTTGTTGTAGTTGTAGGCTTTGTTGTTGTAGTTGTAGGCGTAGTAGTTGTAATCGTAGGCTTTGTTGTTGTAGTTGTAGGCGTAGCAGTTGTAGTAGTAGGCTTATTTGTTGTAGTTGTAGGCTTAGTTGTGGTAGTTGTAGGCTTAGTTGTGGTAGTCGTAGGCTTAGTAGTTGTAGTCGTAGGCTTTGTAGTTGTTGTAGGCCTAGTTGTCGGTGGTGTGCTTTTAACGGTCGTTTTTATGGCCGTTGTGGCGATTGTTGTTTTAATTGTTGTTGTTCTTAATTTTGTAGTCGATTTTGCTGTCGTTGTGGTGCTTGAAGAAGATGAAATAGATTTTTGTGTGGTGGGCGTGGTTAAGTTTTCGTTGTTTGCTTTACTTTCTCTTTTGAGAAGAGGTGGTATAAGTGGGAGATGTGTTCCGTCCAATGATTGTTGAGTGTGAAGCGCTATAATGGCTGCTGCTGAAAGCGTCCGTATTTGGTGCGGGTTTCGGTATTCGAAGCTAAAATGTTGTTTTCTACTTGAACCGTGGCAATGTCCTAAACTCAGATGTCCTACTTTTAGTGTGAGACATTTTCTGTATGACGCCGGTGAATGTAGGCCAGTTCTGTCTGTTGCCATGAGCTGTCCTGTGTGTTCGAAAGTTCCCTAAATTGAACTGGTGTTGGCGCATTCCTGTAGATTAAGCATCGTTGTGTTTGCCTTGATGCAAGCATTAGTGTTGAACGGTCTTATAGTGAAATCAGACGTATACTCGAAAGCTTGGCCTTTGTTAGTTACTTTGCTGCAATTTCCTACGGATTCTTGTGATTGCACCAGGGGATCGTTGCTTGTGATAAATGTTTTTAGTTCATTTTGACATTTTGTCCAATCTGTGTCACAATCTTCCATGGTTAGTTGTTTGTTAAACCCATGTTGTGTGACACATTTTCCGTTTGGATATTGTCCATTTTTCAACAACCCCTAGGCGATCATGTCCCAGTCGATATTTCCACTGCCGTGATTTGCTTTCAAGATACCTCCAAATATGGATGAGTTAATTGTGGTTGTAACTGCTCTTCGTTGTTCTAATCGGACCTCTTGAATATCCTGCAATGTTACGTCGGGAAAATTTTCTATAACATCCGGGTTGGTATTTATTGTTTGAAAAAAACTACTGCTGGTTTTTTCTGGTATCCCAATCCGAAGCACACTGTTCCAGTTTTAAGGTTTCGTCGACCCCTACGGTAAGACACATTTCTGATTCTTGGGAAATTAGGTAGCTGTTCTCTTTTTCTAATATCCATCTCGTTGATTCCTCTGGACAGGCTGCAGCAAATACGTAGTCGTTTGTTGTTTCCGTGATGCAGATATGAGTGTTTTGTACGCGTATTGTTTGGTCGACAATCTACTCAAATTTCGATCCTGGTGGGAGAGGGTCGTCCTTCTAAAGTTGACTGTACGTTATTAAAGGATTTCTGATTCCAGACTCGTAAGTAATGTATATTGTTGCATCCTTTTGTACAATTTTTCCATCTTCCTTGATTATTTTTGGTCTTCTATGCGCCAATCTTAGAGTTCCCCAGGCGTATGAAGTACTGTAGAGGCGAAACCCAAGTTGTTCGTCTTCGACTTGGGTGTCGAAAAGAAAGTGAACTTCTTGAAGAAGAGAACGTTGTGGTCTGGATTTGTACAGTTCTCTGTAGTCTTCACATACAAGGGTGTACAAAGGTTGGTATTTTTAAGGCATGTTGCGATTGTGTTCTTGAACATTTCATATAAAATTTTTGTGGTTTCTGCAGGAAACGTCAAGTACGTTAGAGGGATTCCAACCACTTTATGTCCTATTGGTACGATGTCCTTATCTGGTTTGTTAAGAAACGATATTTCGATCTTCCGACTGGTGTTGTAGAGGCGTCTGGAGTTATCCGACTTCGGTTCTCGAAGAATTTCCAGGAATGCTTTTCCCTTTAGTAGCGTCTGAGTGTATGAACTGTTGGTTGTTCTTTCTCCCTACACGATCGTATTTTGATTTTGGATGAATTGTCCTTCCTGTTGGGTGGTGTTTAGTAATCCGAAAGGGCTTTCGATTGGGCTATCTGGTTTCTGACGAAGCGTGATATGTTCCACTATACAGTTGAGTGTTTGGTATTCCTTGAGGGCGTACCATTTACCTTCTCCTGTAGGAGTGGCTGTGAAACTGAGTCCCGTCGGTCCAGTTTGCATGTTATTGTCACCACATTTTTTATCGTTGACCATCCGCCAGTATTCCAAAGGAGTTATTAGTATTGTTTCTTGGGAGTAAACTGTATCGAAGGATCCGATCCAGAACGCTCCGGTTATTTTCTTTGTTTTAGTCCACTGTCGACATGTCTATCCTTTTCCAAGTGGCTGCTGGTTTTTGCTTGGTTACTAAAGTGTAAGTAGTTGGTATCCTTGGTAAGTGTTGTGTTTCTGGTTTTTCATTGTCACAGTAGTAAGGCAATTCGAATTCTAGGATTCCTCGTATTTTCATATTGTTACCATCGCAGATGGATGCGTAGATAGGGTAAGTAGGGTTAAGTGAATGAAGGAGGCAAAGAAGGAAAAGTAATGTCTGCATCTGTGAAAAATGAAAATGTTTAGTAATCTGGTCTTTGATGTCGTCTTCGTAAGTTGTATTGGTGATTCGTTATAGGATCGTTTCGGATTTGGTTACGGTAAAGGTTGGGTATTGTGTTGTTTGTTTGTTCTTTTGTTTCCTTTTCGTTCCTGCGTGGTTTGATGTTCAGGATATATCAGCTGCTGCTTCCTTAGTCGACCTGGTCGGCGTTGGTGAATTAGTGGTCGTCGTTGGGCTTCAACATTTTCTGGTAGGTTTTGTAGTATTTCTTCTTTCTTAGTTGTTTCTTTTTTTCTTGGTATGTAAAGTTTGAGACGGTTGGTATGTACCACAGATTTAAGTTTTTTGTTTTTAGTGTGCTGGATCTCGTAGTTGATATCCGAAAAGCTTCTTGAAATTTGAAATGATCCGTTCCATCGATTTATGTATTTTCCTGCTGCTGGTGGCGCCTTCAGTAATACGTAGTCACATATGTTGTATTTAGTAATTTTCGTTGTTACGTCGTAGTATTTTTTCTGTCTTGTTTGGGATTTGAAGAGATGTTCTCTTGCCAGTTTTTGAGCTTTTTCCCACTGCTGTGAATACACCATACTGGTATCTTCATAGGTCTCGTATCTTCTGTTAATCTTGATATCATTGGGCATTATTGGTTCTCGTCCGAAGAATAGAAAGAATGGTGTGTTTCTTGATTTGAAGCTTGTTTTGCTGTGTTGTAAGCGAAAGTCACGAACGGAAGATATTTGTCCCAGTTAGCAGGTTGGTCTGAGACATAACAAGCTAGCATGTCACAGAGAGTTCGATTGAACCTCTCAACCAATCCATCGGTTTGTGGATGATAGGCCGTAGTCCTTATTTGTTTGACTTTGAATAGTTTACACACCTCTTGTATCAAGCTGGATAGAAAGTTAGTACCTTGGTCTGTTAGAACTACTTCTGGAGATCCATATTAGTAAATATTTTGTTAACTAAAACCTTCGCAATTGTTTGGGCAGTTTGCTTAAAGTTGGCAGTTTTTTTAAACCCGCTTGTTTAAGTAGTCTAAAAAAGTGTGTCACATGATCAGTAATTGAATTACTGAACACTATGATGTCATCTAGGTAAACCAATGGGAATTTATACAATACCGTTTTCAAGATGTTATTCATTGCTCTTTGAAAAGTGCTGGGGGCATTTGTTAAACCAAATGGCATTCGATTAAATTCGTATTGGCCAAATTCTCAAATGAAACCTGTTTTGTGTTTATCACTTTCTTCTATTTCTATCTGCCAGTAGCCGCTTAGTAAGTCCAATGTTGAAAAATAGACAGATCCACACAACGCGTCAATTGTGTCATCTATCCTAGGTAGAGGGTACTTATCCTTAACAGTAATTTTGTTCAAAGCTCTGTAGTCGATGCACATTCGCATCTCTCCATCTTTTTTAGGTACCATTACTATGGATGCAGCAAAAGGACTGTGGCTTTCTCTTATTATTTTGTTACTTAGCATTACCTCTATTTTAGTCTTTACAACAAGTTTTAGGTGATTCGGGTGTTCTTCGTACCTTCGGCAAAACAAAAATCCAAAAAACAATTTATTTCGGTAGAAAAGGTAAAACACAAAAAACCGAGAAAAAAAATTACCTTCGCATCAAGAAAAAAAGCTTTGTCTTGGTTGGACTTATTTTGAATTAGACCAATAGCGCGGAAAAACTAGACAAAAACAGCAAAAACCCCCACCTTAAATAAAATGTTTTTTGGAGTTGACCCCCCCTCGTAGGTAACATTCACAATCTTGAATTCCGTCAGCAATTCCGGACCAAATTCGTCGCTGAATACTTCGATGATCTCGCCAGGTAAATTGTCCACTCGACAAATGGATCCTACTCCGCCAGTCGATAAGAACCAAGGCTACACATGAATGGAATTCTTCGGGTTTTTTACCTTACATGGGGTATTGTCAAAAAATAGGTGACCGGCTTGATGGATACTAAAGAAAAACGACATAAAAAAAAAGAATTACTACTTTTCAGCGCAAAAATAATACTTAAAATTAAGAGCCTTACTTGAATGTAGCAAAGTCAGTAAAAAAAGTATTATTCCATTGTTGCCTATCACGCAGGGATGCAAGATCACTTGGTGTGGTAGATACTATATTTGGGAATGATTACGATGCCATGCCAAGAGAGAAATTCGTGTCTACACTTCAAAAAAAATGACAAGAAATGAAACACGAGACCTTGACTTTTGTGCGTGCCGAAATCATGAGAGGAAAAGGTAAGAAAAGATTACACAGGTTGGAATGGGACAGAAAGTAAAAAAAAGCTAACTAGGCTGAAGTGGGACATGAAGTCTGTAGCTATGACGTAGAGGGATTTATCCTTGACCTAGGTCGAACTGCGTAAGCTGAAAAAGGTATAGCTTTTGTAACAACATAGTTTTTAACTGGAGGAGGAAAGGCTCAGTGCTAAAAATTATTGTAAAGGTCAGCCGCACCTCTAAATGTCCTTAAGCGCTATGTTTTTTCGGGAGCCGGGCAAACATATATGTCTCCAAGATAAAGGAGCTATAGTTGCGCTTTTTAACCAAAATACTAGCATACCTGAAATCGCAGAAATAATTCAATGCCACCCGAATACGGTGAAAAAGTGGATCCGTCGATACCAAGAAACTTTTGACGTTAAGGGCAAAATAGGATCCGGAGCAACCCGTAAAACGACGCCAGCGCAAGATGCAATGTTGTTGCAGGCCATAAGTGCCAAACCAATCACAACCCTGCAGGAACTAAAAGGTAACAGCAACATAAAAAATTTTATGTTATATATTGTTAAAGCTTAAGCATCGATAGATATTGTAACGAGTGATCCCAGGAGTTACTTGTTTATTTCAGATTTTGATCCACACGGTCAACCACACAAGGCACAACACTCAAAGAATAACACAAAAAAGAGGAAAACTGCTTACACTAAGGAAAGGAACGAACAAGTTTAAACAAAACGCTAACACGACTAACACACAACTGCTGACTCTACTGACCGCCCGTTCTAGTCTCTGCTTGGGTTTTTAATGGTTCGCATCTTCCATCCATTCAACGCTAAAGCGATTAGAAGCTGGAAGATGACCATTTCCGGCGGATGGCGAGTCTCTCCGTTACATCTTCCAGTTCGAAATCGCATAGTCGACCTTCCAGTTCGACTATGCGTTGGGTAACGCTGACAATAAACAAGTGATATCGGCGCCAGCTGAAAACTAACGATGCTGCTAAGCCAAGCAATAAGCCGACTATTGCAATAACTAGTTCATAGGGATAACGGAGCCCGACGGTGCCGTCGACCTCCATAGCCGCCCTTGCTTTTTCCTCTTCTTCGATGATGCGTAAATGTTCACCCATGAGTGATATGCGACCCTGAAATTTAGCGCGACGCGACAGTAAGGGCTTGTTGGCAGTCGCAACCTTTTTCTCCAAAGAAGATGGAGTTTCTTCTTCAGCCGGCTCGGGCAGAAGTTGAACCAGATTTTCCAACTGAGTCACAGAGGGTAGGGTGTTGTTGCGGAGCGGATGCTTGATGCCTTTCCTGAAGCTAGCTTGAAAAATCCAATCGTCGGTGTGTGCCGAACACGACATAGGCACTTCGAAAACATCAAACGCCTCCTTTTTAACAACAGTATTCGTTCTCCCGCGCTCGTGTGGACAGGTGAACGCGATCGTTGTCTCTTATGTTGTGGAGTACCCCTACCTTCGGTGACCTAGATAAACAGTTCGCTGGCCTCTCCAGAGTGACAGCCTAGTTTTCCATTGAGCGCGGCTCCGCACCTCGTCTTTGAGAAACAGGGCCATGGCACAACTCGGCTCTCAGTGTTTTCTATTGACTGCTCGGCTGATTGGGCAGATAGACGTAGTGGAAGTCACACAGCGGGAAGAATCTGACACCGTCAGTTCCACAAAAGCTTGGCTATCACTGGCCACGGCGAGAAATGGAGGAAGGGGCTCGAACTGAGCACCTAGCGTGGCGTTGCCGATGGGATGTGGCAAGCTAATAACTTCGTACAGTGTAAATCTAAATGGAAACTCGAACACGGGTAAGTGTATAAAAATGCGTAGGTAATCACTTACGGTCGCTACTACCACCTTCGCTTCCGTGTAAACCTTTCAGATATCTCCGTTCTGGATGGAGGGGCTAAGCGACCATCCTGGAGGTAGAACCGCCTTGATTTCCTTCAGCACTGTTTGCACTTGCAATGGAGGAAAAAGAGTAACAGGAAGCCGCCCCATGGACATAGTAGCGATACCCACCGAAAAATTGTTTAGGGCATCATCAAGCCAGGCGAGGGCGGACTCTACCTGCCGAAAAGCATCCTCCACCCTCTTAATTGCTATCCAATGTGTCTCCATTACTCGTGCGACTCCTACAATTTTTTGGTCTAGCTTCCAGGTTTCTCTCTCGATCTGCGCGAAAGCAGTCTGTAGCTCACCCACAGCATCAGCCACTGCTTTCGATTCCCACAATGTCTCATTGATGAGAGATGCGTGGACCTCCAAGGCGTGCACTATGGAAGTAGTTTCCGTGGACAATTTGTCAAGGCGACCATGTACATGTTCGAGGTCCTCCTGGGTGGACACCCCGAAAAGCCAACTGAGGACTTTGCCACCTCCGTCGACTAATCCTCGCTTCCGTCTCGCTGATGGCAGGTTGATGGCTGCTTTCGGGTTACTGAAACGTTGGTTACAACGCCGCAGCTTCCCTAACTCGATTAGGGCTCTCCCTTTCACATGTTGTTGTAGCGTTAGCTTGAATTTGTCTCTAGGGCCATCATAACGATTAGCCATAGTATCAACTTTCACCTCAAGCCACTCGCGTAAGGTCGTCATCATGGTTTTCAGGTGGTCGAACTTAAGGTCGGTGGCCACCACCCATTCGGAGTCAGAGAAAGCCACTTCACCCTCTGATTTAAAAATCAAACCTTGATAAGCCACCACTTCCTTGGCTGACGTGAGGTCCAACTCACCAATCACTGTTAGGAACGTGAATAGAGCGAAGGTCAGCGAGAGTGTTTTTCTTGCCGCTCGGATCCTAGCTGAACGCCGAGGCCCTCCACCCCCCTCTTCGACAAGTGGTTCAGCTGGGCGTGGGGTAGTCACCTCGGCCTCCGGCGGTGGCTCCTGCTCCCGGTTATCAGCGTGAGTCTGCGGTGAGGGATCTCCGGATGACTCCTCTAACTGGCCGCCAGTAGTCGTAGGGACTGGTGCTGGGGGCCTTGAGCTCATACAGTCAACGAACGGCTTTATCCGCTCCACATGCACGATTTCCGATTTTGGAGACCGCCCTCGTCGAAGCTCATAATTGCTGGGGGTGGTTTGGCGTACAATGGTATACGGCCCCAACCAGTGATGGAGGAGCTTTTCCGATTTCCCTACCTTCCGTACGGGTTTGTAAATTAATACTTCTTCGCCCGGCAGGTAAGTTGGGGCCTCCCGGCACCCTTCGTCGTACCGAATCTTTTGCTTTTTGTGCACAGCGACGCTGAGCCTTTGCACCTCGTGGCGTGCTCGTTGTAGCCTTTCCAAGGCCCACTCAGTAGGGTCTTGGCCACGAGGGGGAAAAAGATTCGGATCTGAACTTAAAGCTCCGTCGACGGGGAGAATGGCCTCTCTGCCATACACGAGATGGAAAGGAGTTCTCCCTGTGCTCTCCTGCCGACTAGTATTGTATGCAAATGTCACGAAGGGTAAGGATTTATCCCAGTTTCGATGGTCCGCACTAACGTACATGGATAGCATGTCGGCCAGAGTATGGTTTAACCGTTCGACCAAACCATTGCCCTGCGGACGGTATGCGGTGGTCGGTGTATGGTTAGTTTCCATCGCCTGCAACACTTTTTGCGTCACTTCTGCCATGAAACAGCGCCCTTGGTCAGTTGTCAATTGGCGAGGGGCACCGTGGCGTAGCAGCACACACTTCACTAAAAAGTCTACCTCGGTGGCCCCCGCTCTAGGCAGAGCCTTAGTCTCTGCCCACTTTGTGACATAGTCAATGGCAACAACAATGTTAGTATTACCACCTTTTGACATTAAATGTCCCAATGTCCAGCCGTAATGTCGTGATGACAAGCGCGCATCACCTCTTCTCTGAAGGACTGGGGCAAACACAGTCGTAAGAGGAGGCCATCCTCCATTCCTTTTGTACGACACAGCAACCCATCCCTAAGACGATATTGGGGGTAAGGTTTTCCCTTTTCCAATTCAGCAAATACCAGCTTCCACTCGGTCTTCTGGGCACACTGTAAATCACTTTTGCTTTCCAGGTCGACGCTCAGGGCAGCAAACATACACTGCAATTCCTCGTCTAGTTCCTGCGGTGCGTCGGATGGGTAACGAGAGAGAGCGTCCGCGTCTGAGTGTAATCTCCCATTCCGGTGCGCGATACGTAGTAAGAATTCTTGGAGCTGGAGACTCCAACGAGCTAGGCGCCCGGCTAAGTCCTTTTTTGTTAACAACCAACAAAGGGCGTGGTGGTCAGTTACCACTAGAGTTTCCATGCCCCAGATGTAGCTGCGAAACTTTTTCACTGCCCATACCAAGGCTAAACACTCCTTTTCCGTAATCGAATAGTTACCTTCATTTTTGGACAACAGTCGACTTGCATCGGCCAATGGCCTCTCCACATTGTCAACGCGTTGTAGCAATACGTCCCCTAGGCCGTAGTCACAAGCGTCAGGGTGAATTTCAAAAGGCCTACTGAAATCGGGGTAGGCTAAAATTGCTGCTCGGGCCAAAGCCTGTTTCAATGCAAAAAAACTTGCTTCCTGGGGAGCTTCCCACGCAAAACAACCTCCTTTTTTAAACAAGTCCGTAAGTGGCTTCGCGGACTGGGCGAACTGAGGGATAAACCTCCGGTAATACGAACATAGTCCCACGAAGCTACGTACGCATTTCAACTTTTCGTCAGCTTTATTAAAAGCAGATGGGATGGGAAAATTAACAACAGCGTTAATCTTATCCGGATCAGGGCGGATACCTAATCCACCGATTACGTGACCAAGAGCTTTGATCTCACTGGCCCCAAACTGGCATTTGACTAGCTTGATCTTTAAACCCGCATTCTGTAAGGCCGTCAACACTTGACGACTCGGCTTAGATGTTCTCTAACTCCCGAAGAGTAGATAATGATGTCGTCCAGGTAGACGAGGCAGATCGACCACCTAAGTCCGGCCAGGACTAAATATATCATCCGTTGAAAGGTTCCGGGGGCTGAGGGCCAACCCAAACGGCATCACCAGGAACTGGTAAAGACCATCGGGAGTAACGAACGCGGTCTTTTCTTTGTCGGCTTCATGAAGGGGTACCTGCCAGTACCCGCTCTCCAGGTCGATAGTACTAAAAATACAGGCATATCCCATACGCGATAGTGTCTCTTCTATTCTCGGTAAAGGGTACACGTCCTTCACTGAGATGGCGTTCAGCCGACGATAATCAACGCAAAAACGCCAGCTTTCATCCTTTTTCTTCCCCAGCACTACTGGCGAGGCCCAAGGGCTGTTTGAGGGCTCGATCACACCCTTTTTTTCCATTTCATCGACCTGCTCCTGGACTATCGCCCTTTCTTTCCATGCACTTTTGTAGGGTGGTTGGTGCACTGGTGCGGCGGCCCCCGTGTTAATGCGGTGCTCAGCCTTTCGGCACATCCCTAGTTCACCATCCCTCAACGTAAAACAGTTGCCGAATTCTTCGTATTAAGTTCTCAGTGTCGACGGCAGGGAGGTCTATGGACACTTGTTTTTTAAATACTTCGCGGGAGATAGCATCTTCAGTGCGGGATGCCACCCCTTCGGATGTTAACAAGACTGTTGAACTTTCCCCACTTGCCCCCCTTGGCTGGTCCGCCTCCTCGATGGGTACCACCGAGGAATCAATGACTTCCATCTGGCCTAACACCGTGCCCTCCCGCAAATACGTTTGACGATTAGCCAGATTTACGATGAGTACACGGTCTAGTAAGGGATCAGCGGCCACCAACACCTTCCCGGTAGTAACTCCCTTAACACGCGATAGATGCTCAGAGGGTTCGATCATCCAGGTGGCCTCCCCCAAATTTGCAGGTTCAATTTCCACCGGAACAATTGCCATCGGAGGGAGCATTCTACCTGTTTTGGTCACTACCCTAGGATGTGAGCTGCTTTCTAGCTCTTCGACCACTCCTCAAGCTAGACTCCCCAGAAAAAACTCAGGGCGTTCCGCGTCATAGTTGATCTGTAGCTTTCTAAATTGGCTAAGGAAATCATTCCCTAACAACAACTCGATGCCTTTCATCTCAAGTACTATCACCCGACCGCTGGTTCGCTTTCCCTGGTATTCGATTTCTAACTCAATAGCACCTAGCGGAGGCGCCTTTTGCCCATTTACCATCACTACCGATGGCCCGTCCATTCTGAGCGTTTCGCCTGTAACTTTCGTTGTAACTCAGGAGACGCTACTGACACCACCGCACCCGTGTCGATCACAGCTCGGATGTTCATCCCCTGGCAGGTCACTACCTCTGTTATTAAGCGCGAAGAGTCTATAAGAAGAACCGCGGATTCTTCGGTTTCGTCTTCATCCGTGGAGACCATGCCGACGTTCATCTGGTCATTTTCTCGGGTCTCACGACTATTACCTCGCCCGTCGTCCCTCTTCTCTCGCCCCTCATCTCCTCGCCACCCATCTCTTCTTCCGTCTTTCCGGTCATCCCTTCGACTCTCTCTCCTGCTTTTCGGCGGATCACCTCTTCCCCCATCCGACCTGTGACGCACCTGCTCTTTTTTCTTATCATTTACTTGTTCAGCCTTACAATAGCAAGCAATATGGCCAGCTTTTCCACACTTATGACAAATGGGTTTCCCATCCGCCGTCCGCGATGCAAACGAGACTGAGTTTTGTGGCGACCTCGCTTTATCTCGTTTGCCGGATGACCCGGAAAATTTGGACACTCGCTTCAGCTCAGCGAGTTCAGCTTTTAATTCGAGAACTAGTTCTCGAAGTTCGTCTTTCGTGTCTTGCCTAGGCACTGTACCACCCTTCGCGGCGCCCAAGACGCTGATGGCCCAGTCCGGTCAAATCGCTAACTCCGCGGCTTCAGTATGTAGCTTTAGGGCTGCTAGAAATTCAGTGGACGTTTTTGGACTAACAATCCAAATTTTCTCCAATAAGGTGGGTTTCAATCCCCTAAAAAGATAAACCACCTTCGCTTCCTCCGTCATACCAGGATCTACTTTCCGACATAAGTCGATGACGTCGTAAAAGTATTCTATCCCCGACTCCTCTATCCCCTGCTTTCTCTGCCGTAGCCTAGCCTCTTGATAGCGACTGTAATGTTGCGCCTGAAATTCCGTGAGGAATCTTGTTCGCAACCCTGGCACCGCCGGGACAGCTGCCACTCCCGGTGACGCTACTACGGCCGGCGTGTCCTGCCAATCGGCGACCGCTCCTAAGCAGAGAAACCATTTTCGTGCGGCACCATCCAAATGCATCCCAAAATTTTCCAATTTTTCGTTGGGCCCCCAACGGTTGTACTGAGCGGTACTCTCGTAACGCTCCAACCAATCGGCCGCATCCTCCTCCTTTTTCCCGTAGAAAATTGGAGGAGACCGATACTTTAACTGAGTCGCCGGTGCCCGCTGGGCCATTGCTAACGGTGGCAAGGGGGAAAGGACACTGCTACTAGAAGATTCGCTGCTTGGCTTCTCGTCGTCACTAGAAGTCTCTACGGGCGAATCTTCTGATGAATAACCTCTCCAACCCTGGAAGTTTGAACCTAAATCTTCGCTGGTCTCTTCTTCTGAGTGTCTCGAATCCGCCAAAATCTCACGAAATTCGCCCGAGTCCCACTGCAGGGATTCGGCGACGGTTCTATCTATTGCACTCTCTACTAATTCGCCTCTACTGGCCGACTTGCTGTCTAGAGAAAGTGGGTACGTCGACGCTCGTTCTCTCCCAGCTACTTCCTCACAGGTGCTCCCCGACTCCACTACCGATTGCTCTCCGATCCCACTATCCCGTGGTTTCTGCTGAGCTCGCCACCGTTGGTAGTTACACACCACCTTGGTATTTGCCCCTGCTCTTACAACCGGGTTAAAGGATTCGGCTCCACGACTCGAAATTGAAGGACCGGCCCCGGATGAGGTCTGAGTTCCGGCGTCTACAAAAACCCCCGTCGGAACCTTCGGCCTTACCCCCAAATCCCTCACTTGCTCTTCGCCTTCCCTAAATCCCCTTACGGGTGACGCTGAATTCCCCCTTATCCTTTTACTCTGCCTAAATTGACCAAAATTCATCTACCCCCTTAACCAAAATTCAACGACTCTGCGGTCTCAAGATACTCCCCGTACACCTATTTTTAACCTACACAGAACAAGATCCTTCCGGTGGTGAAAGCAAACAGAGGGGCAAGACGTTCGGCTGGGACTGTGGTCCTATGCCCAAGCAATTTAGGGTAACCGTACCCGCTGGTCACACTTCCCAAGGACCTCTCAACAGAACCCGCCTCTTAGCTCCTTACTCCACTTTTCACTTTCACGGAGACAACCGGTTTGTCTTACCTTGTTCTAGCAGGCAGGTGTACCCTGCATCTCCACCATGTAACGAGTGATCCCAGGAGTTACTTGTTTATTTCAGATTTTGATCCACACGGTCAACCACACAAGGCACAACACTCAAAGAATAACACCAAACAGAGGAAAACTGCTTACACTAAGGAAAGGAACGAACAAGTTTAAACAAAACGCTAACACGACTAACACACAACTGCTGACTCTACTGACCGCACGCTCTACTCTCTGCTCGGGTATTTAATGGTTCGCATCTTCCATCCATTCAACGCTAAAGCGATTGGAAGCTGGAAGATGACCATTTCCGACGGATGGCGAGTCTCTCCGTTACATCTATAACGGAGGGTGAGAACGGACGTTGAAGCTCTCTCTCACGCTCCCCTTGTATTTCTTGGGCATAACAAGAAACCGTTCGCTACAATATTTGTAAATTGCCCATTCATCGAGGAACGATTTCTCGATGCAAAAAATGCATGGCATTCACGGGAGATTTCCTGCCAAAAAAAAATTCCTTATGCAGAACCAAAAAAATGCAAGATTACCATTCGCAACGGAATTCATCAATAATGATGCAGATTGGTGGGCAAAAGTCCTATTTAGTGATGAAAAAACTTTTGGGTAAATAGTGTATTTGGGATATTTTTTAAATTTTTCTTTCATTATTTAATGTTTGCTTAATAGTTCCCACGAGTGTAGTCGTTCCTTCGTTTATCGAACTAACGGAACGAGGTTCAACCCTAGCCACACTCAGATGATTAAACGGAGCGGGAGACAACCAATTCCAGTTTGGGCCTGGTTTTCATCTGATGGTGCCGGGAAAATCGCATCAGCGGCCGTCTTACGGCTATAAAATATATAGAAATATTGGAAAACGATCTCTTACCATCTGCATGGTTAGGTTGGGAACGGATGAATTCATTCCATTTGTTCAGGATCAATCCCCAATCCACAGGAGTTTCCTCGTTCGGGACTGGTTTGAAGATGAAGGTGTCTCCTTTCAGCTTCTGCCTTGGCCACCAAAAGGAGCAGATTTAAATCCCATCGAAAAGTTGTGGAGTGAAATGGTGCGTGAAATGGATTCCCACCACGCCAAAAATCACGAAGAACTTTGGAATGCTGTCAATAATAACTGAAACCATCTAAGTCAACGGCCATCTTACTGGCAAACTCTCGCAAAGTCCATGGTGTCCCGTCTGCAGCTTGTTATAGCTGTGTATGGCGACTGGACTAAGTATTAGATGTGTATGTAGTACTGTAGGCAATAATAAACACATAATCTGGTAATCAACTGGGTGTATTTGCATTAGTTAAACTATTCGATACACATTCAAAGCCTGTTTTTAATAAAAAATATTAATCGTTTCAACAGAAAAAAGTATTAGACCACACTCTTGTAGATGAAAAACATTTAACGATTAAACTTCCAACAAAAAATAATTAGCAACCGTAGTTTTAATTCTATCTTATTTCATTACCTGACCCTGCTAGCACAGCTGGTCTAATATCCGTCTATTCGACGTATGTGTAAAGCATCCTCCCTCTCGGGTGAATGACTTTACGGATTAAGACAAATATATATTAACACGGAACTCGGAGGCCTTTACCCACAATGATGACAGTGTATTACTAGACTAGGCCATAAAATATAAGGGAGACTACACGCATAAGAATACGGGTAACTAAAGGGGAACAAAGTGTAAAAGGAGACAACGTAAATTGATCTTACTTATGAAGCTGTTGTTAAGTGATGCTGAGTCACCACTCTCTGAAAAAAGTGCCAGTTCCACCGAAGACTTTTTAAGCTTCGCCAAAAATAGCACAACAATTAAACCAAACGAGGTAGATTATTTTTTAGCTGATAAAGATGTGAGCATGGAGATGCTTAAAAGGTATCCCCAAATGAAAAATATTTTTATTAAACACAATTCTGCCATACAAAATAGTGCTCCTGTGGAGCGTCTTTTCAGTCAAGCTGCTTTAATTTTTACTGTTTGACGGAACAAACTGTCTGATAGTTTTCTTGAAATTTTGATTCTTTTAATAATTTCCCTTGGTGTATACAGGGCCGCCGAGAGGGGGGGGCTAGAGGGGCAAGCTGCCCTGGGCGCCAAGAAGCGGGGGGCGCCAAAAAGCGGGGGGCGCGAAAAAAAAAGCGATATGAAAACGATTTTCCAATTACTTCACTACTCAACTAGCCCACTAGGTGGCCATCAGGCCATGCTTGTTTTCCTAGTGTTGAACTGTTTATTCAATAAGTCCTCATGGCTTCGATGGGCCATAAAAAGCTTTCCGGGGCGCAAAATCGTGCTAAGGCAAAGAAAAAAGTGGATGAAGTTAACAAAAATAAACGTACGCTAAGAGATTTAGGGTTTTTTACTGAAACAGGTACAACCAGATCGTCCACTTGCACATCCAGCAGTCATGAGGTAATCAATTAAGTTATAGAGTGTGGCACTTTGTAGATGAATGTCTGGAAAAATCTTTAATGTAGGATCCCCTCGAACGGTCTAGAGATCAGGTATCGGAGGAATCAATTCAAGATTCACCTCAATTATTGCAGCCGGTTGCCTCGAAAGGCTCTGACGAAAGTTGTGAAAGTGAGGTCACGTTAGATTCTGACAATGATGACAAAACTATTTCTGACGCACTTCAAGCAGAGAGTGGTAAATATGTCTATAATTCAATAACAATAACAACCCCATGGAGCTATGCTCATCAATAACTTCCTAATTAAATTTCGTCCAAGATAAAAACGACAACGGTCAATCTATATATTTAAATTTAAAATTTTTATGGTGCGTGATAGGTATCCAGATAGCAACTGATCCGATACATTGGCCTCGTGATTTGAAGCAAAGTGATAGAGATGATATCGTGATGAAAGGCCCTCCAGCTCTTCCAACCAACTTTCCGCGAGATAGCAAGAAGAGAGAATTCCCGAAGAATATTCTTTTTCAGAAACTACCTAACGGCGAAAGCGTTCCAAGAGATTTTTTGGTTTGGAGTTCCTCATCAGCCGCACTTTTGTGCTTCCCTTGTTCGGTTTTCGGCAAACAAGGAGCAGCTTCAGAGAGTTCTCTCCTTTTCCGTTGGAACGGTGGCATCAAAGATAACTGGAGAAAACTGTATGATCGCGTCTCTTCTCATCAGGGCAGCCAAATACATCAGAAGTATTACCTCGATTGGAAAACTTGTCTTGCAAGTCTCGCAGACCACACAGGGATTGATTCGAGTTTGCAAAAAGCAATTACTGCTGAAGTAGCTAAATGGCGTGAAATTCTCCGAGGGATTTTAGACGTAACACTGTTTTTAGCTTCACGCAACTTAGCATTCAGAGGTGAGAAAATAACAGATGACTGACGAAATATAGAAACTACTAAAACAATATGTAATTAACAACTCGATAATACGTTTGTGTTCATTCATAAATTAAACAGGCCAAAGCAGTTCCGTGATTGACGAGCAAGGAAACGGCAACTTTATCGGAGCGCTTCAAATGATTTCAAAGCACCACCATGTTATTAAACACCATCTCGAAAACGTTGCTCGTCATCAGCAGGAGGGTTCGAGAATGCAGGCTCATTACCTCTCTTGGCAATCTCAGAACGAGTTTATAAAAGAGTGCGCCTCTATCGTCAAAGAATCCGTCTTGAAAGAAATCAAAGCATCCATCTACTACACGATCATCACTGACGGGACGCCGGATGAATCCCACACTGAGCAAATCACTTTTGTCCTTCGCTTTGTTTTCTTCAAAACGGATGAGAAGAAGTGGGAAATAAGGGAGCGTTTTCTAGGAGTCGAAGATATGGAGAAAAAGAAGGGTGTCGACATTGCTAATCTGATTTTTGACGTCCTTGCCAGAGAGAAGATAGATCTGCAAAACTGCAGAGGACAAGGCTATGACAATGGCTCTAATATGGCAGGTACCTACATTGGTGCGCAGGCTCTCGTTCTAAAAAAAAACTCGATGGCAGTGTATGTTCCCTGTAGCGCTCATAGCTTAAATCTAACTGGAGTTCATGCCGCTGAATCATCCGCAGAAATGAAGACTTTCTTCGGAAATATTCAAGCGCTTTACGTGTTCTTCAGTTGCAGTCCTGCTAGATGGAAAATATTGCTAGAATTAACCGGAATATCCCTTCACAAGCTATCTGACACTAGATGGTCAGCGCGCATCGACGCAGTCAAACCCTTGGCTAAGAGACCGCGAGAAATCATCACGGCACTTGACTATTGTGTCGATAAACTCGACCTCACTGGCGAAATGGTCAATCAAGCCAAATCCTTAAAGAAATGGTTAAAATCTTTTGATACGGTGGTCCTTCTTACTGTATGGCTCAAGACGCTTCAAGCGGTGGACGACGTCAGTCGTCTCTTGCAATCTAATTCAATTGCAATTGACGACGAAATTATCCTCATCAATCAGCTATTAGATGATTTGGGCCGCATTCGTTCGTCATGGAACGAACTTTTGTCAGAAGCAAAATTGGTGGCCGAATCTCTCGGTTTTGAAAAGGACTTTGAAGTCAAACGAACAAGGAAAACAAAAAGGCACCATGATGAACCTCCGAATACAGCCTACTTCCATGACGGCGCAGAGAAGAAGTTCGAGGTGAGTGTTTTCAACGTTGGATTGGATCATCTTATACAACAAATCCGATCAAGATTCAAAGTCGTTAAAGAGGTTTATGCTAGATTTGATTTCATATGGTCATTGACTGATGATATTGTTGCTCAAGAACGAAAAGCCCGTGAGCTTGCCAAGTTCTACTCTACCGACGTGAATGATCGCGTGAAAGGGGCCCTGTTTAATCCTGGCAACTCATTGAAACTCCTCAATCAGATCTTTTCTAAGGGGCTAGAACCCATGTTTCCATCGATCTGCATCCTTCTGCGGATTTTCAATACGATGTCAGTCTCTGTCGCCGAGGGAGAAAGGTCATTCAGCAAAATGAAAATCATCAAGAACTATTTTAGAGCGACCATGGGACAGGAAAGGCTTTCGAGCCTTATGATGTTATCTATTGAAAACGAGTTGGCCAGATCCGTGTCGTATGACGAAGTAATTTCAAATTTCGCGTCGAGGAAAGCTCGCAAAATATGCCTTGCATAAATATGTGATTGTGATTTGTGATGTCTTGAATGCCTGTTGGATCTATCTACTGAATAACGATCTATGCGCATAGAATATTGGATTTTACGTGCTTTACTAATACTAAATACTGCACGGATGAAGTGACTAGTTAAACTAGACTACTGTGCTATCTTGAAATGTAATAACCCAGAAAACTGCAAACTAAAATAAATGAAAGCCTATTTGGTTCATCGTCAAATTTCGTCCAATTTTTTTTAGAACTGTATTACTCGAAAGTGGCAGGGCGCCGGACGACGCCTGCCCCGGGCGCCAAAATAGCTCTCTGCGGCCCTGGGTGTATAGTTATGGGTATTTTGCTCGGTGCATAGTAAATCTGTTGTCAATAAAAGTTTTGATGTATTGCTGACGTAACGTCATACGTTTGACTTATTGGAATAAGTGAGTTCGTTGACGTAATTTTTTTGGCGTTTTAAGTATCAGTTTAAAATTACGTATGACTTATACGTATTTCAATACGTCACTAAAATACCGTTGACGTTCGCATCACTGTGTAACACTTGCTAGAAATTGAGGAAAGTGCTCAGTGCTGGTGTTGGCAGTGAAGTAGTGATGTGACGTTAGTGGATTTTCGAAACGTTAGCGTTATCCAATACGTTAACGGAGCTTCACTTTTTGAAGAGCGAAAAAGTTAACGCGTTAATTAACGCGTTAACTTTTTCGCTCCGTTAACGTGAATTTCACGTTATTTTTTACGTTATTTTTTTTTAAATAGTTCATAAAAGTATAAGAAAATGTAAACCACGGTCTTGATTAGTTTTATTGCAGTTCTCAGTTAAGAATATTTAATTTTCAAATTTAATTTGGTGAATCCAAAAAAAAATCAAATATTATAATTAGATGATGATAAATTATTAAAAAAACAAGGGACGCAAAATATCGTGGTGAATAGGACTTCTTTTATGCAAACTCGCAGGAACGAATGGGGCAAATTGACCTTCTTCGCCTTCTGAAATTTCTGTTTCACTCATTTAGTCATTTCTTACAAAAAAAGAGAACAAAATTACTTGTTTGTACGTCTATCAATTTTTTTTAAACCACGTTTTTCTAATTTGTAGCAGACTACACACATGACACAACTCAGCCTTTTTTAAAGCAGAGTAATAAAATTTTTTTGACAACACTGTATTTTTAAGCTTAAAAAAAAGGAAATAACGTCAAAAATAACGTCTACTAATTTTCAAAACGTTAAGTTATTGCGTTAAATTAACGGACCCAAAAAACGTCCGTTAACGTAATTTTCACGTTATCCGTTAAAGTTAACGTCACATCACTACAGTGAAGCCAGTTGCCTCATGATGAGTTTCAAAATTATCTAAATTTTGAATCCCTATAATTAAAGAGATAAATAAAATAAGTATTACAGCATTAGTTCAGCCATGAAATGCCATTCTATATTACGAACAAATAATATTGTTTAAATATAGCCTACTATTTTTCTTTTTCTTTTTATGATCGAAATTACTTACAAAGCAATCCATCAATATATTATTTTCTGTATTTTTTGGTACGTTTCAGTGTTTGACGGTATCCTACTTGTGTTTTCTTAGTCCGAACAGTACGACCATCTCCTTTGCAATCAGCCATTGTTACTCCAGACAGCGTGGAAAATTCAATGGACAGTTTTTCGTCTGGTCGTAAAAAAGAAATGAACGAGCGAAATGCCATTGACATTGTGGCTGCTCTAACCGAGAATAGTCTTAAGTCTTTATTTACACGAATTTTTGTTCTTATTATTAATTAATTATCCCAATTTGTTTTAAATTTCAGATATTTAAAAGATTATATATTTTTTTGGAACTAAATGGAATGTAAAGCTTAAAATAGCTTCTTAGTTTCACCGCCGTCACTTGTTTGCGTCTAGACGCGTTAGCAGACAATTGTTTCAAAGTAGTCGAGTGGTCGCGTGTTCATTTTCGCTCGTAGATTTGCTCTTCCTACAATCTTCTTAATTCTTGAACTGGTTATTCTTATCCACAATTTTTCGAAAGATGGATTCTCAAAGTAGTGTAAGTAATTTTTATGATATGCCGCATACATTTATAACGTAAATCTGTTGTCAATTATTCCTGTATATGTATCCTACATAACACAATGCAGTCCGTCGGATGTCCGACAGATGTCGGGGTCGAATGTTGAGTACATTTTTTTTATATCCTCCGGACAGCCTGATATCCGATTTGGATGTCCTATGGATGTATTTTTTTTGGTTTTGACCGCCCTCAACAACGCCGTCGGACATTCTAAGGATATCCGAACGGGCTTTCATTTGGCTATAAATATGACATGTATTGGACCTCTAATCTTCAAAAAATATTAGGCTATATCAGGATTAGAACGTGGGTCTCCCGCAACACAGTCGAATATTATTCCACTGTTCCAATCTACAGATACGTAAAATATCGTTTTCAAACAGTACAATCGAATTGTTGTAAAACACTTGAGTTTTTTTCGATAACAAATCACATACAGGATTTTTAAGAAGTCTAGATGATGTCGAACTTAGGTTAAACCTGAAGTGTATAAATTGCAATTAAACAATTTATGCTAAATATTTTTTGAATTTTAAACTTCAGCATGATTTATTAAGTTTAAAGTAGTTTTTTATTATTTGAAATTAAAATCCTATCATAAGTATACTTGCTTTGAATATTATTAAATGCCGAAAAATATTAATTTTCTGTAAGTTAATTTCCAATGGCTTGGTTCCCGTAAGCTAAACGGAAAGCCTGTGCAAACAAAATCACGACTAACATATATTTAATTCATTTTTTGTAATAAATTTTTAAATAAACCATCCGGCAAATAGATAATTACTCCTTAATTTTTTTAATTTTTCGTATTAAATGCTGGACTTAAAATAAAAATGAGTTCAAGGGAAAAATTGGAACATGGTTAAGTTCTCCCCTTTTGGAAACAAAGAAATTTTTACAATTAATAATGAAACTTAGTGATCGGTCCCAATTAGTTCTAATCGAGTTAACCGCCCCGCACCGATAAAGTGCATTCAGGGTTGAATTGAGGTGCCACTTTTTCAACCGGGGCGGTGCGGGGAAAAATTTGAGATTAACCCGTTGTCCCGACGCAATTTAAAAAAAAGGCTGTTCTTTCGGTTTCAGAGTAAAAATCTGGGCAAGCGGGTAGAACGAGCTATTATCGGGGTTGTTATCGGATCGATCGGGTGAAACAGTCAATCGATAATGTTTTTTGCATTGATGAATCGATTGATTGCAATCCAATTGATTTGCAAACCCCAATTGAATTCGGGGAGAAGAATTTTCCACCCTGAGCCACGCCTCGATGGCCCGAAATGAGAAACCCGATTTGCAAAAAAGCGCCCCGATTTGCTCGAGGCCGATCCTTAAATGAAACAATTGAAAATCTTCTTGGCTGTTGAAAGGAGGTCCGTAGAATATAATTTCCGCACATCCATTGCACTTCCAAGGTGACTAGCCGACGGACATCCCTGGAACTACCCATTGAGTACATGGATATCTAACGGATGTTCGGCCATGATTCGGACATCCGACGGCAGAAATGTGCTATATGGGATCAATACTGGTCTTTTTTTTTTGTCACAGGGCAAGTTTCACCTTGTAGACCTAACCGTGAATGTCACGGTTCTTAACAAGAAGGTGAAATAAATACAAGTCGCAGTTGTACCAGATATTTGGGTGTCAAATGGGTTCTGCTACTACCCTAATTCCAAGAATGCTCTGCCTTTGGTCATGAAAAGAGCACCAATTACAAAAACTTGGACCAAGTATCAAGGAACCATCAAATTAACCTGTGGTAACTAAACTTCATACATCAAGTTTCTTAATATGAATAAAATATTATTTGTTAACATCGGAGAGACGTACACAGAAGCTAGGGCCAAGTTGGCTGAAACCAAATCTTACTTCGACACTCAAGTTTCACAAGATGATGAGGCATCAGCTGTGAATAAGGAGGGTAGACCTAAACGTAAAAGAAGACCTACTATTAAAAACTTTGGTAGGGGAGACTGGAGTATGCCGGGACACCGGGTCAAGAGGGACAGTAGGGGGAAAAATAGTAGATTTTAATAAAATTAAGAATTTTTTTAGTATGTTATTTAGATACATACAATCTACTTTGGCATGAAATTTGGTTGAGTTTTGTCAATAACTGTATCAGTTATTAACAAAACTAAAAAAAACGGTTTTTTTAGTTAATTTTGTCTCCGCCATTTAATGTTTCTAGAAAAAAATAATCGCAAATGGCATGTAAATTTAATATGGAAAGGAAGCTTAATCATTTCTTTATCGTTAAAAAATTATAATTTTCGATCAATTACTGTAGATAATATTAACGTTTTAAAAAAATAGTCTTTATCGGGAAATCGGGACAGCTGTTTTTGACTAAAATGGGACATTAGTGGGCGGGTTTGGTCTTCAAGCCCATCACTCATCACCGAGCTCATGACGCCATTACTGTTCCTTACAATGATAACAAGCAATCGATTATTCAGCATATTAATCGATTACAATAAGCCCAAACCCCACCTATCTTGTAATAAGGGTTTTTTTATCATATAAGAAAAAATTTTTATTAACACAATAATCAAATTGAAACATTTATTAACTTATAGAGTCTATGCAGTGGGACGCTATTTCAATTTTTACAAATTTTTAAAATGAATTTTAAGGCGAAAACGGAGGACGTCCCTCACCACCCACCCTAGTGTCCTCACTTACCCCTCAAAATAGGCTCCTCCCACAAATCTAAGAAAACCTCTGCCATAGGCATATACCATCCGCCAATACACAGTAAAAGGGCGGGTTTTTGAGCTACATGTAAAGAAACTTACAGCCGCGACTGTATGTATGTATTTATTTCTAACTGAAAAATACCAAGGTTATTAAATTAAATTCTTGGCATTCTTTATTTCAATTTCAATGAATTTTGAATGTACAAATTTTGTCTAAAATGGATGTAGGGGAGGCAGTCCAAAACATGGACAAACAGCGTCTCAGCTACATCCGGATTTTATGCTTACGACATCCACTGCGGTCAATTTTGATATTCAAATACGTCCACATTTTATCAATTTGGATATCCTATAAACGTAGCATTTCGACGTAGAGACATATGACATTAAGACGGATACTCCACGTACGATGGATGACCAAAGTGTATATCCAATCGTCCAACATGGATAGCGAGAATGCGTTGTTGAGATGTAAGCGAGCTAGCAGGGAAGGTTGTAGTTACATCATAGCACCGCTCCGCTTTATCTGGTGTATATATTATTGCATCACTGCAGATCTAGCCTTAGCGTGTATGAATTGTAAAAGGATTATTTAAACTTGTAGCAAGTATATCTTTACACTCTTGAGGATTTTTTTGTGGATAGACATTTCCTTTTGTTAAGATATCAGAAAACGCAAACTACACGGAGGCTTGATTGTGATGTTTTTATATTCCCTATTTTTTACAGCTCCTATTACCTAAAACAATACAAAAGGAAATAAAGATAAAAATTTTAATTTCAAAGTTTTTACACATTTGTAAAATTCACAGTGTATTGCTATCTAACAATTTCTTTTAACAAGAACACCTTGGGACAACATTTATTTTTGACGTTTTACGTTTTCAATTTGACAATTGACATTTGGTTAAAACCGTCTGCTGCAGTAGGTAAGATTCTGCAGAACTATGCTATGCGGAAAACGTCGCTGTCAAAGCAAGCCATCTTGCGGCCAATGTGCTGAAAATAAAACATAAAAATCCTATGGCCTTATTTGACAGATTTCTTTGCAACATACTGTACGTTTGCATACGCTGTTTGTATCCGGCTTTATTATTGTGGGGGAAGGGAGGTGATTGTGGTGGGAGTTCGTTTATCGGGGGGGTATACACGAAGAAAAGCGTTTCGCTTTTGCGGGAGCGTGCAGAGGGGTAAGTAGTGGGGCTGGGTGGGTTGTAGTATACGAATGGCTGATAGTGTAGCCTATTGAATCGTATGGCTGTTGGAGTCTTATCTGTTTTTATCGGAAGCATCATATGGTATGAAGGGGTGAGGAACAGTCTACGTGACAGTCGTGTTACGCAGGGTTATTATGGACATATGGCAGGCTGGTTTTTCGTTCATCGTAGGAGTGGGAAGAGGCAATACCAGGGAGTACCAGATGGCTCTATGAATAGAAGGGGGGGAAATATCATAGAGGGCGCACCATATTGCTGCCTGGGTCGTTTCTCCGGGATATGTGTACTACAAAAATCTTACGGGGTGGAAGTTGGGTAAAGGCAGAATGAGTAAGGGTGATATAGAGCAAGGAGAAGGGGAAGACGCTAGACGAGCTTAGGGTTAGCGTATCAACTATAATTTTAATGCAAATATCATCAGCGATTATCGGGTGCATCCTATATCATTGGGGGTACGGACTCTCGGGAGTATGTGCAGTATTAGTAGGGTGTACCCAGAAAACACCGCAACAGTTATACTTTTACTTTTAGATTGGTTTCCATCGGTTTCTTTTGTAACTATCTATCATGGTATTATTATTATTGTTATTATTATTTTATTTTTTTATTATAATTTTTTTGTTTTGTTTTGTTTGGTTTTGTTTGTTCTCATTGATTTTTGTTTTGTTTTGGTTTGGTTTTAGTTTTATTTATTTTTTAGTATTATTATTTGCTCTGTCTCATTTTGTGTGTGTGTATGATTGTTTCCATTTTGGTTTTCAGACAACTCTTTGAATGTGACTCATCCATCTTTTGGGATGGTTCACCAATTAATTGTATTCTTAGCTAATTCAAAAATTTTTTTCCTGTACTCAAGGTTGGGCTCTAGATTATTCTTCAAGCTTGAATTTTCTATTGTCTGTGGTAAGATTAAACGTTATAAAAAGTTTTTCCGTAGAGCTTGTCCAAAGTTCCATCGATTCTTTAAAGTGGAAATGAAACTCTTTCCGTAAAAATTATTGAGCATCCTTTGATTGCTTCGAAGCAAAGCTCTCTGTTTTAACAACTAAATTTACCATGTCCATTCAGTGGAACGCCATTGCATTTGAATGCAACATTTCTTTTACCCATCGTTTCAATTCTTATTGGCCTTAGCCCATGTAATAAGGTCAAAGTTGAAAAGATTGTTTCTTTTCGGTGTCGATAGAAGTTAACTTTTTATTTTAATTCGTAAATTTTTTTTTTATTCTTTTTTTTTCCTAATCACTTTTTTTTTTTCTTTAATGTCCCAATTTAGATTCTGTCGCAATATTTTGATAGTTTTGTTTTGAAGCGCATTTGTTTTTTTTTATTGTTTTTTTTTTGCCGTTTACATTCGTTTCTGTTAAAAAAATTAATTTTGAAATTTCCTCCAGGGAAACGAATTCTTGACCTGGAGATACTTTAGAGATATATCACAAAAAGAAATATATTTTTCACTTTATGTTTTTAGCACCGAAGAATTATGTATCGTATACCCTAGGGCGAATCCTCCCTCTGGGAAGATACAGAAACGTGAGGTGATGACTAGACTATCACCTTGCTCTTGTATTGCAACCTCATCTATTTGAGAAAACCTGGGAGACGTACAGTATCCTCCACAAAAAAGAGGCACCCCCCCAGTAGCCCAAAAAATAAAAATTCCTAATGAGCGCTAGATGGCATAGTTTTTAATTGCAAAATACAAACAAAAAAAAGCATGCAACTTTTTTTTTGTTTGTTTTGACTGCAAAAGCGAGGCGGTTGCCATGATTTCAGTATTTTTTGCTGCGAGCAAAATTTGGAAAACGGAGAAATTGAGAAAAAAGTCGGGGAAAGGCTAACCTCTGAATTGTTACCTTTCCCCCATCCCGACTTTTTTCTCAAGTTTTCCGTTTTCCATATTTTCTCGCAAAATGAAAACTTATTGGTGACAGACGATTTTAAAAGACGAAAAAAATTATAGCATTTCGAAAATAAATCCAAGAAAAAATTAAAACAATTTTTTTTGAAAAGAGGATTTATTTAAATTAAACAAACTGACAAATGAAATATGTTTAATTTTTCTTCCACCAGCCGTTAGCTTCAAAGCATAATTGAAGTCTTTTTGTCATTCGCTAAATTTTTACGATAAGCGTCTTTTTCAGTAAGATGTTGCCAAGCGGTCTGTGCATGGGCAAAATCTTCTTCTTTGTTTCGGGAATCTTTCCCGTCCGTCGAAATCACACAGCTTCAAATGGTTGCCATGGTTTCCAATAAGTTTTCATGTCGCGAGAAAATATGAAAAACGGAAAATTGGGAAAAAGTCGGGTGGGGGATAGGTAACAAAAGGTTAGCCTTCCCCGACTTTTTCAATTTCTCCGTTTTCCAAATTTGCTAAATACGAAATCATGGCAATTTCAGTCAAAACAAACAAAAAAAGTGCATGCTTTTTTTGTTTGTATTTCAATTAAAAACTATGCCATCTAGCTCTCATTTGGAATTTTTATTTTTGGGCTACTGGGGGGGTGCCTCTTTTTTGTGGAGGATACGGTACCTACTAAACCATGTTGTGCTCGTTTTATATTAGCGGTCTACATCTGTTTCTGAATTAAACTCAATCTCTGAAATTTACTTCATGGAAACAAACTCTTGGCATGTAGATACTATTTTATACTAGCGGTCTACATCTGTTTCTGATTTAAACTCGATTTCTGACATTTACTTCATGAAAACAAACTCTTGATTTGTAGATACTAAGCTTATAAGCTGACAAGAGAATTCTAATCCACCCAGGGGACCATTTCTCGGTAAAGTGTGTGCCATATTATAATTCTTTTATACAACAATCTGATATTTTTTGTTTTAGTTCCTAGCATTTACAAAATTGCCTATATATACAGTACCCACAAAACGATTAGGTACACCCCCGTTTTTTTAGTGCATTCTTATGGCGCTACGGGTCTTAGTAAAACTTGAATATCTTTTTACTGATAAGGACATTTTTTTTTTCTTTTTTCCTCTATCAGAAGAGAAAGTGCTCTAAAAGTTTTCTTAGCATGAAAAAATTTTAGAAGTTACACCCAGGGGTCTAAAGTATCGTTCACATGATTAGGTACACCACTTTTCTCCCAATAAACGCCATGTTAATACCGGCGTTTCCAAGAATATAAATAAAATACTTCAAAACATCCTTAAATAAATTTTTTTATGCCGAACGACGCGTTTTTTTTTACTCTATTAGGATATAGTGCATGTTTTTGAATTATTTGAAGTAAAAAAATACTTCCCTATACCCCAAAGTTGTTACACTGAAATGTTTTACAGAGAAAATTATGATTTGTGCTTGTGCCACCACTGGGATCAATTTCAAGTGCTCAGATTTTTTTTCTTTGAACACAGCTAGATTATTCGTATAAAAAAAAATTTAAAGAAATTTAATTTATCATAAGAAGAATGAATTCAATCTGTTTTGATTGTTGCTGTAATGTATAACAACAACTAAAAGAATGTCTGTGAATTTGTTGTTATACATTACGTTACATTACATTACGGTTTTCTAGACGGGAAAAAATAGCAATTTTTTTTATAAATGACGTTTTGGTTATTCTAGTTAGGTTTGACTGCGTGTCAGATAAAAGAGTCTTAGGTCTATCCACTTGAGTCAAGGATACAGTGTTCAAAGTAAAATGAGATGGCCTTTTTTTAAAGCTCGTTTTCCTTTCGGGCAACAAGGAGCCATGTTCAGCAACATTAGCTGAGATTGGTAATATTTCCATTGACTCGATAGACATATTTTCAGTCTTAGTTGGCTGTTGAAAAAAAAGGTATACGTCTTGTCTTAGGCTTAACACCAGTACACAACGACAGTGTAAGTGAGCTCGAAAACCGCTGCCACCAGATGTAAAGGAGTACACGACGTTGTTATGTTGTGTCCAATACGGAAAAGTTAAATTTAATGCGGCGTCTTTACTTACAATATCATGTATACTAAGCAAGCATAAAACAACACGCACGCAATAAATTAAAAAGCCGTGTATTATAAACCAACTTGCAACAGGTACCCGCAAAATACTTAAACAAGTTCATACATTGAGGAAAGAAGATTCATGAGACTTAAATGTTACCAATGGGTAATAACTTCAAGGCATAAACGTAATAAAGTAAGAGTCAAACAGCTACTTAGTGATTACCTAAGGGGTACTTATTCTGTGGTTTGCAAGAGTTACGGTAGCAGGCTCGGCGGGAAAGCGGCAGAGGCCTAAGTTGGCACACGGAACAGGCAGAGTAGATCTGACTTTCCTTTGGGAGTTTGTGGTGGCTTTTTATATGTCAGTCATCATCCCGTGGGGGACATACAGGACAATGTTAAGGTATAAGTGGACAAATTCGAGCGGTATCGGACGAATTTGGACGATTTTAAAAAATAGGCCGGGCTGTTTCGGGCCGTTTCGGGCAATTCCCAACAGAAAAAAATATATCTATTTTTAGCGATGGCAGGTTAAGGTCGTTTTGGACGGCTTTTGACAAATCGTAAAAGTTTCAATTTATAACGGGCGTGCCGAGACTTGTTCTCCCCGTTTGTTATATTTTCTAGAAAGTCTGAGAACTAGAAGAAGAGAATTTAAGAAATAAGGTCTTAGTCTAATTAAACAAAAAAAAATAGGGCAAGAAGGGGCTTTGCTTGGCGTTTCGTTACACATGACTGCCTTCACCGTTAAAGTTGCGGTTCCCATACCGTTTTTGAAGAGGACCACCACTGCATCCAGCAAATTTCTTCGCATTTCAATAACAATTCAACATTACCATCAGAGGAAGCAGCATACTCATAACAAAGAGATTTGCATTTGTTCTTGGCAAAACCTTGCACAATCAATTTGCGAATTAGACGAGTCGTTGACTCCGACACAACAATAAAAGTCCCCGCCGAATGCTCAACAGTTGTCGAAATGGTGAATGAATCGATAATCAATAGACGGTGCTCTTACAACACGACAAGCACGATCACGGGCCACAGAAGCAAAGCGCAGGGGACAAAGGCGCAATTCTGAATCACTAGGGGAAGGAGGAGAAGACATAATGTCTTGATTACACGAGAGCTAAAAGAGTCCTGAAAGGGTGAGGGTTCATCTATTGGGAACTTCCAAACAAGTGGCACTTACAGCGCTGCTTTGGGAAGATCTAGATACAAAGAATTCTAAACCGATATGGATGAGTATGAATTTACCAGTGTAATTTCATGGATACTGATGTAGTGAATGAAATTCACAGCAGATTTAAAGATAACAAGCTACCTCACCGTGGAAGATATCATAAAAATTTAAAATCCTTTTCTTATAATTCTTGATAAATTTCTCTCAATTTTTAATACATGTATTTGATATGAAGACCTTAAGAATAGCAGAAAATTTGCTTAAATATTCAGAGCTGAAGATCTCCGACTACAACACAAAGGGGTCATTGGTAAATGAATCCTTCGAAATCAATCGAGGAATACAGTTAATTTGATTAGCACAGAATCTTCCCGAAGAAAGCTTTGGCCTCGTAGATCTTCAGTGGGAAACCCCAATCCGACACATTCATGGTTATCCCCGGTTACTGGTCGTTTCCAGTTCCACCCGGAACACAAAATCTAGAACAATACTTTTTTGTTGACTTGATCTAATATTTGTTGCTGTTACCGTATTATAAAAACAAATGGAGCTCCAACCGAAACTCAAAATTTACATTTTTTCATAGGCGTATTACTTTAGTTGCAAGTATTCCATATTTTCATATTATTAGGTTAATTGTTATTAATGTTTTTTAAAAAGAGGAAGAAAAATTTCTATTTAAATAACAAATTCCTTGGCAAATAATAGAATTTCCTAAAAGAAACGTTTTTTTCCTAGGCATAATTCTAACAACGGAGACACATTGTAAAAAATTGTAATTTCTGGGAAATATATTTTTAATGCGCCAAACTGAATGATATTTCTGTTGGGATATGAATAAATGCATGAAGTTCCCTATGCGCTATAATGCTGCCCTTGAAAACCAAGTAGTTAGCTTTGCATGATTTACTAATTACCTTTGGGTCCCAAACTCTTGAAACAATGTCTTGAAAAGGAGGAGATGCTTGGTCAAGAATAGATACACGATGTTTCAAAATAAACGGCCATTCTAATGCCTCGTCGTAATCTCCCTGGTAAACGAAAAAAAGTATTAAAACCAAATACAGGACATTGATGTTTTCGATGTTAAAGAAGATGAAAACTGAAATTTTTTAGTTTGTGAAACCTTTCTAAATTGAATTTTTAGAAGATTATTTTTTTTACGTGTAATGTTAAAAAAGAATCAGGTACAAAAAAAGTAAAGCGATAAAAAAACTTTTAAAAAGGAAAAATACAAACCTTAGTTAAGCCAACATGAGTGTAAACATTTTGGCCGTTTTGTCGGGGAAACAATCTCATGTACATCATATAACCGTACTCAAAAATGTAGAAACTTGGTGAACGCAGAGAACGGCGAGGTCCCCAACTCTTTAATTTGTATTCCATGTCAGTGACCTGCGTCAGAAAACAAGTTGCGCTTAATTTATATCGTATGTAAAATATTAACAATACACATAATTCAGAGAATTGAAAATCAGCGTATAAACTGAGATATAGTTTAGTTAACTACACCAAAGTCAAATTAAATAAAAGCGCAAGATTAATCCAAAGACTTTATATCATGGTGAATGTACTAGAAATGTTATTCAAACCACTAAAGGTGCATGTGGCATCTCCACTCTCCTCAAATTGTTTACAATTTTTGTCTAATTCAAAATACACCCACCATGAAATAATTTCTATGGATTGAGAAAAAATTTGGCTAGTGGAAAACAGTAAAAGCCAGAGGGAATATATTAACTAAGAAATAAAATAACTAAATTATTAGAAGTTTCCGCGATCAATAACAAACAACTTTTGAACGAAAGAAATTGCCATTCTTGCGAGTTTTGCTAACAAAATAATGACGGCGCGAAATGGACGAAACGGTGAAATTTTATGCCCCGGAATGCACATACAACGTTCACGATTTTATAGGTACATCCAGACGCCACATTTTACGTGAAAGAAACCTCATCGATAAGTGTTTTGATTTAAAAAATTTAAATTAGCTCTTACGGTTGACACGCAAAGAAAAAAACAGGGAGGACGTAGCGCCATAAGATCCCACGTTAAAAAAACGGTCAAGTGTATAAAAATTTGGGATGTAAGAGTTTAGAAAACAAATTGTGTTCCTACAACGCATTATTTTTAGGGACAAAATGATGCTAAGATTTTTTCAGTTATACTAATAAACCTTTTAATCGCATTAAGAATAAGTAATTATTCTTAATGCGAGAAAAAAACTAGAACTTCGTGCGATTCAAATAAAAAAGTTATGCGTGAAATAAAAAAGGACAATTTTTTTGTTAACCCCTACTAAAGTAATGGCGGCGCAAAACGGGGAAAAGGGGGAAATCTGAATGCACAAATACCATTCAGGGTTTAACACTTATGTATGCGCAAAACATAACACGAAAGCAAAGACTTCGATGAGTATGCCAATTTTTTTTTATTGCATAATTCTTATGGAAATTCTGTAAAAAAACGAGGAGACGTTGCGTCATAAGAGGCCGTGTTAAAACGGCCGAAAAACGGCGAAGTGTATATTATTTTGGGAGGGTACTGTACGTACCCCCTCTGTGTTTAGGCAAAAAAAAAACTAATTGGAGCAGTTAAGGGCAGTTTTTGTCAGCTTCTTCCTTCCATGTCTTTCAGAAAAATGATCTGTTAGGGATGTTAGTAGAAAAGAATTTTGCAATCAATAAAATTTGGAAAGATATGCTTTGAAACACCAGTCTAATTCCTTTTATTTTAAAGGTCAATTGGGACTTGCCACTCAGGAGAATAGTCGTATATTGTTTTACCGAGTTAGTAAAAATTTTTTAAATTTTAGAATTTTTTTTGCCAGAAGATTGCAGTAAAAATACAAGTCTATTTTATAACAGCGTCACATCTTTCCAACCCTTCCATTCCCCCTGTTACAAAGCCAAACTGTTCCTACAACATTTACATTACATGATTTATGGACTGCCACCGTATAAAAACTGGACGTTTTAGTTGAAAACAAAATTAAACGTTGACAATTGATTTCAAAAATCTTTAATGAAACCAAAATTGCATTTCGATGAAATTATATCATGAACTATTTAAAAGCGAAAGAAATTAGTCTAAAATTAAATAAATACCTTCCAGAAATAGCTGAATACTCGTTTCCCACTTTCAACATGAATTGAACTGTTAAATCGATCTATTTCGTCTTGCCTAGGGTTCAGTACATCTTCTTCGTCAGGATCGGCTCCCGTGCTTTTCACGCCACCGTTCAGGAACAACCCATTACCAGTAGTTCTGCTTTAAAAAATCATCTTCTTTAAAACCGTTTTTTAAAAACGTCTAGTAATATTACAAATTTTTTAAAGACATTTTTTGAAAATTTGAAATCAATAAAGAAATTTGAAATATATTTTTCAAACTATTTAATGTGAATTTATTCCGAAAGTTCAAAATATCAGTAAAAAACAGAAATGCTATCTGTTTTTCTTCGCGCATTCATTAGGTTGATTGACCGCAGGCTTTTTTTTTTTGTTATTTTTGGCACCCACATCAGTCTAGAATTCGTGTGATCTTCTTTCATGCTTCAGTTTTTTTGTGTGATAATGGATGTTTGGGCTATTGCATCTTAAATTTTAAAATACTCTTTTAGTAAAAAAAATCTCCCATTCTTATTTTTTGAAATCATACATGATTACAGTTTCTAAGGCAAGACAGTAATGTAAAAGTTATGAAACATTACTGTTTTCTCCACTTGATTGGTGATATCAAGAAAATCACCAAAAATTCACAAAATATTGCTTTTCTTTGAAACTTTCTTGGATAGTAGACATTGTAGCCTTCTGACGTTATAGCAACCCTGAAACCTCAATTTGAAATTTCCAGAATATTTTGCATCAAGTGCTCTCATGACGAGTGGCGTTGCCAATCTCGCTGAAACATTGTGTTTTAAATGTTTCTCAAGAAAGACCTAAAGGGCGACGGAAAAATTTTCTACAATTCAGCTCCTTAAAGAGAGTAGAAACAATCGTTCTATTTCTAATGTCTTAGACTTTTACTCGTTTTACACATTTTTTTTGCTCAGGTTGGCACCTCTATGAGGGTTTAAGGATAGACATGGAAAAGACTTTTTTTATCCACGTGTCATTGTTCATAGATAGGGAGCATAAAAAGATTATTTTTAAAGCTGTCATTCAAACGAATGCCAAATTTGCATGAACTACGTTAGATGGTAAACATTGATGAAGACTGGGGCCATTGTCAGGATAATTTAGAAGTGGATTATATAAGAAGGAGCTCAGCTGTCGTTACGTTGATGACGTGCAATGGAAATTATAGGACAAGGTAGACACAGGTAACAACGTATAACACACAGCTTTACGCACATAGATTTACATTGCTAAAGTGGCCGCCAACTCCAATAAAAATCTGAAGAGGCATCGAGTAGTACTGAATTTTGTGAAAAATTACATATTGTAGAAATAAGTCGGGCATTTTTTTTTCCTTTTTCTTATGTGTAAATTTTTCTACATACGTTTTTTCATGAAACGTTGTCTTGAAAATCAATTGGCTGATAGAGTTTCAACTTTTTAAAGTAGTAAAATGCAATAAAAGAATAGAAGTAGACAACAACAACATAACAACAAACAAGCAGCCTATAATGGTCATTGTTCTACACAGACAGAAGGTCAAAGATGCATTATTGTAAAAACTAAAATAAACCTATATTGATTTTGATCATTTCTGAAAAATTAGTATATTTCAGTAATCTTTCGTATAAAATAACAGGTAATGCAATAAGCCCTGAGAGTCGCTAGTAGGGGAGGGTGGGGCTAGTTGGTACAATTTTTTTAATTTCTTCTCTGGTTTCTTAAATTTTTCATATTTTGACACCCAAAAAATTGTAAAAGAAAGCTCAGATAACCAGCTTTCTCGTGCTATTTTTTAATTTGATCTACGTTGAAGAATTCATATCGAAATCAACGTTCAAAAAGCTAAAAAAAATTTGCCTACATGCCCCACTAACGGGGTAAGTTGGCAGTGGTAGTGGGGTAAGTTGGCCCCATGTATTTCAAATACGGATTTCAGTGAAATGTTGATGTTGTAAACAAACTAGAATAACATTACAATAAACAAAAATCCTATAGTTATTTTAGAGTGGGAAACTCAGAAATAAGTTGTGATAACTTACATAAAGATTAATAGCCTTAAATGCAAAAAATAAAAAATAATATACATAATTCAGGCAAACATTTCACAGGTGAACATCGTATCAAGTGAAACACCTAAAATGTGCCAAATTGTGGCCTCTAATGCATACCACTGTTCACCATAAGTCATATCTATAGCAAACATTCGACTTACAATTCCCTGACATTTTGACAGGCCATGTACTATACATATGCATGTATAATGCCTATGCCGACATGCCCCATGTTGCAATGTATCAACTTGCCCCAACCCGGGGTTTGTTTTAAAAAAAATTTTTATTACTCCTTTATAATTGATTAAAGCAAATCCATTGTTACAGTTCAATAGAGGACAGAATTTTCTATAAAACTAATATTTTTTAAAAATTATATGCATACCAAGAAAAGATAAAATTGATGAATACCAAGCACGCAACTATTGTGGATTTGACGCAAAAAATTTCATTATTTTCTATTTCCTAAACTATTTGGGATAAATTTATAAAACTTTGCACAAATGTGCGCACGATAAACATCTTTGACTATGAATTATTTCAATAAAACCTCTTTCACACAATTCTTCTAAATTAGGAATTGCAAACTTGCCCTACTGCCAACTAGCCCCACTCTCCCCTACCTGTTGATCCGAGAAGCAATTTACTAATAGAAACACCTATATTTATAAAACAACAAACCACTGACAACACATAAAAGGCATTAATATATATGAAACAATCTCCGAAAGATTTATTCGTTTTTTTAGTGTATTCTTCACGTGGTGGTTTTTTTTTGACCTAGTAAAGCCACAATATGGCAATACAGTACACACTAGAAAGAATGTTAGTTTGACCATGAAGTACACCCGTCTCCATAAATATCCGACGTACCCAAACGGCGGGAAATATTTTAATACCGCTGCAATTATTCTTGACACTGAATATCATTGCAGTGGCAGAGCCAAAAAAGGAATTTTTACATGCTGCTTCAATGATATTCAGTGTCAAGAATAATTGCAGCGGTATTAAAATATTTCCCGCCGTTTGGGTAACGTCGGATTAGGGCTCGGCCCCGGTTCTCAAAAACCCGGTTTACCCGCGGTTCGTCGCCAAAAAAAGTTGCCCATGAGCGATCCGGGTAGTCTATTTGCCAAAGTGGGTAGGCTGGGCGGATTTGATGGGGAAACCGGGTATACCCACCGCCATCTTGGAAAATGGCGGCTTGCAAAGCCCCAAGTGAAATTAAAAGGGAGGGTAGCAAAAACAAATTTTTTGTGGCGGGAAATTCAAAGGGCGTCACTTGAGTTCATGGAAAAACTCGGGTAATCGGGTAGGAAATCGGGGATAACCGGGTTTTGAACCCGGGTGATGGAAACGGTTTTCGAAATTGTGTTACCCACATGGTACCCGGGTAGGTAGCGGGCACAAAGTCTTAGGAACCGTTACCCACCGGATCCAATTTTTTTGCCGAAAAGACCTACTTATTCGCCCAAATACCTACCCATGGGACACGGGGCCGAGCCCTACGTCGGATGTTTATGGAGACGAGTGTACATTAGGAGTTGTAACGCCTGCAAAACAACTTAAGCTCTGCATGTTAAGCTCCCTAGATGGCGTGGCGGGTTGTCGGTCTGGAATTTACAGGTAAGGAATAGCAGGAAGCAGACCAATGTTGAACTTCGTCACCGAACAAAAACATAGCAGACAAAATTCAAAATGACTACCTTTGTTCCCTTTATAGAGCAAGTGATTGACGCGTACCCCCTCCCTATTTGTGAACGCACTCTTGCGGATTTCGCCATGTTTGTTACGAGTCCGTTTTTCCTCTGAGGAATCCTTATAGGGAAAAAAGGGGATCGCAACAAAAAATTAGTGAAACCTTCCCAATTTACCAAGGGATACTAGCAATAATTTTGTGTTAAAGGTAAATGAACTAGCTACATTTTAATATTAAACTAAGGGTATTTAATTCTAGAAAACAGCTAAATTTTAATGTTTAACGGTATTGTTTACACTATGTGTAAGGAAAAATGAGCTGCGTTGTAAAAGGGTGTCATCATACCCAGGGCCTAAGACAATGAAAATTGTAAACAATACCGTTAAACATTAAAATTTAGCTGTTTTCTAGAATTAAATACCCTTAATTTAATATTAAAATGTAGCTAGTTCATTTACCTTTAACACAAAATTATTGCTAGTATCCTTTGGTAAATTGGGAAGGTTTCACAATTTTTTTTTTGCGATCCCCTTTTTTCCCTATAAGGATTCCTCAGAGGAAAAACGGACTCGTAACAAACATGGCGAAATCCGCAAGAGTGCGTTCACAAATAGGGAGGGGGTACGCGTCAATCACTTGCTCTATTTTCTTCCTTCAAATTCCAGACCAAACAGCCACAACGCCATCTAGGGAGCTTAACATGCGCAGCTTAAAGCTCTCCAATGCAAAAATTACCCCTGTTACGACTCCTGATGTACAGTATGTTCCAAAAAAATCCGACCACCCTTTTCAAATAAAAATGCCCCCTATTGCCAAATAGCACAATTGCATCGAATTTTAGGAGAAATTGAAGCACATGGTAAAATGTAGAAAAACCATGTAAGAAATTACCATGGAAACGAGACAACTATTAGTTAGCTCGCATCCTTACATCAGTGTGTGCTGGGAATACTTGCCGTTAGGCATAGCCAAGAATTTTACAAAGTTTTATCATTTTCTACTCTACTGGTCAACGCGAGACAGACTAAAAGGAATGGAAGTTTCGTTTCTATGGCAACCAAACATTTGTTGTAGGCGGATTTGCTTAACCAACAAAAACGAGATAATACTTTAATTATATCATTATTAAATTAAAATAATATTATATAATATCACAATTTATTAAAAAATAACAATTGGAATAGAGCAGTAAAACATCCTACGTTGCACGTTCTCCACAAATGCGAAAATCTCATTTGTGTCCAAGTTGGTCTGCTGCGGCTGCAGCGTCTTATGGAGAAACCAACTTCTTCATGTTAAAAAATAAGTTTTCATAAATATAATTAAGATTTTCCCCCTTTTCTTCCTAGCAGAGGGTACCCTATTCATTTTTTCATTTCCCAATTTTTTTTCTAGCCCTAGTTCTATCTGGTTTATTTTTATTTAGCTATTGTTTGTGAATGGTTTGTTGTTCATCCCCTTGTAGCAGACGAATTTCTGGCAGCAAACGAAATTCTTCGGCTAAAAGAGACGAGCAACTTACAAACAAAAATAAAATAAAAATAAAGTAGATAGAACTGGAGCTAGAAAAAAATATTGGGAAATGAAAAGATGAATAGGGTACCCACTGCTAGGAAGAAAAGGGGGAAATCTAAATTATAGTTATGAAAACTTAATTTTTAACGCGAAGAAGATGGTTTCTCCATAAGACGCTGCAGCCGCAGCAGACCAACTTGGACACAAATGAGATTTTCGCATTTGTGGAAAACGCGCAATGCAGGATGTTTTACTGCTCTATTAATAATGTATATTAAATATATTAATTATAGTAGTGACTTATTAAGTATTCTTTTAATAAAAACATTTCAAAACAAAAAATTGTCTAATAATTTACTATTATAATAAATAAGTCTAATATTCACAAATAGAAATTATATATTATTTTATTTCAGTAAAAAATTTTTAATAAATAGTAATTTAAATTATATTATTATAATTTAATAATGATATAATTAAAGTATTCTTTTGTTTTGGGAGCTGAGCAGATCCGCCTAAAATAAATGTCTGGATGCCATAGAAACGAGATTTCCATTAATTAACTCTCTGTCTCGCGTAGATACAGTACCCACCAAACGATTAGGTACACCCCCGTTTTTTTAGTGCATTCTTATGGCGCTACGGGTCTTAGGAAAACTTGAATATCTTTTTACTGATAAGGACTAAATTTTTTTCCTTTTTTTCCTCTATCAGGAGAAAAAGTGCTCTAAAAGTTATCTTAACATGAAAAAATTGTAGAAGTTACACCCAGGGCGCTAAAGTATCGTTTACATGATTAGGTACACCACTTATCTCCCCATAAACGCCATGTTAATACCGGCGTTTCCAAAAATATAAATCAAATACTTCAAAACATCCTAAAATTAATTTTTTTATGCCAAACGACGCGTTTTTCTTTACTCTATTAGAATATAGTGCATGTTTTTGAATTATTTGAACTAAAAAACTCCTTCCCTATACCCCAAAGTTGTTACACTGAAATGTTTTACAGAGAAAATAATGATTTGTGCTTGCGCCACCAGGGGGGCTGGGATCAATTTCAAGTGCTCAGATTTTTTTCGTTAAACACAGCTAGATTTTTTGTATTAAAAAAAATAAAATTAAAAATAATTGATTTTTTTATCATAAGAAGAAAGTATTTTATCTGTTTTGATTGTTGCCGTAATGTATAACAACAAATTCACAGACATTCTTTTAGTTGTTGTTATACATTACAGCAACAATCAAAACAGATTAAATTCATTCTTCTTATGATAAAATTAATTTTTTTTTAAATTTTTTTATACGAATAATCTAGCTGTGTTTAAAGAAAACTAAATCTGAGCACTTGAAATTGATTTCAGTGCCCCTGGTGGCGCAAGCACAAATCTTAATTTTCTCTGTAAAACATTTCAGTGTAACAACTTTGGGGGATAGGGAAGCACTTTTTAGTTCAAATAATTCAAAAACATGCACCATATTCTTATTATAGAGTAAAGAAAAACGCGTCGTTCAGCATAAAAAAATTAATTTAAGGATGTTTTGAAGTATTTGATTTATATTTTTGGAAACGCCGGTATTAACATGGCGTTTATGGGGAGAAAAATGGTGTACAGTATCCTGCACAAAAATCTGAACACGGATTTAATTTTTTAAAGCCACTTATTGGCGGGGTAAAGGGTTTTTGTTTGTTTTTCTTTAAGAGGGAGGGTAGACGAGGTGATGGACACATAGTGCAGGGTTGGGTAAGTCTAGAATTTTTTTTTGTATGCCTTAAGGTATTACGCTTTAAGTCAAGTAACAAGTCGGGACATTTTTGCAACCCCCAGGGTGATGTGTTTTTTTAAAACGACAGTTGGAAATGTTGGATTTAGGTTGTGTAATATTCCTTTCCCAAAATAAATTAGAGAGCTGCCTTTGCACAATTATTTCGATACCGATGTCATATGTGTAGAGCATCTGGATGCGATGCCGTAAATCAGTGTTCGATTTCCGATAATGAATTGCGAAATATTTCGTATCTCTATAATATTCTTCATTCGAATGTGCTGGGAATATTAATTTTTTCAGAACGAAGTGAATTATTATTTTTTAAGTTATTTAATAAACAAAAAAAGCACATATTGCTCCATGAAAACTTGTTTTATATATGAAGGAGAATTTCTCGTAAGGTCACCACAATAATTCATCACCTCATCTGGATTCGAACACCGACCTCCAGCATCACATTCAGAAAGGATACAACTACGCCATTGACAACGACGTAAACATACAAAGGCAGCTGGAACATAAGCTAAATTGTTTCGGTAAGCAACATTACCAAGCCCAAGCCCTAAATTTCCAACTGTCGTTAAAAAAAACACACCACCCTGGGGGTTGCAAAAATGTCCTGACCTGTAACTTGCTTTAAAGCGTAATACCATAAGGCATTTTTTTAAATGTCTAGACTTACCCAACCCTGCCCTGTCCTGTCCATTACCCCGTCTACCCTCCCCCTTTAAAAAAAAACAAAAAACCCGCTACCCCGCCAATTGGTGGCTTTAAAAAATTAAATCAGTGTTCGGATTTTTGTGCAGGATACTGTACCTAATCATGTGAACGATACTTTAGCGCCCTGGGTGTAACTCCTACAATTTTTTCATGTTAAGATAACTTTTAGATCACTTTCTCTTCTGATAGAGGAAAAAGGAAAAAAAAATTTTGTCCTTACCAGTAAAAAGATATTTAAGTTTTCCTGAGACCCGTAGCGCCATAAGAATGCACAAAAAAAACGGGGATGTACCTAATCGTTTGGTGGGTACTGTAAGTAGAGTTAAAAAAATGGGAAAACTTTGTAAAATTCTTTACTATGCCTAACGGCAAGTATTCCCAGCACACACTGATGTAAGGATGCGAGCTCACTGATGGATGTCTGGTTTCCATGGCAATTTCTTACATGGTTTTTCCACATTTTACCATGTGCTTCAATTTGGCCTAAAACTCGATGCAATTGTGCTATTTGACAATAGGGAATATATTTTTTTATTTGAAAAGGGTGATCGGATTTTTTTTTTAACATACTGTACTTCATGGTTTCACGTTCCCCCCTCCCTCACTCTATTTTATATAGAGTGAGAGAGGTTATATGCGTCCTCCCGAAATTTTATTTATGGATTAACCGTAATAGTTTGGTTAAAATCGTGGTAGTTAGTCCCAAATCAGAATTTTATCCCACCAGAGACGCTTGCAATTTTCACCACTGTCATGCGTTTTAGGCGTATGGGGGAATGTTGTATTTGCCTTTGGTGGAATAAAATTGAGATTTGAGACTGCCTACCTTTATTTGAGTTCTAACAACATAACCGCGCATGACTAGTCTATCATGAAGATGAATCGAACCTGCGGCTTTTTCAATGGGTGAAGTCGGCTATTATAGACTAGTCTATCGCAGTTAGCAAATCCAGACAACAATAAAGCCAATTTTTTAAAGCAACGATAATTCGCACTAAATATTGCAGTGTAGAAGGAAATAGGAAAACGTTTGCGGTTCATAAGCATCAATAAAAATGCATCTTTTAGAAATGTATGTTTAAGATCTAGATGATGCGACGTATCTCAGAAATAATCTATGAAATAATCAACGTTTATCGATTCGTCTTTAATCCTAGACCAGTCGATGCTTGAAATAGTCGATGGTTATCGACTAGTCAAGACTTGATTAGTTTGGGCCACGTTTAGTGTGAAGAAGTCGACATATATTTTTTTTTTTTTTTTTTTTTTTTTCGTTACGAATTGCGTTTGTCGAAACGGCAAAGTGTTCACACACAACCCTGGTACGTAAATCAAAAAACCAAAACAGAGTGAAAACGAAGTGAAAACGTAACTACGTAGTTTTTTTTTTTAAAAATTTTGAACGTTTTAAGTATCGTTCAGACTACATCTTTTCTACAGTATAACGTATAACGTATAACGTTAAAAGTTTACGTTTGTACGTCGTAAATTTCGCTGCGTTTTTTACGGAGCCATATTTACGTAAATGTGTTCGTAGACTGTTCAGACTACACTGTCAAATTTAGTAGAGTAGGCTAGATTCTGCGGAGATTCTAGCGTCTGCGTAAATTTTGTACCTGTTGTAGCTCTTTGTTATATTTATTGATAAAAGTTCTGAGGACGAAACGTTCTTCTTCTGACCAATTTCTTGAAGACCTAAAATAAATAAGCAATAAACCAAAATAGTTGCAAAAGATTTCATGAAATAATATTTACTTTTTGATTTTCTTTATTGGGGTTTTTTGTGGGGCGACTTGAATTTGTTAGTTTTTTTTTTTTTTTTTTTTTTTTTAATATTTTTTTTTTAAAAAAAAAAAAAAAAAAATTTATTATTAAATTTACAATTCTACACCTGACATATCCCAGAATGAATAAACAGGAGAGAAAACCTGAAAAAACAAAAGAATGTAACAAGCGTAAAACAGTAGTGCGTAGAACCCAAAACTTATGTAAAAATGAGATCAATCTCATTTTTACGTACGCTCAGTTTTAACTGTTTTGACTACGTTTGAGTTTACGTATTACGTACTACGTAGAGCGTTGGCGAACACCCTCCGTTCCCAGCTACGAACTCAAGGGAAAAACGTTATACGTAGTACGTAAAACGCCAAAAGGCGAGTCTGAACGTGGCTTTACGCACTACGTAGTCAAAATCTAACATGCTTGTCTTCATTCTTTTGTATTTTTTAGTATTATTGCTGTTTATAGTCTGTTCTTATACCTTAAATCTCGCCACTGTTTACTTCTGTTATCTCACTTTTAAATTCTGCTATTCTATTCTATTCTTTGATGTTGATATTATTAACAAGTACTCAAATTGACAAACACTACATCTATGAGTAGAAAGTGAAAGTTTAAATTAATGTTAAAAACCGACTTACGTAAGTGCAGACTGCAGAGTGCTGTAGTGTGAACAGACTACGAAGATTTTAACGTAAATTTCGGTTCGTAAAAAACGAAATGAAATTTACATAGGAAAAACGTGAACGAAAAACGTAATACGTTGTACGCAATACGCAGAAAAGAGCTGTCGTGTGAACGATACTTTAGCTAGTCATTAGTAATAAACTAATCGACTGTTACTGACTAGTCAAGGAAACCATGGTAACGCTCATCAAGTAGCTTGCGGATACTTGATTGGGACGAGGAGTACTTATTTAAAGAATGTCGGTAAGCCTCTGCTATTTTCTCTATCAACGACCTTATCAGTTCTAAATATGAAGAATAAAAATATGAGAGATAGATGACAACCTTGAACCGTATTTTAGTTTCAACATACTGAAAAATGAACCATAATCTACCAGCAGAAATAGTCGAACATAAAGCCTGAAGTGTATTCATCTGACTTTCACCCACCATTACGATGGCTTTTAAAGAAATCTGGGGATTACTATATATTTTTAAAAAGTCTACTTAGTGGTAAAGATAGCCCGTAAAATTGTCTATAACCTTCTTTAAAATGAGCAGCATTAAAGGTGATCTAAGGTACAGTATCCTGCACAAAAATCCGAACAGAGATTTAATTTTTTAAAGCCACTTATTGGCGGGGTAAAGGGTTTTTGTTTGTTTTTCTTTAAGAGGGAGGGTAGACGAGGTGATGGACACATAGTGCAGGGTTGGGTAAGTCTAGAATTTTTTTTTTGTATGCCTTAAGGTATTACGCTTTAAGGCAAGTAACAAGTCGGGACATTTTTGCAACCCCCAGGGGGATGTGTTTTTTTTAAACGACAGTTGGAAATGTTGGATTTAGGTTGTGTAATATTCCTTACCCAAAATAAATTAGAGAGCTGCCTTTGCACAATTATGTCGATACCGATGGCATATGTGTAGAGCATCTGGATGCGATGCCGTAAATCAGCGTTCGATTTCCGATAATGAATTGCGAAATATTTCGTATCTCTATAATATTCTTCATTCGAATGTGCTGGGAATATTAATTTTTTTAGAACGAAGTGAATTATTATTTTTTAAGTTATTTAATAAACAAAAAAAGCACATATTGCTCGATGAAAACTTGTTTTATATATGAAGGAGAATTTCTCGGAAGGTCACCACAATAATTCATCACCTCATCTGGATTCGAACACCGACCTCCAGCATCACATTCAGAAAGGATACAACTACGCCATTGACAACGACGTAAACATACACAGGCAGCTGGAACATAAGCTAAATTGTTTCGGTAAGCAACATTACCAAGCCCAAGCCCTAAATTTCCAACTGTCGTTTAAAAAGACACACCACCCTGGGGGTTGCAAAAATGTCCTGACCTGTAACTTGCCTTAAAGCGTAATACCTTAAGGCATTTTTTTAAATGTCTAGACTTACCCAACCCTGCCCTGTCCTGTCCATTACCCCGTCTACCCTCCCCCTTTAAAAAAAACAAAAAACCCGCTACCCCGCCAATAGGTGGCTTTAAAAAATTAAATCAGTGTTCGGATTTTTGTGCAGGATACTGTACAAGCAATAGGGAAAAATTTTGTTTGCCCTATTACGACATGGGAAAAGATTGGAAAATTATTTAAAATTCAACAACCTAACAAAAACCAATTCATTTTAGTGCAAAATGACCGCATTTACTAAAGCTTTTGAAATATATAAAAATTACCACACCAAAAAATCAAAAACCAAATAATATGACAAATTTGTAGCTGTTTTTTAAGAACAAAATTGTTCGCTTACTCTATACTGGATATTGGCGAATTGCTATGAAAAAAAAGTTCAATCAAAAATATTTTTTATTTAAACTTCTCATCTTAATATTTTATATATTTCATTTTTTTTACGAATCGATAAGCGTCGATTATTCCATAGGTCATTTAAAAGATCCACCGCATAAATCATAACACTTCTAAAAAGTGCGAATAATAAGGAACAATTACGAAAAATAAGATCGTAATTCGGGGAAAACGGAAGAATAGTGTACATCTGAACCTATTTATATCGCATAGAGTAATTCTATAAAATGTGCGACGCATATCGCATAACAGCAAACTTGTCGATGAGTAAGCTGATTTTTTTAAACCTGACTATTTCGGTTAATCCCTATATTTATAAAAAAGAGGGAACCTATCATGATTATCGGATATTTTTCTTAGCCTTTCAAAAATCATATTGTAGAGATTTTGGCGGTAAAATCTGTGAAAAACCCACAAGTATATCGGTAAAAATGTACCGAAATGTAATCTCGGAATTTTTTCCCGACATATTTCTTAGAGAGTATAATTGGGGTTCGACCCCGATTGGCTGTAATGGAGCTGTCTGACCCTCAGCGTCAAAATTGGATTTGACTCGACTTTCGTTTGATCACTATTTTTTAAAAAATCTTAATTCAAGTTTTAAAAATCTTGGGGACGTCCAATCCAAGACTATTTCTTAATTAAGTCACATCAAGAAAACAGTAAAGAGAGAAGTACGTCAATGAGCATCAAGTTTTTTCTTGTGTTCGATGAAACAACAAACAAAATTGGCAGTTTCACTCTAGTAGTAGTTTGTTCAAAAATGGTGCCTTATATTATTAAAATTGTTAATAGTCCATTGAATTTACCAAATTTCACCAATGTAAATAATTATTGATCATCAAGTGACAGTTTAGTATTCCCACAAATACATTAGTTTTTCTTCACATATAAATAACCTAGCCTTTAATTTTATTAAATTATTTAGTACATTACATGCCTTGGCTAGAAAACTACTAAAAAATCTAAATCTTGGTATGATTATTTTATTTTATTAAGAGGCAAGGACGATTCACGCTTTTTCATTTTCAAGCATTGCACATTTCTTTTAGAAGCAAGAAACAGATCAACGCTGAAATTTCTTCAACGCTGAAGGACTTAACTATATATAAGCCGACACACTTTTTCAAACTTTTTCCTCCCATCTTGCCTATCAGTTTGGAGGCTCATCCTCCTAATAGGTATAAGAGTATAACTCTTAAGAGTCTAACTCCATGGAGACAAAGGGCTGTCCTAAATATTTTAAAAAATAAGTCCTTTTATTCCCAGTTCTATTTTTCCAGTTTTTTTTTTTTTTGTTTTTTGTTTTTTGTTTCCGTCCTATTTCACCGGCTACCACCGGAAGTGATACCAAGGAGAAGATTTTAAACAAAAACTTATAATAGTCCGTGATATTGTCACTACTAGTACACACACTACTAATATACTATACACTTGTCAGCTCTAGTTCTTGGAAAAGTACATTATTTTGGCAAAAATAATGTTAAAGATAAGTAATAGTCTCTGCAAAAATTCTTCTCTTTGTAGGTTCTTGTACTTGTCGAATACATGCACCATTGTATCACAGCCCAGGATATTTTAAGCAGAATACTCAATCCCATTTTGGGAATGGAATCGTTTTAAGTGCTGGGCCTACTTTTTTACTGTTTCCATGTATTAAACATTACACAACTCATCCCAAAAAATCAGTCCTAGCTGACGTAATAAGCTATAAAACTATTTGCTTCTTAGCCGAACTTAGGCATTCTTGAGTTTGGTTAAACAAAAATCATTTTAATTGTTCAGTGTACCCCCATCCTTCTCTACATTATGGTATCCTGTACAACGTGGATTGTGGTTGTTAGAACTATAAAGCTATACTTCATCTCTTTTTTGTGAACCTTCTCTTGAACCTTTCTTGCCAGCTTTCTTATATTTTTTGTAAACGTCGTTTTTTCTTAGTTTGGTAACATCAATGTTTACTGCAAAAAATTGTCATCAGGTAAAGCATTTAGGAATAAGGAAGAATACATCTAAAACATAAGGCAGTAGAGAAAGATTGTGTTAAACTTTCAAGTTTACGATTTTTCGAAATTAGAGAATTTGCTTGGTCTTACTTTAGAGGTGAACTGTATAGTGATGGAGATGCCGGCCCTTGTTTCTCGTGATTTGTTGCATGTGAGGACTCGACGTGGTTTGAGTTGCTTGCTAAATATTTTAATGACAGTTACAATCAGTGATCTGTCGAATAATTTCCTACAAATCAAATGTCTGATTTTAAACCAAGGATAAAATTATTCTAGATATTTGATATCTCGAATAAATGGACTTGATTTCTATTCGTTATTCGTGATCTTCTTGGGAAAAAATGGTTCGTTTTTTATTCGGTTGGTCGAATGTAACATTTTGAATAAATTTCGAATATATTGTATATTTTACGATGTTGTTAAGAATTTATTTTTGTTACTTGTAGAATTATTACGTTTTCTTTTAAAAAATTGGAACAAGAATTATTATTTTGAAATCTTATATTGGCATTTATTCGAAATTTTATTCGTATTCCTTTTTCGTTAATCTATTCGAAAACTTGAATTAACCCTAATTTCTATTCTATTCTATTTCTATCTATGTATTTTGATCCTTCGAATAACTGAAAATTGATCCTTATTCTTGCTTCCTTCGAATAAGAAAAAACCTTATTCGATAGAACACTGGTTAGAATGGCATACATTTATAAAAACATATTACTTTGAAACAACAACAAAAAGTTTTCCGATAGTAGTGGAATTCATTTTTGCCGGCAAAGTCTTGAAGCTACTTTCTGTAATTTTGAATATAATTTTTTCTCTTGGAATTTTAAAAATGTCTCTCCATTCAATTCTCCTATCCTGGAACATCCTAGCCAACTAAATTAATCCTACTACTTACAGAATAGCATGCTATCTTAGTTTCACTACCCAAAAAATATTCTTCCTTAGTTTTATACTAACGTATTGTACACGCTTACGTACACCGAAGGGTGTACCAAATAAAATCGACATTTTCTTACCAGGCTTTTCAAGGGCGAATAAATAATAGTAAAAAACAACTATAACCAAAGTTAATAATTTTCAAGATGAATTTTACTTTCCTCGCACAGGATTTGAAATTCTAGGCCGATTTTTGTTTCAGTTATTTTTAATAATTCATTCAAGAATTTTTTTTTCGGCAGCTCGGTCTTCTATCAGTTGATAACGAATAGAGAAAAACTTGTGCAAAATATAAATGTTTAATTATCACGCAAAATAATTTTGTCCATGTTATTTAAAATTGAGTGCACAATTGGGCTGTAGAACAAAAGTAAAATGTTGTTGGTTTCTCCGCAACGTGTGGCAAAATCGATTTCATTAGTTACGCTCGTATCGCTTTTTATTGTACCTTTAATATTTAAAATATTAAAGTATCCTGCGTAGCATACTGAATTACTGATGTATATATGCTTATTAGGATTAACTAACAATCTTTAAATTAGAATTAATTAATATTTTAAAATGATATTATACAATAATATTAGGACTTTGGCTATTAATACTTATTATTACAATAATTTGGCAAACTGATGTCACCTTGGTTTAACAACTGGCAAATCTTTTAAAGTGCCCAATCGGTCAGGTTTTGATTTCAAGTCAACATATACAATCAGTCATTTTAATCATATGAAATTCATCGACTGCACTGTTAAATAATGGCCTCTATTGTTAGGTAGACTAGGTCTAATATGAAATGAAAATTTACAAAAACCCTATATTTGGTTACATCACCTTTTCACAAGTATCGGTGACTAAAACTTATTCGTTCTCAAAACCATGTGTTAATCTTAAGGAACCAAACTTAAATTTAGCAATAAGGCTAACTATTTTATGGTAAAAACAAGCCCATCTCATGACAGGTTACCTGAACTAAGTTACTAGTTATAACTACAAATCAGTTATTTAATCTAAGGGATTTCTGGGTTATTGAACCACGCTTAAAATTTTTTTATGTTAATTTTCTTTAATTTCTGAAATATATGCCACTTAAATTTTATGAAATACATTTTGTACGATCATTACTTTTCAATGTATTAAAAACTTAAGCTGGTTAGCTGCAAAATCACATGTTTGTAAATGTATCAAAAAATTTTCCGAAAATTTTCAATCAATTTTTCTATCTTATGACAATTTTTTGCTAAATTAGTTCGATAATTAATAGCTGATGTCGCGCAGCGGTAGAGTATAAGACAGCGAATCTAAAGGTCCATGGTTCAAATCCTAGGACGACTAACTCGTTTTTCCAAAAATTAACCTCAAGTTACTGAATTTTTCAGTAGTCTTAAAGAATTAAGTATCTTATAGAAATTAAGTGCGAAAAAAAATCTAGTAGGCTGGCCTTTTTTAAGTATAAAAAATTAAGTATTTTGTCGCCGCTGTGTATCCAGCTGACAACACCTAGTAATCTTAGCTTCTACAGTAAACGCTGGGAAGGGATCATCACTCGCCGAGTTCACTTTATCTCTTCGAAGTGTAGAATGGAAAAGGTCTAAAGAAATTAAAAGAATCGTTCGTGAAGTTAGGGAAAGCCCTATTCCACCACAATTTTCCACTCTCCATTGGGACTCAAAAATTTTTTTATGAAAGGAGGAGTTGAAGAAGACCGGGTTGCAATTCTTGTCAGTCCAACGCCCAAGATTCTGTCAATTTGATCAATTTCAGCATCTACGGTGAAGCGCAGAAAGACGCTTTTATGCAAGCTGTGAAAGGACATTAACGGACCATATTGCCACGCCCGTTTTTGACATAACTTCCAGTAATACTGGACAGCATAAGGGAGCAGTTGCAGTACTAGAAGAAGCTCTTTAGCATCCTGTTATGTTGTATCCTTTTCGCAGACACATTGCGGAATGCCACATCAAGCGGACACACCCCCCCCACCCAAAAAAAGAAAAAAGAAAAAAGAAGAGCAATATCAGGACCAACATACAAGCTTTTCTCTAGGTTCGAAGAAGACTGCAACAACTTCGCTCCTTTAATTACTGGAGGGTATAAAATACTGAACTGTGACAACCAAGATCCATTCATTGTCTCGCAGACAAATGAAGTAAAAGAATGGGCCGAAAATTGATTTAAAAAAGGTGTTTTACCAAGAGAAGACTACAAAGAATTATGTGAGCTGATAGTGATCCGCCGCTGGTGCCGTTATCATCGATACGCGTCAATCGACAAAAGCTGGTATGTTCTTAACTGTTTTCGATCACATACCATTATACCTGTACATCACTTTCCAATTTTTCCGTTTAAAGCTAATAAAACGCTTCATTCTTTTAACTTACTTGTGGATTACTTAACACAAGCTTGTTGGGCTAGCATTATTTGAGGCTTGTCTAGCAGTTTCTATAAAAAAAAAAGAGAAAGAATCTTTTGCTCAATTAATTGAAAATCATTATTCAATGTTTAGTATGTGAAATCTGAGCAAAGAATCACGCAAATGTTGTCAAAACCATGTGTACTGGTGCAGTACTGTAAAGCCTATTGATAAGAAGTACCTTTCACAATTTGAAAATGGAGAAAAATCCCTTTACGCGATATTAAGAAAACTATGTAGGGTATTTATATTTTGCACAAAGTTTTCTATATTAGTAAGTTATCAACTGGTAGAAGGCCGTTGCCGAAAAAAATTAATTCTGGGATAGATTACTAAAAATAACAAAACAAATCTACCTAGAATTTCAAATCCTGTGCGCGGGAAGTAAAATTCTTTACTATTTATAATTTTCAACTATTATTCATTCGTTCTTTAAAATCCTGATAAAAAAAATATCGATTTTAGTTAGTACACCCTAGTACACCGTAATGGTCAATAAATCAAACGTCTAAGTCAGATTTTCTGTTTAAATTTTGAAAGTACGTGAGGCTAGGTACAGTATAAGTGTAAATTTAATATGATTCATCACTGTGATGTACTTTTAGTGACATGCGAAATAAAAATTTTAAAGATTGATTGAAAGGAAACCCGAGAATTGCAGATTTGTGCAAGCCTGCACAGATTCACTCAATTCTGCAACTACACCGTGCAGTTTTCGGTTAGCTCGTCGGTATTGGCTATCTTGTTGAGCCAACTTATCTTCAATGTTAAGTATCATGGTTTTTATGACATTAAGTTGATCTGCCATTTGTGATTCTATGTTGTGGAGCCGATCTTCAATTTCTCCTAAAAAAAAGAAAATAAAAAAAAATAATTTCATCATGTTTTGCAAAAGATTTTTTGTAATAAAAAAAACATCTTCCTCTGTATTTAAATATTTCATTTTCCCAACAAGGTTGAACGTAAGTGAATATGGTAGGTGAATAATAATAAAAGATTTTTTAACTGGAATTTTAACACATGTTGTGACTAGGTATTATGAAACGTTCACGTCAAGGAGTTGCAAAGTCCTTTCCCAAAGTTTAGGAACGACTTCAAGACTACTGAACTCAAGACGAAAATACTCATTTTGAAAGAGATGTCATTGATAACAGGCAAAAACTCTGAAATAAATTTGACACCCAATTGAGTGAGAGAGCGAAAAGCACAAGGTGCAATAAAAATTTGTTGACTCACGTTCATAAATTACATCAATCCTTGATAGCAGGGAAGTGGTATACGACTGAGAACCAGAAAAAAAAACTGCCCTTGGCTTGCTCTTTTGTATACAAACGTAGAATCTAGGCTGAGGATACAGGTTCTCATGTTCCCTGAAAATCGTAAGAGCCGACTCAAAATGTTTACCATACAATGTAATCCTAAACGCTAATGACTCATTTTAGCAAAACATCGGGATATTCTAAATTTTAAAATGCTACGCTTCTCAAACCGACTGGAAAGTCAGGCAAAAAAATATAGAAAAAATTTATAAAAATTTAAGCATATATTTTTTTTTATTGTTGGTATATTAGTAAATGTAAAATTTTGCTGACATCAACCAAGTGGTTCACTAAAAACTTTTCAAGTTTAATTGTGTCTTTTTTACAATACATGTGATATTATTTCATTCAAACTTGATTAAAATCGTCACGGAAAAATGAATTGTTAGATTTTCTCTCAAAACATGTTACTGAGAAACTCTGTCTAAGGAGTTAACCAGCGGCGAGTAAATAAATGCTAAAATAATTTTCATTCCAACTATATAGGGGAGAGTGGGGCTAGTTGGCAGGAGGGAAAGTTTGCAATTCCTAATTTAGAAGAATTGTGTGAAAGAGGTTTTATTGAAATAATTCATAGTCAAAGATGTTTATTGTGCGCACATTTGTGCAAAGTTTTATAAATTTATCCCCAAATAGTTTAGGAAATAGAAAATAACGAAATTTTTTGCGTCAAATCCACAATAGTTGCGTGCTTGGTATTCATCAATTTTATCTTTTCTTGGTATGCATATAATTTTTAAAAAATATTAGTTTTATAGAAAATTGTGTCCTCTATTGAACTGTAACAATGGATTTGTTTTAATCAATTATAAAGGAGTAATAAAAATTTGTATTTGAATAAACCCTGGGTTGGGGCAAGTTGATACATTGCAAGATGGGGCATGTCGGCATAGGCATTATACATGCATATGTATAGTACATGGCCTGTCCAAATGTCAGGGAATTGTAAGTCGAATTTTTGCTAGATATGACTTATGGTGAACAGTGGTATGCATTAGAGGCCAAAATTTGGCACATTTTAGGTGTTTCACTTTATACGATGTTCAGTGTTCACCTGTGAAATGTTTGCCTGAATTATGTACATTATTTTTTATTTTTTGCATTTAAGGCTATTTAATCTTTATGTAAGTTATCACAACTTATCTCTGAGTTTCCCACTCTAAAATAACTATAGGATTTTTGTTTATTGTAATTTTATTCTAGTTTGTTTACAACATCAACATTTCACTGAAATCCGTATTTGAAATACATGGGGCCAACTTACCCCACTACCACTGCCAACTTACCCCGTTAGTGGGGCATGTAGGCAATTTTTTTTTAGCTTTTTGAACGTTGATTTCGATATAAATTCTTCAGCGTTGATCAAATTAAAAAATAGCACGAGAAAGCTGGTTATCTGAGCTTTCTTTTACAATTTTTTGGGTGTCAAAATATGGAAAATAAGAGAAACCAGAGAAGAAATTAAAAAAATTGTACCAACTAGCCCCACCCTCCCCTATGTCTTACCTTCTAAAACATTCATCAAAAATACGTACTAATCTTCATAACAATAAGACTGCAATGAATTGTGGTAACAATCTGACAGCTGGACCTGGCTCAACATTAGGCATACTGAAAAAGTTTTAATAAGAAATAAGGTACAGTGCCGGTCCACTCATCAGACCGCCTGCTCATACGACCAATCCAGTTATACGACCACCTTTTTGCTTGCACCATTTTCTGGCACGAGTTTCCCCTTCTTCATGCTCGTCTTCCGCTAAATGTACAGCCACTTGGATTATTTTAATCCTTTTTCGATGTTTTTTGTTTTTTTATCGTCATTGACCTTCAATGTGAAAAAGGGGTTGTAAACAAAAATGAATTACGTCAGTCATTTTTCTGATGTCTCTTTCTGAACACCAGAGATCTCTTGCTCGTAAAAAATGGGAAAAACAAAAGAAAATGTAGACCCTCGTAACAACACTCTTAGTTGAAACAAACTGGCGCTTTTCAAGCGCCAGTTTGACGCTTTTTAAAAAGTAAGATCTCCACCAGCTGTTACGGATAAACTTAAGGTGATTGATATGTTAAAGAGTGGTAAATCCCAACATAAGATTGCAATCGAGTTCGGCATTTCAAAGTCCCAAGTGCAACAGATTGGAAAGGACCAAGAGGAAATTTTGAAAGGCGTCGATAGTGGTGATTTGAAATTTTAGGTCAAGGTTACGAAGAATATGTTCGAAAGTAAGGAACTTGACGATGCAGTTTATACTTGGTTTTTTGGGGCAAACCATTGTCCATTTCACGTGCACATATTCAAGCTAGTGCGTTACGTTCAGGTGAAACTCGCGGGAGGGATGACCCAGAAATCGCTGCAAGTGATAATTTGCTACTAGGTTCGGAAGTGGATGAATTTTTTAATGCATGCGTTGCAGAAACCTCCATTTCAATCCGCCATTGTGATAGTCATCTAATTAGTCAGGGAGATATGGATGTCATGTCTGATCCCAAAACAGAATTTCGTTTTAATTTGTTAAAATATGCTTCTGAAGCAATAAGTATTCCTATTAATGACCCTGTTTTGCTTGAACTTGCCAAACAGTAGCGTGACCATATTCTAAATGTTTAAATTTCTTTTGCTCTGTTTGTTTTATCATTTTATATTGTTTCTAATAGTCTTATTTCTATTTTATTCTACAACTTTAATATTTCCCACTGGTTTTTAGTACAAATATAAAAAAATTTACTTCAACACAAGTGATAATAAGATTCAGTTATCACCTTCTACTTACTACTAATTCATTTGACCAGTTATGCGATCATCCACTTATACGACCGCCGCACCAAGTGGTCGTATAAGTGGGCCGGTACTGTACATACAGTCTTGAGTGAAAGTATCTTTCACAGCTGGTTTTTTTTCAAAATTATTTTAGCGTGGTTTGTCTACTACCATACCCTAGTTCTATTGAAAATTGGCGCTAAAAAAAATTCCTCCATTCCTTTATTTTAGCAATGCTGATTTGTTATGGTAGTAAACAAACACGTAAAAGAATGATGGAAAAGCAACTATGAAAGATACTTTCACCCACGACTGAATTCTAGGGTTTTTTAAAATACGCTTTTCATTTTAAATTTTCAAATGATAGAAAATTCGATTTAATGTATTTCGCTAATTCTAAGGCGCATTTTTGCGCAAAAAATTCAGTTAGTGAAGTTTAGTATTAAAAAACCCATTTTTGCGTGAATTTGTATTTTAAATTCACTTCAGCTGAATTTTCAAATTGAAGTGTGACACATTTTGTTTAACTCACAAAAATGGAGAATCTTGGAAGCGTTAAGTTCAAGTTCTTAATGTTTGGGACAGGTTGTGTGACAAACATTTTTAGCCGCACGATATCATCAAAGGAACTTTTGAATGATATTCAATTCCAAAATGCTTTCTTGGTAAGTTATAAGCGTTTTTGCCATGTTAATTGTATTACATTAATTCTCTTATTTCTCTTTAGCCATTCTCATTTCATTTGATCATTGATTATGGTCTCATTCGTTTCCATTTCGAATCAAAATGGTACCTTGATATTTCTTTTTCTAAACTGAAATCCAGTGTACACAGCAGAAAATAAAGCCACACACTCCACATTTCGCAAATCGCCCCGTTTCCTCCGTGGATCAGCTGATAGTTATTGGGGGGCCAGCGCCACCAGTGTTTAATATTTAAAAATTCCTATTTTCCTTCTTGTTACAAGTGGCCCTTTCCCAATCAAGACACGTAGGTGGCGCTCTTTGCGCTAAAATCTAAAGTGTTTCTGCTATTCTTTGTTTGTTCCCCTCACCACATCACCAGGAAAAATAAAGTTGGGGGGACTAGCCGTGCACGGCAACTTGTACATGTTGAAAAGCTTCTTTTCTTATTAAAAAATTGGAAGGAGTATTAAAAAGTGTATCTGTAATGCTCAAGAAGTCCCAGATACTTCCGCGTGGTGGCTCTTAGATCGGATTTAATTTCGGTACAGCCTCTTAAGGGACTACCTCTGGTTACGGTTACGGTTACGGTTACGGTTACGGTTTAGCAGCCGTAAACAACCCTGCCAAAATATAGCTTTTGAATTTAAAATCGCCTATTTTGACACATTTCGTCTGCTGGTTAGCTTATACTTGTCGTCTGCAACAATGTTTGGGTTTTTCTTTACAACGATGATTAAACGAATTAATTTGTAAAATTAAATTACTGACATTAGTAACAATTGTGATGTATAGCTGAAGATGCAAGAAATTCTATTATAAGAATTTAATCTTTAAACTAGCAATCGTTTTCTTTTATTAGTGACTGTGTTCTGAAGCTAATTTAGAACAATAGAAAAAAAGAAAAATTTATGAAATGACTATTAGTTAGTACCGGAAGTTCTAAAGTATCTCAAAAAATGTAGAATATAGTTTTCTACTTTTTAGTAAAAATTTCATTTAAATGCGTAACCCAAATACTGAGAAATCGTCATTTTGATTTGACAACGAGACTTTTCTTACGGTAAAACACACGTTTCAACTGACTCGACGCCCTGTTTCAATTGCCCCGAACTCTTTGCAATTGAAACCTTTGAAGCACCCGTTTGTTTTTGTTTTTGTTTACATATTACGTCTATTTAGCTGTGCCAAACCCCCATAAAATAATTATTTTTGTGTAGCTTAGATAACTATCTACAAATAAACGATTTTTTTTTTTTATCTTTCTTTGACAAATTTTTTACTCGGGGGGTGCAAAAATAAGGTTTTATTGCTCCAACCACCCCCACTCTCATGCATATGGCCCCTTCAGGTAAGGGAGTTCACTGCTTGGCGTTAACTTTTTGGTCAATATAGATGGATATTTAATTGAATATTTAAATTACAACTTCCGACCTTCGCCTTTAGCATCGAGTTCCTGTATCCGTTTTCAGAAGAGCCATTCTGAAGGTGGAGAGAGTTTTATCTAGCAATTGTTTAATTGCTATGTATCAAATTAGCAGATGTTTTGACAGCTGCAAGATGAAGTGTTCGAAAGTCAAATATTGCTCGTTAGCTTTTGCAACAATTTGCTACAACCATATCTACTCCTAAAAAACCCCTTAGTTTAATACCCTCGGAGTGTGCAGACAAGGTGTATAGATCAGGGTTCAAACCTAGACATGAAAGTATTTTGAAAATTATTTTTCAACGCAAATCCTGACACTCAATAAAACCTCCACAAGTTTCGAAACATATTTTCGTTCCATATGTAAATTTTCATTATTTGTCCAGTAGACCAAACTACTCATAGGCTAAGTGAAACGAATTAAACAGCTCGAAGTAACAAAATAAGTATAATCTACACGCAAATCCTTATCTGGGAATGAAAAAATCAACGCAAAAAAATTTTAAAAAGCATTTACCATAATTGCGTATCAAAACCTTTAGCAGTTACGAAAACCTGGAAGGCCTTTTGTAAGAAATAATTTTTAAAATCAAATAATCATTATCATGATCATTAACCCTAATATAAACCACAACACAACTACAATATCAGCATGAACGCTCTAACTGTCGTCTAATTTAATGAGTATACCCACAAGAAAATGCAAAAATACTGAAAATCCAGTGACTGCATCGGAATCCGTAACCTTCTCCGAGAAATAAAATGAAGCTGAATTCAGTTGTTGGCTGTCATCCCTTCTGAATCACACAAGAAATACGTTGCAAAAATGCAATTATGCTTCTTATTTCTTCACACTTCAAATTCAAATCTTAATATTTTGCGCAAAATTTCGAGCAAACGATCGAATTTGCTTCCAAGCTTCCAAATATGACTATAGGGGAGGGTGGGGCTAGTTGGTACAATTTTTTTAATTTCTTCTCTGGTTTCTCTTATTTTCCATATTTTGACACCCAAAAAATTGTAAAAGAAAGCTCAGATAACCAGCTTTCTCGTGCTATTTTTTAATTTGATCTACGTTGAAGAATTTATATCGAAATCAACGTTCAAAAAGCTAAAAAAAAATTGCCTACATGCCCCACTAACGGGGTAAGTTGGCAGTGGTAGTGGGGTAAGTTGGCCCCATGTATTTCAAATACGGATTTCAGTGAAATGTTGATGTTGTAAACAAACTAGAATAAAATTACAATAAACAAAAATCCTATAGTTATTTTAGAGTGGGAAACTCAGAGATAAGTTGTGATAACTTACATAAAGATTAAATAGCCTTAAATGCAAAAAATAAAAAATAATGTACATAATTCAGGCAAACATTTCACAGGTGAACATCGTATAAAGTGAAACACCTAAAATGTGCCAAATTTTGGCCTCTAATGCATACCACTGTTCACCATAAGTCATATCTAGCAAAAATTCGACTTACAATTCCCTGACATTTGGACAGGCCATGTACTATACATATGCATGTATAATGCCTATGGGTCATTCCACGCCAAAACATCCAGAGCTCGTTGCGACCATCTCACGGATTTTGATAATTTTTGGTGGGTGGGTTCTTTATAGTTAGAAAATAAGGTATGCCAAAGGATTTTACCCAAATATTATTCGTTCGGATGATATTTGGGTTCAAAGTTTCGATTTTTTCAAAAAAGTCGAAAATTGGGTATTGAGCGCAATAATTTTTAAAACCGATTTAAACAAAAGAATCAATTTTTTTTATGACTAGAATATAAAAAGGGTATAGAAAGCTTAATTTTAAGACCATTGCGACCTTTATCAGAAGTTATTATCCCCCCAACGTCATCAGTTTAAAAAAATGATTTTTTGACAACTTTCATAAGCTTTTTGAGGGTCTTAAAATCGTTGTAGGTGTATGATTTTTCTACCAAGTATAGTTCATGGTAAAGACATTTGACTGTCAAAAAATAAATAGTTTATCTTTTATACAAAAAAAGATATTAATCTTTAAAGTTAGGAAAAACCCCAATTTTGACGAAAATAGGTCTTTTTCAAAAAATTATATCTCGAAACTGTAATTTTTTTTTAAATGAAACTTATAGATAGTATTGCTCATTATGTCTTCTAAAACATATCAAAAAATTCGAAAGGTATTATTTTTTGTTCTCAAGATATTTTTATTTTAGTCGGTGACATTTGAAAGTGATTTTATTTCGACTTTGTATTCTAAATATCTGGCAACAACTAATGTTGACATTTAAATCAGAAAAGAATCATAGTTGATGAGATGACAAAATGTTTAACTTGGCTTACACAATATTTATGCATTTTTATACGACTGCAGCGTCTTATGGAGAAACCATCTTCTTCACGTTAAAAATTAAGTTTTTATAACTATAATTTAGATTTCTCCCCTTTCTTCCTAGCAGTGGGTAACTGGGTACCCTATTCATCTTTTAATTTTCCAATATTTTTTTCTAGCTCCAGTTCTATCTACTTTATTTTTATTTTATTTTTGTTTGTAAGTTGCTCGTCTCTTTTAGCCGAAGAATTTCGTTTGCTGCCAGAAATTCGTCTGCTACAAGGGGATGAACAACAAACCATTCACAAACAATAGCTAAATAAAAATAAACCAGATAGAATTAGGGCTAGAAAAAAAATTGGGAAATGAAAAAATGAATAGGGTACCCTCTGCTAGGAAGAAAAGGGGGAAAATCTTAATTATATTTATGAAAACTTATTTTTTAACATGAAGAAGTTGGTTTCTCCATAAGACGCTGCAGCCGCAGCAGACCAACTTGGACACAAATGAGATTTTCGCATTTGTGGAGAACGTGCAACGTAGGATGTTTTACTGCTCTATTGAGAAAAAAAAAGACTCTTGGTGTGGGAAACCGATACACAATAGTTATAATGGTTGCTTCACGATTGAAAAATAAAATAATAATATTTGAAAAAAATGGGCTTATGAATACTCTATATGAATATATAGAGTAGAAAAAAAATTGATTTCTAAAGAATTCGAATTGTATATGTCACTAATCTCCACCTGAATATCAATTTTCTATCGCTTTCAAATGTCACCGACTAAAATAAAAATATCTTGAGAACAAAAAATAATACCATTCTAATTTTTTTATATGTTTTAGAAGACATTATAAGCAATAGTATCTATAAGTTTCATATAAAACAAAAATTATAGTTTCGAGATAAAATTTTTTGAAAAAGACCAATTTTCGTCAAAATTGGGGTTTTTCCTAACTTTAAAGATTAATATCTTTTTTTGTATAAAAGATAAACTATTTATTTTTTGACAGTCAAATGTCTTTACCATGAACTATACTTGGTAGAAAAATCATACACCTACAACGATTTTAAGACCCTCAAAAAGCTTATGAAATTTGTCAAAAACTCATTTTTTTTAACTGATGACATTGGGGGGATAATAACTTCTAATAAAAGTCGCAATGGTCTTAAAATTAAGTTTTCTATACCCTTTTTATATTCTAATCATAAAAAAAATTGATTCTTTTGTTTAAATTGGTTTTAAAAATTATTGCGCTCAATACCCAATTTTCGACTTTTTTGAAAAAATCGAAACTTTGGACCCCTATATCATCCGAACGAATAATATTTGGATAAAATCCTTTGGCATACCTTATTTTCTAACTATAAAGAACCCACCCACCAAAAATTATCAAAATCCGTGAGATGTCGCAACGAGCTCTGGATGTTTTGGCGTGGAATGACCCCTATGCCGACATGCCCCATCTTGCAATGTATCAACTTGCCCCAACCCGGGGTTTATTCAAATACAAATTTTTATTACTCCTTTATAATTGATTAAAACAAATCCATTGTTACAGTTCAATAGAGGACACAATTTTCTATAAAACTAATATTTTTTAAAAATTATATGCATACCAAGAAAAGATAAAATTGATGAATACCAAGCACGCAACTATTGTGGATTTGACGCAAAAAATTTCGTTATTTTCTATTTCCTAAACTATTTGGGATAAATTTATAAAACTTTGCACAAATGTGCGCACAATAAACATCTTTGACTACGAATTATTTCAATAAAACCTCTTTCACACAATTCTTCTAAATTAGGAATTGCAAACTTGCCCTCCTGCCAACTAGCCCCACTCTCCCCTACAACTAATTTATTATTCATGTGAAAATACGGAGATGGCGCTTTTATAAGAATCTCATAAGTAATAAAGGTTCCATGTTTATTTACGATGACTTAATATTGTAACGATTATAACGTAGAGGTGACGCATGTATAGCCTACGGGGAATAACCCAAGATTGTCGTTTGCGGAATAGTCCAGTCGGAATAGCATTTTAACCCAAAACAAATTGCAAAGTTTTGTTTTCTACATGAGCTTTATTAATATTAATCTTGGCAATGTTCTCCTAAAACCCTCCCTCGAAATTTTAATATTTAGTATGATTAATTTCAATTATAAAATATGTGTATTTTTGTATTGTAATTTAGTCTAATGAAATACAAAAAAATATAAATTTTAAAAAATGACTTCTATACGGATACGGCTATGAGAAAATTTCAGGAAATATGGGCTGTATATAAAATCTAATAACTTTAAAACTAATTCCCCCTCCCAAAAATCTTTTACTGGGTTTGTAGAAGAGAATTAGCTCTTTAATATAAGACAAAAACGGAAGAGGAGGGGATTATAGATAACTAACGGCAGCGATTTTCGCTAAAGCCGTTTCCCCGTAAGCTCTGTGTTAAACACGGAAGCGGTTTTTGGGTAGTAAAAAGGGAGACGGAACTCATTTTTCGTGTGGTGTTTCATCATTTTACAAGTTAGGGAAATAAAATTTGGCATGCATGTAGACCAATTAGTATCAAACAAAGTTCATTTTTTAAAATTTCTATTTTTTTGTATTTCATTAGACTAAATTACAATACAAAAATACACATATTTTATAATTGAAATTAATCATACTAAATATTAAAATTTCGAGGGAGGGTTTTAGGAGAACATTGCCAAGATTAATATTAATAAAGCTCATGTAGAAAACAAAACTTTGCAATTTGTTTTAGGTTAGATAGGCATTTTGGGCTATTCCGACTGGACTAGAACGAAACCTGGCCAGGGTCATTCCTCAGAAGGCCTTGAAGTAGTTTTCCTTTTTTATTTTACCCAGATTCCACTTACCTATCCATTACTGTGACTCTGATGTTAACTTTTACCTAGAACCGTCAACCATTAAGAATACCCAGAATTTACCTTTCGATCATTAGTAGGACTCAGAGCAGTAACCTAAGTTAGTTAGTTTTTCGATTCTTCGGTTAGTGGTGCTCGTGTGTGATACTCCATTTTTCTCTGTGTTTAGACTTAATGCTATCGATCTACTGGACGTGTTTTCGCCAGTGGTGGCAGAACAGCAAATTTCCTGCTTCGTTTTAGGCAGCCACTAACCGTGCCACCATTATTGGTGATTATTTATCGGTGTTAATCGTATTCGTGATAGAATCATAGAATTATCGGTGCTGAATTGGTTGTTCCTGAATTGCCCATGACAATTTCAAATAATGGACCATTTTATTTAATATAACTACATATACTTGTTTCATTTTTACTTCGATAAATATAATGAAACCAAAATCTAACCATTACTTTACAACAATTAAAAATGCTGAGCAAAAATTTTGTTACAAGCAATGCCAGCAAACCCCAAAACTATAATTACCTAGGCGTTTGACCAAAGTTTAAGGTTTACGATGGCCGCGAATTAGTTTTTACCACAAACTGCAATCGTTAGTGAGACACCATGCTTTTCGTTTTCAACATCTTCTCTATCCACATTGTGGCTGTTATATCGAGATGCCCGTAAATATGAGACAATGTGATATGCTTACGTGGATTACATATTCCCTGAAGAATTGAACGAGCCGTGGATTCAGCAGCAGCTAAGAGCTCCTTTGAACTGATGCGACAATTGGTGGATGATTGTTGAAAATCGCCGTCTGAAGAAAATTTCACATCTTCCTGTTGGGTGCGCAAGTGCCCCAAATGCGATATATTACCAAGTGCTACACTGAATGTTAAAAGAGACTTCAACAGATACGCATAAAAACTTGCTTTGAAAATCTGAATCATATTTTGTTATTGCAAAGACACTTTCAATAGTAAACCGACGACTAAGCTTCGCTTCCGTTTAAAGCAAACTGAGCACTTCACAATCGATTTCACGAGCAAGACACGTCAAATTCTCTAGTCCATGAGCTTTATATCTTGTTTGTATTTTTTGTCTATTTACACTTTTTATACTTTTGTTTTCGTTTTTAGTCTTGAAATACTGTAAATTCACGAAATTGCTGCTATAGTTCAATTTGTGCGTCTCCAACACACTATTGGGTCTTGTGCATTCGTGCTATTTGTAGCAGCAGAACCTGATCCGTCCATGCGTACTTTAGAATGACTTTTGAAGCTAAGGCCACAATCATACGACTACGTTCCAATCCTACGCATATCACGCCCGGGTTATCCAACGCCACACAAATGTTTCAATAGTACCAAATTTTGTCTTGACTCCAAGTATGATGAAAGTAGGCCAACACGTGGTAACAATTCAATTTATTTCTGCTTTTCTATAAATATCCTCAGCGTTTTCCTTGGCTCTACCCCAGAAAACTGGCTTCTTCAACAAGGCTAGGCAGACTACTTGGTATATCGCTCTGCATAAAAATCACCGCGCCGTTCCTGAATTATAATGACATTTTGAGACGAGACCTAGATACAGGAAAAGCCTTCAAAACATGAAAAGGAATGGTTGTGTCATATTTAAAGCCTCCTTTAAAAACAGGTTTGAGAAAACCATCACGTTCAACCAAACTTTTACAACTTCTGAAATTTAAAAAGAACAAAATAAGAAGACTAATATTGATATACATTTTCGTAAAGTATTGGTATCATTAATGTACAGCAGGTTACTGAAAGCTACTGTCAATTTGTTCCAAAATGATTTACAAATGCTTTAGACGTATTATGCAAAAGGAATATTAGCAGCGCGGCAAGTCCGTGACAAAGTGAGAAAGACGGCAAAGGCTGGCAGGGGTCGCAGTCGGTCGCACTCAACATATTCAGAGTTGGCTACCACTTCATCACCCGCAAATAACTTTCAAATTTCATGAGTATTTTGCTTTCTTAAAAATAGCTTTTTCGGTTTGCTAGTTTCTAACTAAAATAAAACTCTAATCGGGATCCAATTGGTGTTGACTATTGCAGTCACGCATGAGAAGCATTTTCTGTTGTTTTCATTTTCCAGCAAACCACAAATCGTACTACTTTTTCATATTGTTATAAAAATCGCTAAACAACTTAGAAAATTTTTTAACCAACAAAAATCAGTTATGGGCATAAATTTTTACATTAATATATGAAAATTACATTGTGATATTTTTTATTTAAAGAAGTGTCTAAAATTATCTTAAGCATATAAAAAAAAAAGAAAATGCCCGAACGAAGGGCTCAAAGTTTTCGATTTTTTTTCCCTTCCTCCGACTAGTAGGGGAGGGTGGGGCTAGTTGGTACAATTTTTTTAATTTCTTCTCTGGTTTCTTTAATTTTTCATATTTTGACACCCAAAAAATTTTAAAAGAAAGCTCAGATAACCAGCTTTCTCGTGCAATTTTTTTATTTGGTCTACGTTGAAGAATTCATATCGAAATCATCGTTCAAAAAGCTAAAAAAAATTTGCCTACATGCCCCACTAACGGGGTAAGTTGGCAGTGGTAGTGGGGTAAGTTGGCCCCATGTATTTCAAATACGGATTTCAGTGAAATTTTGATGTTGTAAACAAACTAGAATAACATTACAATAAACAAAAATCCTATAGTTATTTTAGAGTGGGAAACTCAGAAATAAGTTGTGATAACTTACATAAAGATAAATAGCCTTAAATGCAAAAAATAAAAAAATAATATACATAATTCAGGCAAACATTTCACAGATGAACATCGTATAAAGTGAAACACCTAAAATGTGCCAAAGTTTGACCTCTAATGCATACCACTGTTCACCATAAGTCATATCTAGCAAAAATTCGACTTACAATTCCCTGACATTTTGACAGGCCATGTACTATACATATGCATGTATAATGCCTATGCCGACATGCCCCATGTTGCAATGTATCAACTTGCCCCAACCCGGGGTTTATTCAAATAAAAATTTTTATTACTCCTTTATAATTGATTAAAACAAATTCATTGCTACAGTTCAATAGAGGACACAATTTTCTATAAAACTATTATTTTTTAAAAATTATATGCATGCCAAGAAAGGGTAAAATTGATGAATACCAAGCACGCAACTATTGTGGATTTGACGCAAAAAATTTCGTTATTTTCTATTTCCTAAACTATTTGGGATAAATTGATAAAACTTTGCACAAATGTGCGCACGATAAACATCTTTGACCATGAATTATTTCAATAAAACCTCTTTCACACAATTCTTTTAAATTAGGAATTGCAAACTTGCCCTCCTGCCAACTAGCCCCACTCTCCCCTACACGCAATTTAAATAATTATTATTGGGAAAGATATAAATCCAAAATATTCAAATTTAGGGTCAATGAAGAGCCTTTAATGAGGGCTATCCATTTCTGCAAAATTTGTAAAAGAATTTTTATAACAAATCATTTTGAAAAATAACGAATTTTTTCGTCATGGTAATTGGGTCGAGCATATCTCTTGAGCGCAAAAACTCCGAAAAAGTTTTGTTCTCAACTTTTTGTTTATGAAATTTCTTTACACATTTTACAGAAATAGGTAGCTCTTGTCAAGATTTATTCATTGCATCAAAATTTTTGTATTACGGACTAGCTAGCTATTCAATGAGTATTATAATTATTTTTATTTTTTCATGAAATAAGCCTACCCGCCAAACTTTAAAACGGTGACGTCAGTGAGATAGGGAAAAAGTCCCGTTCTTTTAGTTAAGTTAGTCCATGGACTCCATGCGGGGGATTGTCGACTCGTCATTTGGGTGTACGAATTTAAAAATAAAAATCTATTTTTTCATATTTTTTCTATTTTTTCATACCTTTTTGTATTTTTTCATGTTTTGTTTTACATTTTTTCATATTTTTTTACATTTTTTCATATTTTCCAGATTTGCTAAATTTTGTGAGATTTTTTTAGATTTTTTTTTTGCATATTTTTCATGCTTTCTTACCAAAAAACTAACTCTATTAACCCTAAATAATTAAAAATGTACATTTTCTTCAGCAAATGAAGCCAAAAATTTAATTCACTGTAAAATAAAAGCAAATAAGTGCCGGGGCTTGAACTTCATAACCCCAGATTCTCTATCCCATGTCCTTATTGCCTTAGCAGTATAGCTACCACTTTCGATAAAATGTAATAGCGGGATAACAGAAAATGTTAATCATTATGCAAATAAAAAAATAAAAAAAAGAACAAAAAAAAAAAAGAATAACGAATAAAAATTTCAAATATAAATTTTTTGACTCCTAAACCGACATTGACGGTTCGTCAATAAAAATGATTGTGGGGCGCCCTGGTTTACCCAAAAACCTGACCCAACCACAAAAAATTTTCAAAAATCAATTCTTGAATGCGAGATAAGCTTTGATGTAATGTTATTGTTGACCTGTGCCATCGATACCTGTTACAGTTGGAAGGCATATGTTGGGTCCACATCAAAATTCTGTCAAAGAAACAAATTTTTTGGCGTAAATCTGATTTTACGGTATGGATCTTCTATTTTACCTATTTCCGTCAGGATCATAACTGCGCCCTATGAGAATTTCAATATACTAAGTATAACTATTCCGGATTTATAATTTTTATAAATATTTAGATTTTTTTATATTTTCATATTTTTTCATATTTTTTTTTTTTGTATTTTTTTCTTAAAGATATTGGGGTGTACGAATATTTTTTTGAGTTGAGAACCCCCCCCCCCGACTCCATGCATAGGTGCGAGTGAGCAGACGATTTTACATCGTGGTTCTTAAAGCTGTCCAAACGATTGCAGTACCACAGACTACGAAGTAGAAGACTATGATTGCCTCCATAAGGCTGAGAGGATTGGGCAAAGACATGCGCGTCCTATGCAGTTTGGTGGCGCATCGTCGCTTTTTGGAACTTTTACTGTTTTTGTTCATTTCCCTTCTGATCTAATGCTTTACATACTGCATTTCTTCTTTTAACGATTTAACCTTTTAACTATGTATCAAGATTTTTATTATTTTTAGCTATTCTCTAGTTTATGCAAATTATTTCAAAATTCTAGCGTTTTCTAACATTCAACTAAAAAATCGTTTATTAACCCCTTTTTCTGCTTTCTTGGCAATGGAAAAAAGTGTGGTTAATAAACTATTTTTTAGTTGAGTGTTAGAAAACGCTAGAATTTTGAAATAATTTACACAAATTTGGAAATAGCTAAACATAATTAAAATCTTAATACATAGTTAAAAAGTGAAATAGTTACAAAAAGAAATGCAGTGTGTGAAGCATTAGATCAGTAGGGAAATGAAAAAAAACAGTAAAAGGTCCGAAACGCGACGATGCGACACCAAACGGCATAAGACATGTCCTATGAAGGGTTATAGAAAAATAGAAGAAGATAGTAGTCTGCATCATGGTGGCTGGAACATCAAGTCAAAATAGGCAAAGAAAACTTGAAGCCATACAGGACGGAATAATGAGGATAATACTAGGCACTCCACAATCTACACCCATTAAGGAAATGCTCCTAGAACTAGCCCTACAGCCAATATCAACAAGAAAAACCTGGCTCGCCGGGAGATATCTAATCAGAATCGAAAAGCAGCCAAATCATCCAATGTTTCAACCGTGCTACAACCTAAGGCGGAACCCGACCAACTGGAAAGATAACAACACGCCCGCCCTTAAACTGGCAACAGCCCACAAAATAATGGCAGGTCTTGAGCTATATTTAGAGAAGGTCTTAACGCCCAACGCAACGAGCCCCCGCCATGGTCAGAAATACCAATAATCATCGACTATCTACAAATCAGCAAAAGAGAAGCCCCATCGAACCAGACAAGAGCCAGAGCGCTATTCTACGAATACAAAGCTCAAAATAAAAATGGAATTGAGATCTAAACAGACTGACTACTTAACAAACAGACAAGAAATACTACCTATGCAGCAGTGATTCCAGCACTTAACATTGAAGAAACTGGCAGGTTGGCTGAATGGACGTCAATTTTCACAGCAGAAGCCTACGGAATCCACAGGGCCATGGAAATAATTTACAACCCATCTGAAGACATTCGAGAACTTATCGTCTTCACAGACTCCTTATCAGTGGTCAAAACGCTGGAATCACCTGAAAACGGTAGACACCAAATTTTTATAGACATAATACAAACAGCACTCAATCTAAAAAGCTCAGGTACCAGAACCAAGATCTGCTGGATCCAAGCCATGTGGGTATCCCAGGAAACGAGAGAGCTGACATCTTGGCCTCACAAGAATTTTTCTTGAACGAAACACCCAATACATGCAACAACCAACTTTCTGGGTCTGAGCAAGTAGCCATTTACAAGCACTATATAAAAAAAGCAAATTTAAATGAATTAAAAGAAGGCGACGAGAAAGAAAATATCCACAAAAGAATACAAACCGGACCCTTGAAGTGGCATCAACACAAATCAAGCAAAATCTCGCGTATCCTCTTCAGACTACCACATACAGGATACAACAGACTAAAAGCTCAGATAGCCAGGCTGAGCCCCCAACAGAATCAAGCTTGCCAAGACTGCAAAGAGCCAGAAACAACTGAACATGTCCTCCTACACTGCACCGCCCTAGAGATGGAAAGATAAGAGCTCACTCAGTATTTCACCACAAAGGAACTCAGCCTCAACCTATCAAACGTGTTGGGTCTCAATCTCGAATTAAGTCACAGCATCCAATTTGAGATCCAACACCACCTGGTTAGATACCTAACGAACACAGGGGTCATTAACAGAATCTAAATCTAGACAACAATCAAAACAAAGAAACAAACAACAAACAAACATTCTATTCCACTACATACCTTAAGGCATCCCCAAACACCAGAAACAATGCTAGAAGAAGTCTGAAAAAAAAAAAAAAAACCAAAACACTCCGTACGATGCTCAAACAAATGGTTCCCATGCACCCTACTTAACTCCCAGAAAGCACAGAACAGACAAAGGACAAAGAAGAACCAAGAAGAAGGTGGGGGCTAAACGGCTACCCTCTGCCCACATTCTGAAGACAAATCTGGCCACCAGATGTCATCTTTAGAGCCCCAAGTAGGGCTGTGGCCCGGACCAAATGGGACGGGTTTTTTCTTAAGGGGTTAAAATTAACGGGTTTTTTTCCTTAAAGGGTTTTGAACCGGGTCGACGATGCAAAAAAAATGTCCCGTCCCGCTTGACCCGTGGGTCAGAAAAAACAATCCGGGTCGGGTCATGTCCCGCGTAATTGTCGGGTCAAATGCACTTTTCTTCTCTTCTTTTCAGTCTCGTCATCAGACTCAACCATTACAACGTTTATATTTGGAAAACTTCTTTTTTTGCCAGCAGCATCGCCTGATTGACCGGATTTAGGTACATTTGGACGTTTTCTGCGAATGGTGGCCAATTTTCAAAACGATTTTTTCCACTATCCACAATATCTTTACATTTTTTACAATAGACCAAGATCGGATGCTGAGTTGCCAAGGCTGAATTCCGACCTGCGGTATTTGTCCTCTCGGGCCCTATAGGAGGGAAATGAAAAATAATATATTTAATTAAGTTGTAGTTAGTTTTATTACAAAATCTTTTGGAATCGTGTACTATACCTCTGTGCTGATATAATACAAAAAATTTGATCTCCAAAAAAGCTGTTATTTTTCCAGGAAACTTTTTGAAAGGTACTTGTTTACCTTTCCACAACACCCCCTCCCCGTATTACAACTGTAGAACAAGAAGCAGACGTTTTTCTAAGTAAATTTCTGTTTCCTTATGAATAAGTCCTTTAGCATAATCAGATAACTTAAAAAGACTAATTGTGTCAAATAACTCATTACCGACATCACAAACTACACTACTCATGACATAAAAAACGAAAACAGTTTGACACTACAGTCACTAGTCACAGTCAATCACTTAACGTCTGCTACAGTACATTGTAAACAAGTACCTTTCAAAAAGTTTCCTGGAAAAATAACAGCTTTTTTGGAGATAAAATTTTTTGTATTATATCAGCACAGAGGTATAGTACACGATTCCAAAAGATTTTGTAATAAAACTAACTACAACTTAATTAAATATATTATTTTTCATTTCCCTCCTATAGGGCCCGAGAGGACAAATACCGCAGGTCGGAATTCAGCCTTGGCAACTCAGCATCCGATCTTGGTCTATGAGCTAGAACTTGAAGTAGGAAAGAATAGCATTTTAGCATAGTCTCCAGCAGTTCAAAACTATATGGGATTTTGTTTGGCATAGAATTGTGTAAAACTTGTGTAGAAATTGTGGAAAGTGGAAAAATTGTTTTGAAAATTGGTCACCAGTCGCAGCACTATATTGAGACAAACGTCCCGACTCCCGAGGCGCCTGTGGGTTGGTGACTTGGTGGGAGGACCCAAGTTCCCAAATACGCAGAGAGATACCCCGATTCCTGGCCGTTACTGTAGATTGCTATGTTTTTAAGCTATTCTGCTTTGTTGACTCGTAACTTAGCGTAAGAGTTAAAAGCTTCTTTGTCTTACTACTAGATGGCGCCACATCTCGGGTTAGCCCGAGAACCCCTTGAACCGTACCGAAACCCGTCCCGAAAAAAAAAATTCTTAAAGGGTTGCCTTTTATCGGTTTTTTTTTCCTTGACCCGGGATCTGACCCGGGTTTTCATGACCCGGGCCACAGCCCTAGCCCCAAGTCATAAAAAAAAAAAGATAGTAGTCTTCTACTTCGTTGTATGTGGTAGTACATAACTAGTTATACAGTTATACTTGCACCCCTTAGAAATAAATACAATTATAACAACTAACATCAATAATAAATGAAGAAAGTGACTGAAAAGAAAGTAGCTAGAAAAGTGGCAAAGTTTTTTGCGAATGTGTCAAATGATGTATCAAACACTTTTATAGGTATAGGGAATTCTTCACCGTCACGTTTTCTGTGCTTGATTAATGCAGGTTTATTGAATGGATTTACGAGAGAAGAAATATTTGATATTTTTATTGGTTTTGGGGAAATTGAAAATTTGGTAATGATTGAAAGAAAATCATATTGCATTCTCAGCTTTAAGAATGAATGTGCTGCAGCAGAAAGCTATGAGAAGCTAAATGGAAGTTTTTGCCTGAAAGGTGAAACAAAAGTACTGTACCTGTCCTACCTTGAAAAATTTCCCAGTAAGTCTCCATGATGGTTTTAAAACAAATTTTCTGTAACTTTGTGCTTTTTATTTCCTACTTTTTTACTCTTAATTTTTCTTGCATCTCAGCAAACATGATTGACTTGAAAGAGAGTCCAAAGGTATGGCCAAGTGGGCTGAAATTAAAGGAAAACTTTATATCTGAAGAAGAAGAAGAAAAATTACTTGATTTAACTGTGTCTGATCCACAGACATTGCAGCTCAAACATAGAACAGTGAAGCATTATGGATTTGAATTCAAGTATGGTAGCAATAAAGTTGATCGAAACCCATTGCCTAATGCTATACCTGAAGAAATGGAGCCAATCATAAAAAAATTTGTGGAACTTGGCATCACCAGACCAAATCAATTGACAGTTAATCACTATGCACCTGGGCAAGGAATACCTCTTCATACTGACACTCATAGTTCTTTTGAGGATGGAATTATTAGCATCTCCCTTTGTTCTGATATTGTGATGGACTTCATGAGTAATGATGATGGTCGGCGAGTAAGCATCGTTTTACCAAGGCGGTCGTGCTTGATTATTAGCCAAGAATCAAGGTAAAGGTATAAAGTTTTTCTTCATTTCGGATTGAGAATATTGTTGATTTTGCAGATACTCCTGGAGTCACGGTATAACGCCACGGAAATATGATGTAACTCAAGCTGCCGATAACGGATTAACTGTTATACGACGAGAAAACCGGACGTCTTTGACTTTTCGCAAAGTCCGCACATCCAAATGTGATTGCACATTCTCCAGATGGTGTGATTCACAATTAGAAGACTCTGCTGATCTCTCAGAAAAAACCGCTGACAACATTGAAAGAAAACATGTTTTTCATGTTTATGATGAAATTGCTTCGCACTTCAGTGAAACCAGGTATAAAGGGGATTAATTACTTCCATATACTGCAGAGTAACTAGTAATTATTTGTTAGACATTCACCATGGCCCAACGTTAAAGCATTTATTAAGAGTTTTCCTGTTGGATCATTGCTATTAGACATTGGCTGTGGAAATGGGAAATACCTTACGTGTTCGCAGTCACTTTTCAGCATTGGAACCGATCGATCAAAGCAACTACTAAATGGTTTAGTGTAATATATATTGCTTCAGGTTTGTTTAGTCGCAATATGTAAATTTGCAATTTTCCTTCCAAAAGTCTGTAGGAAACGTGGCTATCAAGTTGTCAACGCTGATTGTCGTGCTTCTCCTTTTCGTGATGATATAGCTGACGCTGCTATATGTATCGCTGTAATTCATCATTTGGCTACCGAAGACCGTCGTTTGCAGACACTCCAGGACATTAGCCGTACTTCCTTATTATCTCCAGCTTTATAACTACGATACTAAATTCTAATCATATTTGCAGGCATTCTACGTAAGGGTGGTCGAGCTCTGGTGTATGTCTGGGCCAAAGAGCAAGAAATAGGAACAAGAAAATCAACATATTTACTGCAAAAGAAGAGTAATGTGTCTAGAGCAGAAATATGTCCTGCACCGGAAACGTATTCTGAAGCCGTGCTACCCGTCCACGTAAATCGGACAGACTTTAAACATGCCGATGTTCTAGTTCCTTGGAGTTTGAATTCGAAAGAGAGTACTGGAACGGATACACCTACCTACTTTAGATTTTATCACGTGTTTAAGGAAGGCGAGTTGGACAACCTGTGTTCCAAAATATCTAATATTTCCATTCGCCGCAGCTATTACGATCAAGGTAATTGGTGCATCGAATTTGAAAAGGAATAGCGGAAAAGGCTGAATAAAGTAGTTTAGTGAGCAATAATGGCTTTTCCATTTATTACACATTCAAATTCGTTTTGAAGTCAACTGATTAAGGAAATGTCAATCACAGACGAGGTCCGGTAACTTTTCCTCTGGCTTTAATGGGAATTCGTAGGTGTGAAGTGGCAATGATGTTAAAAGCCAATTTTTCATTGAACCACCATCCGGAGAATCCATCTCTCCTTCATAGATAACTGGCAGAATTGAGTTTTTGTAAAACTGATCTACATCTACTGCGCAGGAACTCCAGTCTAAAGCTTCGTGTACTCCGTCGCTCCCATAACGGCGATTATAGCTGTCATAATGGGGCTAAGATTTTTTAAAATTTGAGTAATAGAAAACAAAGCAAATTTTTTCACTTCTTACCTCCTCCAACAATAGATTTAAACTGGGCGCTGTAGGAATATTAACCCGCTCCATTTTGAATGCTTTTTCTAGTATTTCTTTTGACGTGAATCCACGCATGATAGCGATTGTAAGTCCTATCTATGAAAAACAAAAATTATTTTACGTCCTTCATCTGATGGATAAATCTGAAAGTGTAGAAACCATTTTACGTATCTGATGCAACATGAAACTCTGTCCTAAGAGAAATAAATATTTTAATATACTGTATTATTGAAAGTCAAAAGAAAAAGCTTACAACCTTTGATTGTGATTTTTACAAATTCCACATCTTTTACTATGAAAGGCAGGCTGCAAGAAAAGTGCGTTACGTAACGTTTACAGCTAGGATCCTGCGCAGGCCTGCCTGATGTGAAGTTATGGTAATTGCGTGTCCCTTTAAAAAACGAAAGCAAGGAGTTCACTTGATCAAGAGTTTCCGACTTCAGACGAAACTGATGGGAGGGAGGCACTTCCTTAGAGGCAAAGGCAAATGTAGGCATCACATAAGCCTAATATAACCGAAACGCGACAAATTATTAGAAAGAAAATTATTGCTTCTCCATAAAACTATCAAGGACACTCACGTAGGATCGGGAATCACATGCAGTTTTGCTATTAAAACCTGCTGTAACCTTCCTTGTAGCAAGCACTTGTACACAGTGAGGAAGGAGTGAATTTAGCTCCTTACATAGATCTTCATCTGGTATCCCTGCAAAAAGAATATTACCTAACCTGGTAATTGCATTGAAAATCACCATGCAATTTTGCCTTATCACATTTTCCATGTTAATCACTGATCATTTTCATTAAAAAAATATTATGAATTTCATGTTGATCATCACATATTATTTCAAAAAGCAATTGTTACCTGAAATATTAGTTGATAACACAACAGAACATTGATAAAAGGATGAATATTACTTACTCATTTTGAGCGAAACGACTTGGCGGATGGCAGATACCTGTGAAACAAAATACTTAAAGAAGTTTTTAACAACAAATCAAGTAAGATTATACTCCTTTATCTGTTCGTGCTGCTCTTTGGAAATGTATAGATTGTGGTGTGTTAAGGGAGTCATCATCCATTATTCCAAGTTTTAAAAATGCTTGAAACAATTCACCTTCAATCGTTTTGAACCCATGATTGAATTGCATTCCAAGATATCCCTGACCGCAATAACTTAAGAGAAGTGCAAATTTCTTTTTTTTTTGAGAACGTGCTCGTTTGACTGTTTCTTCAACTTGCGCAGGTTCCACTTCATGGCTCAATTCAAACGATCTTTTGTTGGATTTCGCATCCTTTTGTACACAGTCTTGATTGAGAACTTCCTCCATATTACAACAATTTCTTGTCTTAGAAACCTGGTTTCCAGCTACAGTTACCGATTTCTTAATTGAAAAAGTAAATACTTTGTTTCGAAATAATATACACGCAAACCCGGAAATCATCGAGTTATTTAACGCGTTTGAAGTACAGACAACAGAGTTGACTTGGCTAGCGCTTGCCGGGCAGTGCTTCCACTTTTTCACAACTCCATCTCGTTCAGGGGCCTGAACGCTGTCAGGCAAAACATGACGACAACTCCTGTTAGGGTTCAGGTCCCTGGCCTCAATTTGCAGCAAGAGACAGGCAGCTCAATTCGCTATACTAGCGCAACTTGCCTTACGCATTCAGTGGCAACTCCATCTCGTTCAGGGACCTGAACCCTGTCAGGCAAAAACACAAAACCCCCGAGCCGTTATTTTTTTGTTTTGTGTTTGTTATTATTTATGTTTATTGTTTATTTTTCTTTCTGTTTCTTTTCCGTAATACAATGCCTTTTAACTTTATAATTTTTTTTTCCTTTATTAGAATATTACTTAATTAAGCAACGATATAATTTCATTAAAATTACTGTAATAATAGAGGCAATTCACATCGCGGTTTCGCGTGTCAATTGTTTCGATGTCCGCCATTTTCTCTGGTTGTTTATGTCATGTTTTGCGTTGTCTGTATTGGCTGAAAGTGTTATTTCCCAATACAAAGTGGATTTTGTGAATCAGTGTTTAATTTTTTTCAATTTTTTTTTGTCAGTTAATTGCTACGTATCTTAGTTAGTATGTATAACAATTTCTGTTTCCAGATCACATTTCTTGTATTTTTAAAAAAATCTTTTCTGTAGGGCTGTCAGAAGATAAACGTAAGTATGCAGCAAAACTATTAATAGTAGGTTGTGATTGCCCCTTTACAATTCACGAAGAGTATTGGTGCAATGGACTTAGCATCGCAGGAAAAATGCCACTGGTAACCAATCTTGATTTGGTAAATTACCTGCTATGTTCCAAGTCTCCATACACGCATGAAGATTTAAAGGCTTACAAGGGCCTTGAGACCTACAAGAGATTTATCGATGGGGGAATTGGATCATTTTGTGCAATCAGTCTTTTAAACAAAAATTTGTTGATGAAAGCGAAGGTTATTACTCTTCATTTGTTTATTTGTAACATTACTATAACATATAACTTTTTGATGTCATAACGTATAAATAAATTATACTTCATAATTTGTATTACCTCTTGAACATTTAAAATTACTCTTCTTGACTCTCTATCCATGGCTGACTTAGCGTTAACATACACTTTGTCAAGATTCAGGGATGGGGCCCAGTCTGGGTGTGTTTCTCCAGTGTACTAAAAAGGTTTTCCTGTGTGATTTCAAATAGAAGAATTAGATAGACACATTCACTATTAATAAATTTGTTGAGACTTACCTAGAACAAAATGTGCATTACAAACTCTAATGTTATTTGTTTTTGCAACCCGGGGCACAACAATATTGAAAACCCATGACAGCCCTACAGAAAAGATTTTTTAAAAAATACAAGAAATGTGATCTGGAAACAGAAATTGCTACACATACTAACCAAGATACGTAGCAATTAACTGACACAAAAAAAAATTTAAAAAAATTAAACACTGATTCATAAAATCCACTTTGTATTGGGAAATAACACTTTCAGCCAATACAAACAAGGCAAAACATGACATAAACAACCAGAGAAAATGGCGGACATCGAAACAATTGACACGCGAAACCGCGATGTGAATTGCCTCTATTGTGAATTTCCACTCATGGGCATTCGGGTAGTGGAACCGGTTCCAAAACCCGATATCATTACTGTGTACCCTATTTGACTGTTTTTTGCAATACATCATAGTTTTATTTATTTTCCTTTACTTGCACACCCATTTTAAGTTAAGGCTGGGCCATATCTTTTAAAGTGGGTATTTTAAACGAAAGAAAACCGCTTGATAAGCACCTACCCGAGTAATGACCCATCAGCTATTTTTCAGGTAGGTAGGCCGGTGCGGTTTAACGTGTCTCGGGTAATCCCTCTATCCCAGTACACAAAATTAAAATAGCTTTATAGGTAACCATATTAGGTACCATATTAGGTTGTAGTAAATAGTCCGGTCGGGCTAGGTTTTAACCCCAAACAAATTGTAATAAGTTGTTTTTTACATGAGCTGTGTTTATATCCCTTTGATCTATGCCCTGTTAAAAAGCTCCCGAAAAATATTAATATTTAGTGTACTTATTTTAATTTTTAAAATATGCGTGTTTTTGTGATTCGATTAAAACTATTAAAATACAAGAAAATAGAAATTTGAAAAAATGAACTTTGTTAGTTATTCCCTCATTTATATTCAGGCTAAATTTTGTTTACATAACCTTAAAAGTGTGAAATTCACAGGCACTTTTAGCTGCTCACTTAAAATCCGTTAAAACGACGCGGCTGTCGAATTTTGATCACATCTGTTTAAAATCCGGTAAACGAAAATCGTGTTACGGTCGAAAAAATCTGCAATTAATAATCGTTGCCGGTCTAGTTTTGGTCCTCATCCAATAAATTTTCTGTTTACACGGTCTAGTTTCCACCCGGCCATAATGTGTTTTCCGGAATTTTATTTTAAACGGTATTTTACAAATACATAAGCCAATTTTCCCGAGAGGTCTCAGCGACGCGCGGTAACGCGGCTTTTAGCGTTAAAGTACCAGCATAAATGGTAAATCGGGTAACTCTTCAAAAAAATATTTTAAGCTATTTCTGCAGACAAGATATATTGTTTACATGTATCCAACAGTGGCCATCCAGTGGCGGAAACTAGAACGTGTAGTAAGAAAATTTGGGAAAAATTGGATTTATATTTCATGAAATAACTTGAAAAGTAAAACTAGCTCCCGGAAATCATTTATTGGGGTGGTAAAGGATAAACCGCCAATTAAAATGAGACCTTAACGGATGAGGAGCGAACTCTAATCATTTTTTAACGAGTATTTTAAAAAAACCCTATAAAAAACCCTTAAATGTTGGAAAACCCCAAAATGTTTTTTAACCCTAAAGTTGTAAAAAAATAGTCTAAAAACCCTGAAACGGGGTAAAAACCCTAAAAGTGGAAACACTGTTGCCGGGCCAGGATAAAATGCGGACGCGGACTGCGGACAGGAGAAACTGCGGACTTTCACCTGCGGACTGGCCCAAAATTTTTGACAGATTTTTCGTGGACTTAGGGATAAAATGCGGACCCTTTCGTACATGGAGCGATTGAAAGTGCGGACCGGACAGGATAAACTGCGGACTGGTATCTGCGGACTCCATGCCCATATCTGATATTAAATTTCAAACTAAAAATAGTATTTAAAAGTCAACATATGCATTATTGCATTATTCAAAATATGAAAGTAAAGGACAGTTTATATAACATGGTTACTTCTTAACTAGGTAAACTCTTGGTACAACAATGCAAATAAAACATGTAATAAACTTAAAAGGATTTGGGGTATTTCCAAGGGGTTTTTAAAAACTCCTGAAAAATGCTGTTATTTTGGAAGAAATTCCTTGTGGTACCATTCTTTGCAAAGTTTGGTACCACATTGCCGCCTTCTGAAGGACGACTTAACTGCGCTACGGTTGTCTAATTCAAATTCTTAGTTGTGCATAAAAGAAAATAGAATATAATGGATTTGGCCTATAGGAAAAAAATAAATAAAATAGTCAGCTGCTAAGAGCTGTGCGCATTTTTATTTTTATTCATTGGAATTGTTGCATGCATACATATTTTTAAAAAGCAACAGTTATCGAACAACAGCCAATGCATGACAAAAATAAGGTTGATCTGTCTTGTCCTGTAAAAACAAGTCAAATTTTGCTGCTATATATATTATGAAATTTTAATGTTAAATACTATTATGAAATGAAGCGGACTCCGTGCCCATATCATGGGACTCTTCGACATTTCCTATGCCACCCATGTAATTTTTTTAAATTTTTATTAAATTCAGTTTTAAAAAATAATTGTTGACTTACCAAATGTCCCTATATTGAAAATTAACCTTTAAAGAGATATTAAATATTGTCTATCAGAAAATAGGGAAATTGGGCGGACCGCCGGTGCCATCTGGGAGCCAAAAATCCTAACTCATTGCTTGTTTTCTTTCTACAATTTCAAGTTAGTTGTCAATCAGCAAGATCATGGGATTTTAGTTGATAGATGGCACCCGACAATTTTGAGTTCAGTTGTCAATCAGCAAGAACTTGCGATTTTTGGTTGATAGATGGCACCGGCGGCCCGCCCAATTCTTCCTCCTACCAAAATTAAAATCGCAATATCTTCTTAAATGATTCGTTTATAAAGAAAAAATGATTGGTTACAATAGAGCAGTAAAACATCCTGCGTTGCGCGTTTTCCACAAATGCGAAAATCTCATTTGTGTCCAAGTTGGTCTGCGCGGCTGCAGCATGGCTGCAGCGTCTTATGGAGAAACCATCTTCTTCACATAAAAAATTTAGTTTTCATAACTATAATTTAGATTTCCCCCTTTTCTTCCTAGCAGTGGGTACCCTATTCATCTTTTCATTTCCCAATTTTTTTCTAGCCCCAGTTCTATCTACTTTATTTTTATTTTATTTTTGTTTGTAAGTCGCTCGTCTCTTTTAGCCGAAGAATTTCGTTTGCTGCCAGAAATTCGTCTGCTACAAGGGGATGAACAACAAACCATAGACCAAGATCGGATGCTGAGTTGCCAAGGCTGAATTCCGACCTGGGGTATTTGTCCTCTCGGGCCCTATAGGAGGGAAATGAAAAATAATATATTTAATTAAGTTGTAGTTAGTTTTATTACAAAATCTTTGGGAATCGTGTGCTATACCTCTGTGCTGATATAATACAAAAAATTTTATCTCCAAAAAAGCTGTTATTTTTCCAGGAAACTTTTTGAAAGGTACTTGTTTCCAATGTACCGTAGCAGACGTAAAGTGATTGACTGTGACTAGTGACTGTAGTGTCAAACTGTTTTCGTTTTTTATGTCATGAGTAGTGTAGTTTGTGATGTCAGTAATGAGTTATTTGACACAATTAGTCTTTTTAAGTTATCTGATTATACTAAAGGACTTATTCATAAGGAAAAAGAAATTTACTTAGAAAAACGTCTGCTTCTTGTTCTACAGTTGTAATACGGGGAGGGGGGGGGTGTTGTGGAAAGGTAAACAAGTACCTTTCAAAAAGTTTCCTGGAAAAATAACAGCTTTTTTGGAGATAAAATTTTTTGTATTATATCAGCACAGAGGTATAGTACACGATTCCAAAAGATTTTGTAATAAAACTAACTACAACTTAATTAAATATATTATTTTTCATTTCCCTCCTATAGGGCCCGAGAGGACAAATACCCCAGGTCGGAATTCAGCCTTGGCAACTCAGAATCCGATCTTGGTCTATTCACAAACAATAGCTAAATAAAAATAAACCAGATAGAACTAGGGCTAGAAAAAAAATTGGGAAATGAAAAAATGAATAGGGTACCCACTGCTAGGAAGAAAAGGGGGAAAATCTTAATTATATTTATGAAAACTGAATTTTTAACATGAAGAAGTTGGTTTCTCCATAAGACGTTGCAGCCGCAGTTCCGCAGCAGACCAACTTCGACACAAATGAGATTTTCGCCTTTGTGGAGAACGTGCAACGTAGGATGTTTTACTGCTCTATTGCCTTTTAAAGCTGCATTTAAAGATTTTTTTAAAATTTTTTCATGAAAATAGCCCACCCGACACCCTTTAACAAGGCGAGATAGGGAAAGAATCCCGTCCTTAAGTTAGAGTAGTCCATGGCTGGCCACACCGTGTTATATTATATTTCGATTTTAATTGTAGAAGCACAATATAATAGCATGAAGGAAGAATGGAGGAGGCGCTACTCTGGCTAAATAGTAACCGTATGCTGTCTTTAGGGATCGGCCCTGACCCTAATCGGGGCACATTTTGCCAATCGGGTTTCGAAATTCGGCGCTCGGTGTTCGGGGCTCAGGGTGAAAATTTTTGAACCCCGATCTCAATCGGGGTTGTATCGGGGTGCCAAATCGGGGATGCAACCCCGATTGCAATCAATCGATCGACGTAAAAACATAATCGATCGAGTCGAAATCGATTATTATGATGAAAATCGGGGACTTCACCCCGGTTGCCCCGATAAAACCCGACCCAGATTCGTAGTTTGAATTCAGGCACCATTTTTGCAAATGGCGTCAGGGCAAGCGGGTTAACCTTGATTTTTTCCCCACCCCACCCCGGCTGAAGAAATGGCGCCCCGATCCGCCCCGATTGCCTTTTCCAGGGGCAGGGTGGGGTTGTTAACCCGATTATGGCTAATCGGGGCCGATCCCTAGCTGTTTTTGCCATAGGCAATGTAGTCATTCTTTTCCCTGCCACTAGATGGGGAAATGTAAACAGGTCTAGAAAAATCGAGGTCCCAATTTCTGTTTCCATAGCTACGGTGTCGTCTGGTTGCTCATGCTTTCAGCGAAAACACAAAAACAGTAAACGGATGACGCGAAAATGTCGTGTTGTGTTTTAGGCTGTAGGACAGGGTATATGCCAAGTAAAAAGCACCAAAATTCCATAAAACATAGTTTGATTACCTTTCCCAAAGAAATGGAACTGAAGAATAAATGGATTGCTGCAGTGGGGGAGAAAATTGGAAAGTGAACGTGAAAAAGCGGGTTTGTGCACGTCATTTTATCGAAAGTGATTTCCGCAAAGATGCCAGAAATATTGCAGATGACATCGTAGACACATTATTATTTTCACGGAATTATCTTGTGCCAACAGCAATATCTTCAGTCAACCTAGCACCACAAGAAGGTGAATTGTTCGTTACTTATAGAACAGTTCACTTATCTAAATATACCTTTGTGACGTACTTATTATAGGCATGTTCAAACTCGTGCTGTTTATTTTGATCCTCAAAATTTTCTAAAACACGCTACCCAACCGCATCTAGTGACAGAAACGGGAACCAAAATATTGCCGATGGCAAAGACAGCATACGGTCACTTTGGTCTGTAGGGCCTTATGAGAGTAGCGCCTCCTCCTTTCCTCCTTCATGATAATAAAAAGGTACACGATCGCCGTATCACTCTCTGCACGTGAAAACGGGGGTGTTTACTAAGTGGTTCCAGGATTCCCTGCTAGGTTCGCTAGCCTAGGAGGCCGGTCGTCTACAGGGATGATAGGGCAAAACACCTTTTTTTCATTTTGAGAGTTTTTTATTATCGGTTCGTTGTTGTGCTAGAAAAGTAAATCCACTAGGGCTCCTTTTCATTCCCGATTTTTTGGGACCAAAATCAAAATGACAGTGCAATTTGGGAATTTTTTTATTTATGTTTTAAATTTACCCTATTTTGAAAAATTGCGCCGTTTGCAGGGTTGCCTAATTCTTTTTGTTTTTTATTTCAAAGCAGAAACATTCCGTATATTGTGTCAGCCAGTACCAAAAACGTCCAATCGGCCGAGTCTGTCTCCCGCTCTCTCCAACTCACGGCCACTGCCTCACTGGTCGAGTCAAACAATACAAAACATGATGTTGAAAACTAGGCAACGCCGCAAACGGCACAATTTTTCAAAATAGTTTCATTAGAATTATTGTGAATTGTCACCCATGGGTGGGGCTTGGCCCCGCGTTGATCGGGGAACTTCTTCATCGATTGGGTGCGGGGATAATTTTTTTCTGTGCGGTGATTTGGTGCAGTGATTTCTGCGCGTGACTGCGGATAGTATTAACGAAGAAATAAGTTGAATATAATTGTTGTATTTACCGCATATTGTAAGTTGCCCTAAGTTCCACGCTGGGAGGTAACGCGGCACAAAACAAGGACTCTAGTCTTTAAGTTGGAAAAAAGAGGAACAAAACAGCTCTCTAGTCGGTGGAATAAGAATAAACAACCTGCGGGTTTCTCCTTTGTTAGCCCTATTTCTTAGATTTTGGGGGTCGGCTTTCTGGCTGAGCGTATCTTTCTTAGAGGTTATGCGAAGCGTTTGTGGTCAACTTTGCGTCTTTTCAATAACAAGGGGGTGGCTACGTTGTAATCTAAGATTGTTAGGCTACCGGTCAATACATTGTGTTGAGCTACGACAGAAGACGGAAAAGAAAGTGGTATAGGGTCTACTCTTGGCCTTGCCCTAGGGACAAGTAAGGGTAGTTTATGCGAGGAATGTTCTAGACTAGCTGGATGGGTTTCTGATAGGGGTCACGAGTAGAAGTCTTTCTCACGGTCAACTCCCTGGGCGGTTTTGTGAAAATAACAAGAGTGACTTTGACAAAGTTGAACTCTCGGTTATCTGCAATGTGAGATATCGATTCATTACATCTTTATTATTTAGATATTACTACAAATGTCTTTTTACCTGTAGTGTTTAGTATTATGTTTCTACTAATAACCACTAGATGGCTTTGTCTAGCTATGTCTTTTAAATCTAGAGCTAGACCCAGTTCTCGGCTGTACGTTGTCTGATAAACATTCTATGTTCTTCGGTTTGGGTTTTTATCGCATTTACTTAAGCGTAGTTGTGTTTAATCCATTAGGGCAACATTGGAAGTAGTTTTAGTGTGTTTAGAGTAGTCCAACGGTTAAAGTGACCAACATGATTGCGCCTAGTGTCGAAAGGGCCGACATTTACGTAACTTTAACATTAGGGTCTTAGCATCAACAAGTGTTTTTGCCGCATTAAATTTTACCCGAAACAATATTTTTTTTAAGTATTTGTTGCAATTTTCAACGAAAATTTATCAGAATTTACTAGGTCGATGCTAGCTCGAAAGCTGCGGGAAACACCCAGACCAAAGAAATTCACCGTGGGAAAACAAAAATTTCCGATTAAATCCGTCGACGAAATGTCTCTTTTACACTCACTCATAGGCCCAAATTCGTGGTTGCTTTTTTAAGTTATGAAACTTCATGCTAGTCAAACAGATTGGTTGCAGCTACCGCTTAAGTATTGGGAGCGGATGACTGATTACCAGAAAATAAGGGTTTTCGTTCGACAGTTAGAAGTAGTAAATGATTGTGCAGAACGCGGAGTAAAATTGATTTCCGATTTCAAAGATATTTGCTAAACAGAGGAACAACAGGCTTTTTTATTTCAAGTTGTTGAAAATCATAGAGTCTCAATGCCTTACTTGAAAAAGTTTGATCTTGATCGATAATGAATATATTGTGTGTTTTATGTTATTGATTATCGCGTTGTGTCTTTTGAATAGTAAATATTAAATTTTCCGAAGTTAGCTCAGCGAAAAATAAATTTATTTCATCAATACTGTAACAGATTCACTGAGTTTTAGGGATGTATTCAGTCATAGACAGCTTACACGACACACACACACAGCATTACACAGTAACAGCACTGACAGCACTAACAACTAGTCTGAATAACTACATTGGACTGCCCCTCTGGTCGGTCATAGACAGGCTTTTGAGTCCTCTGACATCCGGCCAGAGTGGCAAAGTCCATTGACATCGCACATTTGCATCTCTTAGCATCCGGCGTAAAGCGACAAAGTACATTGGCGCTACATCCCCCCTCCTACCTACTGACATGGGTTCCCTAAACAGGATAACAAACCCCACAAGGCATAACAGAGTCCCCCATGTTTTCTACTTTAACATTTGGTAAAACAAATCCGGGTTAAACGACGATAATCACGCGACAGCATTCAGGCCAGGCTGGCCTTGATCCTCTTCTCCTGGCTCTCGCACCTCCACAAGACGAGCCAACATTAGGGTGTCCACGTGACTACTCAGCCTCCGATACTCGATCCACAGGTACACGAACATTGGCAACGGGAACAAGCATCCGATCAACCATTCAAACGGATACCGCTTGGCATTCTCCTCTTCTTCCCATTGTCGTTGTAGGCGTTCGACCGCTTTCAGGTGTGAACTCGTCCCCGCTAGGTCTATACGCGTAGGTGTTCTTAGGGCGGCTGGCGCTTTCTCCATGATGGGGCTCTTTGTCACCGGTTGCCATTGCTCGACCACCGGTGCCAATAGACCACTCAGCATCCCTGCAGCTTCCTCGTTGATGACGCTCGTTACATTCATTGGTATCATCTGTCGGAAGCTCGCTTGCAGAACCCATTCGTCCGAGGTTGCCAAACCCAACCGTGGGATTTTTATGACCCCCTCTGCTGGCAGCACCTGCGGTAGGCTAATTCCGCCGATCCTTTTCCCAGGGCACTGGAGCACTATGGTTACGTTGTCTTAACCAGCGTAACCCCACTTCCTTCCTCCAATGTAGAACAGGTCAATGCCTGTCCACTTCTTACTGTTGTGGTTCGTCGGCCGGAGAGCGGTTTCAGCCGAGCAAACCGAATAGGGGACTTAAACTAATTACTTATTACTAGAGTAATATAAGACTTACAAATGACTAGGGTTTACACAAATATATTTAACACTTACGCGGGGGTAGCCAGCACAAACATCACAGCCCTCCCTTAGGACCGGTCTCACACACGTGAGACGAGATGACGTTCACACAGTACGTCAGTACGCACACCACGACAATCACACCCCCGTCTGCCAACTCTCTCTCCATGGGCCGCTTACGCCCTCTAGTCGGTCTACATACGGGCCTCGGGGTACAGACATAAAAAGGGGTAAGGGGGTAGATGAGCCGTCTGCTACATTCGTCCCTTCTTGACTCGATTTGAATATAAACAAACATGAAAATGCATCAAATCGAAACACAAAAAAAATAAATAAAATAAAATAAATATACGATAAACACACTTTCATACGGCTTTACGTCAACTAGCTACCAACAAAACAAAAACGAAAATAATGGGAACTATCGACAATAATTTGCGTAAATCACAAAGATGAACACGACGGAAAGAAAAAAAAAGAAAAAAAAGACATAACACACATCAATCTCTTAATCTTTTGGGGAGGGTTACGGTCGTTCCAGATCTCGTTCTTGTTGGTTGGGGAGGAGTTTCTACTGCTTCCGGCAGATCGACTGGTGGAATAACGGGACCGAAGGGTGGTGCAGCTATCACGCTTTCGTCTTCGGCTGGTTGCTAAATTGCGTTTTCATCCGGCTCGTCCAGCCAATCGTCCAACTCGACGTCTTCTCTTGGGTGGAATTTTCGGATCTGAACGACGTGATCGTTAAATCGACGAAATCGTTTCTTATGACGTTTTGCTGGCAGGTTTTAAACTAAATACGTTGTTGGGCAGATTTTCTTCACTACTTGAAATGGGCCAACATACTTCAGCAGGAACTTTTTCGTTTTGGTTTTCTTCTTCAACTTTCTTCTAACGAGCACAAGCTCACCAGGGCGGAGATCTCGAACTACTCGGCGCCGCAAGTCAACCAGGCGTTTTGACTTTTCCTGTTTTTTTGACAATGTTGAGACGTGCAGCTTTTCTGAGCTTTCCGACACGGACAAGAAAATTTCAAAAGGTTTCGGACGCTCTTTCGGCCACGGAAACTGATTTTCCAATGCTGTGAAGGGAAGTCGGCCATACACGAGCTGAAACGGCTAAATTTTGACAGTACTTTGTCGGGCTGTGTTTATCGCGAATACAGCTGCAGGCAGGTGACAATCCCAATCGTCATGATCCGTGTTGACGTATGCTGCCAGAGCTTGAGCCATTGTTCTGTTCATTCGCTCGTAGTCCAGTCGGAATAGCCCAAAATGCCTATCTAACCTAAAACAAATTGCAAAGTTTTGTTTTCTACATGAGCTTTATTAATATTAATCTTGTTTATGTTCTCCTAAAACCCTCCCTCGAAATTTTAATATTTAGTATGATTAATTTCATTTATAAAATATGTGTATTTTTGTATTGAAATTTAGTCTAATGAAATACAAAAAAATTAAAATTTTAAAAAATGAACTTTGTTTAATACTAATTGGTCTACATGCATGTCAAATTTTATTTCCCTAACTTGTAAAATGATGAAACACCACACGAAAAATGAGTTCCGTCTCCCTTTTTACTACCCAAAAACCGCTTCCGTGTTTAACACAGAGCTTACGGGGAAACGGCTTTAGCGAAAATCGCTGCCGTTAGTTATCTATAATCCTCTCCTCTTCCGTTTTTGTCTTATATTAAAGAACTAATTCTCATAGCCGTATTAGTAGAGAAAATTTCAGGAAATATGGGCTATATATAAAATCTAATAACTTTAAAACTAATTCCCCCTCCCAAAAATCTTTTACTGGGTTTGTAGAAGAGAATTAGCTCTTTAATATATATTATATATATATATATATATATATTTAGCCAATTCAGTGCTATTCATGCCCGTAGGCTTTCTACTGTCAAGAACACAAACTACATGACCGATCTCGGAGCCACTGGGTCCAATACAGGATTCATCAGGATTACGAGATAGGACATCAGCCACTAAATTATTTACACCTTTAACGTGGCGGATTCCGAAATCAAATTCTTGCAGAGCAAGAATCCATCTGGCAAATTTGTCACTCACTTCTTTCTTAGACCACAACCACCGAGCAGCTGAGCTGTCCGTTAACACAGAAAACCGGCGTCCGTAAACATACGATCTGAATTTTTTCAAGGCCCAAACAATTGCTAGACACTCCAGGTCGTTTGCGTGGTACTTCATTTCAGCATCGTTCAGCTTCCGGCTGGCGTAGGCAATTGGTCGGCGTCCGTCTCATGCGTCTTGCATCACGATAGCTCCAAGGCCTACCAGGCTTGCGTCCATTTGCACTATCACATCAGTGTTTTCATCGAAATGAGCTAGCACTTGCGCTGAAACTAGTCTTCTCACGAGCTTTTCTTTGGCGGCCTCTTGAGCGTCGGTCAATTTCCATGCAGCGTTCTTTTTCAATAGGACGTGCAATGGGTGAGATAACGACGCGAATTCCGGGACGAAACGACGGGTGAATGAAGCGAGACCAAGGAATGCTCTCAGCGACTTGATGTTGTTAACTTTAAAGTTGACAAGGGAATTTATTTCGCTGGGTCCGGCCGTAGGCCGTTTTCGTTAATGATGTGACCTAAATGAAAAATAACATTAGTCGCGAAGATACATTTTGACACGTTTAAAGTTAATCCGGCTTTTTCTAAAGCCTCTAACACACAATTTAATCGCTCTTGATGCTCCTCAAAAGATTTCCCAAATACAAGAACATCGTCTAAATACACAAGGCACATCTGCCATTTGAGACGGCCCAGCATACGATCCATTAGCCTTTGAAAGGTAGATGGTGCATTGTTTAATCCAAAGGGCCAACGGACAAATTCGTACAGGCCATCTGGAGTTACAAAAGCTGTCTTGGATGTGTCGGCCTCTGCAACCAGTACTTGCCAGTACCCAGACATTAAGTATTTACTTGAGAAGAACTTTGCACCGGCGATACGATCAAATACATCATCCATACGAGGTAGAGGGTAAACATCTCTCTTTGTTATCGCGTTTAGACGTCGAAAGTCTACACAGAATCTGTAGTCACCTGATTTCTTTTTAACTAATACCACCGGAGCAGCCCAAGGGCTAAAAGAAGGACGAATGATGCCTTGCTTGAGCATTTCAGCTATATTCTCTGTGATGATTCTCCTTTCTGCAGCAGATACACGGTACGGCACGCAGCTTATTGGACGAGCGTCGCTGGTGTCGATGGCATGCTCCGTCATGAATGTAGATCCTAAATTGCCATCCGCAGGTAGGAAGCACCGTCGACGTCGTGTTAAAAGCCGAAACACCGCATCTCTCTCTGCTGCTGATAAGTTTTCACCCACACGAGCATCCTTCCACACATTCGCCTCCTCAGGGTGAGAAAATGCACAGGCTGGCATATCCGGCTGATTCTCTTGAATGATGGTGGTTTTCTACGAATCGGCGTCGATTCTGTCTACAAACGCTAACAAATCTTTACGGCGTAAATTGAAAGAAGAAGTTTGCATATTAAGAACAGGGACTTTAAGCTTTCCTGCTTCTACTTGAACGACACAACATGGGATAACCCATTCACTACCAGGCTGGGCACACAAATTCGGCCTGATCATTACGACACCTGAACAATTTTTTGCCATATTGGCACGTACAAAAAAAAGTGATTCGGGAGGTATAACTGTTGATTGAACTTTTTTCACTGTTTTGCCTGTTGAGCGCCTCCCCGGTTGAGACTCTTTTTGAAGTGATTCAATTAGCTCATCAGAACCAAACAAGGGATTTTCTTCCTCATAAAAAAAAAATAAATCTCTTCATTCCCGGAAAAAGGAACTTTTTTAACTTTGGACTTGCACACGTCGCTGGGTTTTAACACGATTTTATCATTTTCTACAATTAAATTTGTTTTACTTTTAATGATCCAATCCAATCCAAGAATCAACGCAAATGGGCACGATTTTACAACTGCAACTTGTTTTAATTCTACAACACGATTGTCCCATTTAACATTTAAAGCCAAAAAAGAATCCACTACCACTTTCTTATTATCAACATCCGTTAATTTTAACAAAGACTTAACTCTATTGGAGGGGAGCAATTTTCCTACCGTACTTATTCTAATAGCAGAAATACTTGCACCGGTATCAACAAGTGCAATAACTTCACCAATATTCTCAACAAATACCTTTACGAACGGGAGTGGGGGTTGACAGGGTAGATGGGCGTAGCCGGTGAGCACTGCCCCTGCTTCTAGCTTCCGGCTGTACCTTTTCCCGATTTTGTTGGACAGTGGCGGGAGATGTGGCCAACCACTCCGCAGTTGTAGCATTTCCGTTTGCTAGAGTCGACCCACCCTCCTCCGCCGCGATCACCTCCGCTTCCTCCGCCACGATCACCTCCACTTACTCCACCACGATCACCTCCGCTTACTCCGCCTCCTCCGCGCCCGGCGCCACGACTTCCGATCGCCATCTTGTTGAACTGAGCAGTCAGTTGGTTAAATAGCTGGTTGCCAAATGCTGTTAGAGTGGTGTTTAAATCCGGAACAGGAGGTGTATTCGTTGTTCCATGTGTACCTGCTGGTAGAGCTGTTGTTGGAGCTACTGGTGGAGCTATTGGTGGGGGGAAGACACGTGATGCAACACCAAGGGTCTCCAATGCACGGATCCGCTGGATAAATTCCGTGACGTTGTCTGGTCGGTTCGCTGTCATGGCGGCCCCATGTTGACAATTCGCGAGACCATCTATAAGAAAAGCTACCATCTTCTCGTCGTTAAGGGGAATAGGGGCAACACGCAATAATTTCTGCTTATTTAAAGCGTACTCGATACCTGATTCATCGACTTTCTGTCGTCTCTCTTTTACCAACCTGAGCCATTCACCAACGTGTAACCGTGGTGAAAAATTTGTAGTGAATGCTCCAGACCAATCATCCCAGGTCGCATGCGTTGGCCTGTGTGAATATGCCAATCCAACGCTGTTTTCAACAGACGCCTTGCTGCAACTTGAATACGCTCTGCGTCTGTCCATCCTTCTGCCACTGCTACTCTATCTACAAAATCTACAAAATCTTGGGGGAAATCCATTAATTTACCCTCAAAACACGGAATAGACTCGACGGCTGCAGCTGCTACACGAGGCGTTGGTACTGCTGCTGCTAGGGCACCCGCGGCGTTGTTTGTGAGCTGCTGTACCAAGTTTGCCGATTGTGCACGTTGCTGGTCTAAGGCGTTCAAGAGCTGCGCTGCTTGAGTTTGGGCAGCTAGTCGGTCTTGGTCCATTGCCGTCGTGAGTTTCCTTAGGGCATCAACTAGATCCTGTGGCAGAGCCATGTTTGGTACCCTTGACACTGCAGTTGCTGAAACTGGTAAGTTAAATGTTAGCCTACTCGTGCCACCACGCAGGGACGGTGACGTTACGGGTGTGGTAGGCAGTACTACCCTTGCGGATGTCAGTGGTGTGGCTACGGATCTGGTTTTTGAACGTGTTGCTATTTGAAATGGTACTGAAGAATCTCCACGTTTAGGAGGCATATAATTACATAAGAACTTCCGACAGGGCTCAACACATTACGCCCTTCTCGATTTTACTTAGGTATACTTGTAACTTTAGGCCCATCCAGGGCCGGGAGATAGGTGGCGCTAGCGTATTTTTAACGCTTTTTTCGCCATTTAATTCTGCCAAACTGTTAACGTTTAATTTTTGTCCGTCTACGTTTAAAGCTTTCTGCGTTCCCATTTTTTGCCCGCCGACCCGTTCACTGTCTCTACCCGCCAAGATGTCCGCCTAGTTGCCCGTCCTCTCCCTCATAGTCTGCACGTCAACCTATTTTGCCTGCCAAAACGACCGCTGTAGGTGCCCGTCGTCCCAATCGGTGGCCCTGCCCGTTTAAACCCTCACAGTCTCAGCCCGTCAAATCGCTACCTGTATCTGCCCGTCTAATCATTCACAGTCTCTGCCCATCGGCCCAATCTCTGTCCACTAAAACGCCCGCTTTAGTGGACCGTCTGCCCTGTCCTTGCCCCTGCCCGCCCTCTCCATCACAGTTTCTGCTCGTCAACCCACTCGCTGCCCACAAAAAAACCGCTGTAGTTTCCCATTAGCTCCCTAACAGTCTCTGGCCGTCAAGCTCCTCTCTGTCTGTTAATCAACAATGAATCCCTAAAAACGCCCAGTATAGTGTCCCCTCAATCCTTTTGTTGCCTCTGTTCATTTCTCCCCTCTGAGTATCTGCCCGTTGATCCACTTACTGCCGGCCAAATTGCCCGCTGTAGTTGTCCGTCAACCCACTCTTTGCCTCTTCCCGTCGATCCACTTGCTGCCTTTGCCCGTCACATCACTCTCAGCCTCTTTCTATCAACACCCTCTCTGCCCGTCAACACACTCTCTGTCCACCAAAACGCCCGCTGTAGTTGCCCGTCGACAATATCGTTGCCTTTGCCCGTCCGACCCCTCATAGTCTGTGCCCGTCAACCCAATCCCTGTATCTGCCCGTCGACTCACTCACAGTCTCTGCCCGTTGACCCAATCACTGCCGGTCAAAGTTTCCGCTGTATTTGCCCGTCGAATCACTCACAGTCTCTGCCCGTCCTCCCACTCGCTGCCCACAAAAATGCCCGATGAAGTTGTCCGTCAACTTATATATTGCCTCTGGCTATCTAATCCCTAACAGTCTTTGCCCGTCGACCCCCTTCTCTGCCCCCTCTTTGCCCGTCGATCAACAAACGATCAGCAAAAATAACCACTGTAGGGGGCCCGTCGACCATATCGCTGCCTCTGTTTACCATCCTCCTCACAGTCGCTGCCCCTCAACCCACTTACTGCCCACCAAAATGTCCGTTTTAGTTGGCCGTCAACCTATATATTGCCCCTGTCCGTCGGCTCACATGCTGTCTCGTCCATCCGTCCTACTAAATGCCCATGTACTGAAAAATTGTCAATTTCCACGATTTCGTTCACCTTTTACGCATCTAGTCTTCCAAAAGCCTCATCCCGCCATTTACCTTAGCCAGTAGGCGGCAACTTACAGCCAATCACAGGATGCCTGCATCGCAAAAGTCTCAAAACTCCTCCCACATTTTTCCTTAGATTTTTATAGATAGAGTACTAGATACGAGACGGTAAAGGGAAGTCAGTATTAGTCGGACCCCAAACCCATTTGTCCACAGAAACCCTTAATCACTAAAGCCCCTTAATCCACTAAAGCCAATCCAGTAAAGCTGTGAATCACGTAAAGCCCCTTAGTCACTTCAACATTAATCCACTAAAGGCCCTTTAATCCATGTTAACCGCTGAATCCACGTAAAGAAACTTAATCCTACCAACAAGATCACGTACCCTTAATTAATGGTTAGCCGCAATCACTTACAATTTATAAATCCATTTTAAGCCCCTTAATCACGCATGTCAGCGACCACTCATACACGTAACAAACCATGAGGAAAAACAAACACAGTGACGCACTGAAGCCCAAGGCCATGCACGGTCCTTACTGCAGTTTTCTGCTTACTAATGCCCGTCCCGCCCGTCGTTTCCAACCGTCCGTTGTTTCCGCCCTGCCCGTGGATCTCGCCCGCCCGCGGATCCGCCCTGTTTTCCCCAGTTCGTCTTTTACCCGCACGTCCGGGAATGGAAAGAAAAGATTAAGCCAGCTGGTGGCAGTTCGAACCCTTTTCAAGTAGTCGACCTTTTCCAGGTAGTCGACCTTTCCAGGCAGCAAAAGTTACGGAACCCTCGAACCAATGGAAGCAAGCGCACTGAAAAAGGAACACTTAATGGTGTTGGAACGCAGTCAATTGAGCGCAAAAAAAATGTCAATAGTAGCGACAACAATAGTTCCCGGAAAAACAAACAGACAGATACAAAACAAATCCCCCCACAAATACCCTTTCGCATTAAAGAAGTAGTAGACGATGCTGTCCTCGCCCGTCGTTCAAACCTGTTATTTGTTTCCGCCATCCGCTGGTCTCGCCCGCCCGCCGTTCCACGTCCGTCCTTTTACGCACCCTGTCCGCGCTAATTCCAAAGAAAAAGAAGCCAACCGGCGGCAGTTCAAATCCTTTAGGGGTTAACCTTTTCCAGATAGTCAACCTTTTCCAGGCAGACAAAAGTTAGGAACCCTCGAACGATGGAAGCGCGCACTGGAACAAAGGAACAACCTTAATGGTGTTGGAACGCAGTCAATGAGCTGTTAAGAAAAAACAAGGTGTTCTTTGAGGACGAAAAAGAAAGGTGCTAAAGGTTGTTGGAACGTAGTCAATAGACATGTTAAGAAAACAGAATGGTGCTTGTTGAGGGATGCAAGAGGAACGGTCTGTTAAGAAGTTGAAGAACTCAATGAATGGTGGTTGTTTGAGGATGCAAAAGGAACAGTCTATGAAAAGTGCTGGAACACAGTAAATGGAGCTGTGAGAACAAAACAGTGGTGGTTGTTTGAGGGGCAAAGGGAATGGTCTCTAAAAGTGTTGAAGCAGTCAGTGGAGGTGTTGAGAACAGTAAGCAATTAGAGTTGTTTGAGTGAGCAGAAAGGGACGGTCTCTAAAAGTGTGGAAGCAGTCAGTGGAGTTGTTTAGAATAAAAGCAGTGGTAGTTGTTTGAGGGGCAAAGGGAATGGTCCTGAAAAGTCGGAACGCAGACAATGGGGCTGTTGACAACCCAAGGCATCGGTTGTTGTTGAGGGATAAAAAGAACGGTCTCTCAATGGTGTTAGAACAATCAATTGAGCTGTTAGTACAGAACTGGTGGTTGTTTAGGGTGAAAAAGGGAACGTCCTAAGTATGCTGGAACACAGTCAATGGGGCTTGAAAACAAAAAATAGGTAGTTGTTTGTGGAGCAAAAGGGGACGGCTAGAAGATTGTTGGAACACAGTCAAGGTAGCTGGAAAACAAAAGGAAGTGGCTTTTGAGGAATGCAAAAGGCAAGAGTCTCTCAAAGGTGATGGAATGCAGTCAATGGTGCTAATCAGAATACAAGAATGGTGTTTGGGAGGGATGCAAAAGGGAACGGTCTTAAAGATGTTGCAAAGCAGTCAAGGAGCTAATGAGAACACAAGAAAGGTGGTAGTTTAGGGCTGCAAAAGGAAGGTCTCGAAGCTTCTTGGACGCAGTCAATGGAGCTGGGAAAAACAAAATGGGTCTTGGTGAGGGATGCAAAAGGAACAGTCTCTGAAGGGTGGTGAAACACAGTCAATTGAGCTGTGAAAACAAAGAATGGACTTGTTTTAGGAGAAAAAGGGAAAGTCCCAAGGTTGTTGGAAGGCAGTCAATGGAGCTGTTTAAAAACCAAAGAAATGTGGTTGTTTGAGGATGCAAAGGAACGGTCCTGAAGGGTGTGAAACGCAGTCAAAGCTGTCAACAACAAAAGAATTGTGGTTGTCAGGATGCAAAAGAACGGTCTCTCAAAGGAGTTGGAATGCAGTCAATGGAGCTAATCAGATTACAAGAATGGTGGTTGTTTGAGGATGCAAAGAACAGTCTAGAAGGGTGGTGAAAAGCATTCAAGGGAGCTGTTAGGAATACATGTAATGTTGGTTGTTTGAGGAACAAAGAAACGGTCCTTAATTTGTGGAACTCAGGCAAAGGAGCGCCAGAACACAAATTAATAGTGGTTGTTTGAGGGATGCAAAAGGAACGGACTATGAAATTTGTTGGAATGCAGTCCATGGAGATATTAAGAAAACAAAGATTATGTGGTTGTTTGAGGGGTGGAAAAGGGAACGGTCTCTTAAAATTGTTGGAACGCTTTCAGTGGAGCTGTTGAGAACAAAATTGCAGTGATGGTTGTTTGAGGGGTGAAAAAGGGAACGTTCTCTTAAAAGTGTTGAAACACAGTCAGTTAAGCTGTTGAGAACAGTATACAATAGTGGTTGTTGGAATGCTGCAAATGGGAACGGTCTCTTAAAAGTGTTGAAACGCAGTCAGGGGAGCTGTTGAGAACAAAATGCAGTGGTGGTTGTTTGAGGGGTGAAAAAGGTAACGGTCTCTTAAAAGTGTTGGAACGCTGTCAGTGGAGCTGTTGAGAACAGTATCCAAAAGCTGTTGTTTGAGGGCTGAAAAAGGGAACGGTCTCTTAAAAGTGTTGGAACACAGTCAGTGGAGCTGTTGAGAACAGTATACAATAGTGGTTGTTGGAAGGCTGCAAATGGGAAAGTCTCTTAAAAGTGTTGAAACGCAGTCAGGGAGCTGTTGAGAACAAAATGCAGTGGTGGTTGTTTGAGGGGTGAAAAAGGGAACGTTCTCTTAAAAGTGTTGGAACGCAGTCAGGAGAGCTGTTGAGAACAGTATCCAAAAGCTGTTGTTTGAGTGCTGAAAAAGGGAACGGTCTCTTAAAAGTGTTGGAACGCAGTCAGTGGAGCTGTTGAATACAGTATGCAGTGGTGACTGTTTTAGGGGTGCAAAAGGGAACGGTCTCTTAAAAGTGTTGGAACACAGTCAGAGGAGCTGTTGAGAACGAAATAAAGTGGTTGGTTGTTTTAGGGGTGCAAAAGGGAAGAGTCTCTGAAATGGGCTGCAATGAAGCAAAAGGGGCTGTTGAGAAACCAAGGAATTGGTGGTTGTTTGAGGGAAGCAAAAGGGAACGGTCTCCTAAAGGTGATGGATACAGTCAATGGAGCTGGTGAACACATAATGAATTGAGGCTTGTTTGAGGGATGCAAATGGGAACGGTCTCTTAAGGGTGCTGGAAAGCAGTCAAAGGAGCTGTTGAGAACATAAAGAATGGGTGATTGTTAAGTGATCCAAAAGGGAACGGTCCCTCAAAGGTGTTGGAATGCAGTCAAGGAAGCTGTGAACAACACAATGAATTGGTGGCTGTTTGAGTGATGCCAAAGGGAACGGTCTCTGAAGATTGTTGGAACAAAGTCAAGGGGCTGGTGAAAACAAAATGAATGGGGGCTTGTTTGAGGGATGCAAAAGGGAACGGTCCCTGAAAAGTTCTGGAACGCAGACAATGGGGCTGTTGACAACCCAAGGCATTGGTTGTTGTTTGAGGGATACAAAAGGGAACGGTCTCTCAATGGTGTTGGAACGCAGTCAATTGAGCCGATGAGCACTTAGATCTGGTGGTTGTTTGAGGGCTGAAAAAGGAACGGTCTCTCAAGTATGCTGGAACACAGTCAATAGGGCTTTGAAAACTCAAAGAATAGGTAGTTGTTTGTAGGATGCAAAGGGAACGGTCTATGAAGATTGTTGGAACACAGTCAAGGTAGCTGGTGAAAACAAAAGGAATTGGGGCTTTTTTGAGGGATGCAAAAGGCAACGGTCTCTCAAAGGTGATTGAATGCAGGCAATGGAGCTAATCAGAATACAATGAATTGGTGTTTGTGTGAGGGATGCAAAAGGGAACGGTCTTTAAAGAGTGTTGCAAAGCAGTCAATGGAGCTAATGAGAACACAATGAATAGGTGGTTATTTGAGGGATGAAAAAGGGAACAGTCTATGAAGGGTGGTGAAAAGCATTCAAGGGAGCTGTTAGGAATACATTATAATGTTGGTTGTTTGAGGGAAGAAAAGGGAACGGTCTCTTAATTTTGTTGGAACGCAGTCAAGGGAGCTGTCCAGAACACAAAAGATTATGTGTTTGTTTGAGGGGTGCAAAAGGTAACGTCTCTGAAAAGTGTTGGAACACAGTCAGTGGAGCTGTTGAGAAAAAAATTGCAGTGATGGTTGTTTGAGGGGTGCAAAAGGGAACGGTCACTTAAAAGTTTTGGAACGCAGTCAGTGGAGCTGATGAGAACAAAATTGCAGTAATGGTTGTTTGAGGGTTGCAAAAGGAACCGTTCTCTTAAAAGTATTGGAACACAGTCAGTGGAACTGTTGAGAACAGTAAGCAATTGTGGTTGTTTGAGTGATGCAAAAGGGAACGGTCTCTAAAAAGTGTTGGAACACAGCCAATGCAACTGTTGAAAACCCAAAGAATAGGTGGTTGTTTCTGGGATGCAAAAGGGAACGGTCTCTGAAGATTGTTGGATACAGTGAATGGAGGTGGTGAAAACACAATGAATTGAGGCTTGTTTGAGGGATGCAAATGGGAACGGTCTCTTAAGGGTGCTGGAAAGCAGTCAAAGGAGCTGTTGAGAACATAAAGAATGTGTGATTGTTGAGTGATGCAAAAGGGAACGCTCCCTCAAAGGTGTTGGAATGCAGTCAAGGAAGCTGTGAACAACACAATGAATTGGTGGCTGTTTGAGGGATGAAAAAGGGAACGGTCTCTGAAGATTGTTGGAACACAGTCAAAGGAGCTGGGGAAAACAAAATGAATGGGGGTTATTTGAGGGATGGAAAAGGGAACGGTCTCTTAAAAGTGTTGGAACACAGTCAGTGGAGCAGTTGATGACAAAATGCAATGGTGGGTGTTTGAGGGGTGCAAAAGGCAACCGTTTATGAAATTAATTGGAATGCAGTCAATGAAGCTGTAAAAAAAACAAAGAATATGTGGTTGTTTGAGGGATGCAAAAGGGAACAGCCTCTGAAATTTGTTGAAATGCAGTAAACGGCACTGATAAAAAGACAATGAATTAGTGGCTTTAGTTGAGGGAAGCAAAAAAACAGTCCATTACAGTTGGTTATTGTACACGCAATTGCTTCAAAATTAGTGAATTGTAATAGTTGACGGCTTAGAAAAATGTAAGTATGATGACGGCCATGTTGGAAAAGACGTGTAAATTAATTTGCGGAATGCAGGGTTGGGATTGGCTACAGCAAAAATCACGTGACTCGCATGCAACCAATGGCAGCGTGCGCACACATGAAATTCTCGGACAAACAGACAGATACACAAACAAATCCCGCCCACAAATACCCCTTTGGCTTTTATAAAGGTAGGAGGATAGATATATAAAAAAAACACTAATAATTCTGCTCTATACCGGAGCAAAAAAAAACCAAATAATACCAACTCTGCTCAATACTGGAGCAAAAGCGCATTAACGCGAAAGAAAAACGAAATGGCGGCTATCACGCAGATTCCATAAGCCACATACACAAAAAGGAAACGAATTATTCCAAAGCATCGACTGGCCACGAGGCTTTACGCGCGAAAAGTAAGTGGCGAAAGTTTAAGCGAAAGTTGTGGCGTATTTCTCCCCCAAAAAATTTGAAATCAGGGGCTGATTACGTTGACAAAAAAAATTGTGACGATTACTGATCGCCAAATTCAAAACGAAAATGCCACACAGGACACACAAAAAAAATAAATAAAAAAACTCAACTATGCTTGTCAATGAAAGGAACATGCGGGCTTTACACCCAAAAAAAAAAGAAAAACGACGTGAATATCGCATGGGCAGCTCTAACAAAGGAATAAATTTAAAAAAAAAATGAGAACTATTCAATAGCCCGTGCCCGACTTCTGACACAAAATGTTGTGGTTCGTCGGCCGGCGAGCGGTTTCAGCCGAACAAACCGAATGAAAAGGGGACTTAAACTAATTACTTATTACTAGAGTAATATAAGACTTACAAATGACTAGGGTTTACACAAATATTTTTAACGCTTACGCGGGGGTAGCCAGCACAAACAGCACAACACTCCCTTAGGACCGACGAGATGACGTTCACGCAGTACGTCAGTACGCACACCACGACAATCACACCCCCGTCTGCCAACTCTCTCTCCATGGGCCGCTTACGCCCTCTAGTCGGTCTATATACGGGCCTCGGGGTACAGACATAAAAAGGGGTAAGGGGGTAGATTAGCCGTCTGCTACATTACTGTCTAGTTGACAGTTCCTCTGGATTCCTTCCTGCTCCTGCAGAAAGACAGCCGCCGCGCAGCTCTTCATCCTTCCTTTTCGGTCAATGGGCTTCAAGAATGGGCATACACTGCCCATGTATTGAGCGTATTTCCGGACTTCGTCGACGTTGAACTCGACGAACGGCTGCCGATCTGGCGATACCCCCAGCTATGGAGCAAATTCAGCGTACGAGTGGGATACCGACTCCTCTTTGCTGGTGGCTACCGGCATAGGAAACACACTGAAATCTGCAAGGCATAATTAAACTCAAATACCGGCAGATGAATGAACAAACGAACGTTGCCGTTCACCAGCGCCGCCTCCATCCTGGCCTCCTGGTACGCTCTCCAGCGATTTCCTCCTTGCAATGCTGGTGTCAGTCCCCAGTCTTGGGGCAAGGCTTGTCGAACCGAATTCAGCGCTTTAGCCAGTACATTTATAAAACAAAGGAGTGGTGATAGTCTCCCTATAGCTGCATCTGCTAAGCCGGTTTGCCAGCCGTGCAAGACGTCAGCCGTCCAATCCAGCGCCCTATTTGCCTGTTCCACAAACCTCGTTACCTTTTGTAGGAAAAGTTATTCTCTGGCAAGATGGGTCCAGCTGTCATTGAAGACTTTTTTCAGCTGCGCCTGCTCTCTGCGCATCTGACCCACCACCACCATGAGAGCACTGATTTCGGTCTCATGCTCCGTCAGGTGCCCCATGGTCACATTTAACAGGGTCGCCTGCTCCTGGAGAAGATGTACCACCTCCAGACCTTTCTTGTCAAATGACTCGAGTCTCGAGTGCACTGATTCCAGGTCCTTTGTCGTAGTGGTCCCGAAGAGCCAGTTAAGCAGCTGACCACCTCCGTCGAACAGCCCGCGCTTCCACCTGGTTCCTTCGCCTTTCAAAGCTCGTTCCAACTCCCGAAATTCTGCTTCCTCCGGCGCTCCGCTCTTGCCTTGATTTCCGCCAAGTCACGTGCTGGACCTTCCAAAAACGGGGTGATTTTCGAAGGGAAATTTCCCGTGATTGCTTTGTCAAACGCACCCGCCATATCGTATACCCAAGCGATGACAAGTTATAATTACTTGTTCAGCTCGCTTAGTGGGCACATCATAGATGACTACCCATTCCGAGTCACCCAGGGCCAAAGTACTTTCGGGATGAAACACCAGTCCTTCGGTCGCGACGTACTTCCCTCTCATTTCATTTGCTTGGACCATTTGGCCTACGACACAGACCAAGGTGGAGAACAGCATGTTCTTCGTCCAACCGGGTGCCCGTTTCTTCCTGGTCGAACGACCCGCCGATGATTCCGTTGCTGCTGGGACCGCGGAATCCTTTCCGTCTTGTAGGCCTTCGTCCATTTCGGCTATCGGCTTCAATGGCGGGCGCTTCATTCTCCCCTTTCTTCTCCTGGCTGGCGGCTCCACAGCTGCCGCAGCAGTGCTGGTGTCGGGTGTCACCCCAGTGTCGGCCTCAGGCGTCTCACCCGTGTCGGTTTCGGCACACGCCACACCCTGTTCAGTTTCGTCACGTGCTTCTTCCGAGCCAGTGTCGTCACGCGCGACACCCGAGTCTCTGTCGGCACGCTCGACATCCAAGTCGGTGTCGGCATGCTCTAGTTTCTCAACTTCTTCGTCACTATCGGACTCCTCGTCCGATTCCACAACCAATTTCTTCATTTGCGACACATGCACCACAAAAGTTTTTTTCCCACTTGGTTTCCGAAGTTCGTAGCTCAACTCAGTGACCTGCCTGATCACTTGGTAGGGCCCCACGTATTGATGCAGTATTTTTTCCGCGAGCCCCTTCTTACGCTGCGGTTGAAAAATTAACACTAGGTCTCCGGGTTCGTACACTGGTGCTGCACTGACTCTGGCATCGTACTGCGTCTTCTGAAGTTGCTGTACCATGGCCAGCCGGTCCTTTACGTCTTCTCTAAGCTCCATCATTGCCTTCATTTCAAATTATGAACATGCAGTAAAACTTATGTTTCCTTTGCACTACAAGAATATAATATAAATAACATATAAATATATAAATAAATATAAGGACTTGTCATGAATCCTTTCGCAGTAAAATTGATTTAAAGTTAAGTGAAAATGTAAAACCTATCAAAGAGCGTGTGCTTCAACCATTATCAATCCAAATTGAGGATAGTAACAGAGGTCAAGGACATCCCATTGAAGTATGTGCCATTTTGGAAATTAGTGCTTTCCCACAGACGTAAAGTAGAAATGGAATTACATTCTGGAATTTGAAATTTGTTATTTAGATGTTTTTCAACAGAATGCGATTACCAACTGGAATGGAAAAAACGAACACACCTGAAAAATCGAATTGCAATTGCAATTGCATGTCAGAGAGAATGCAAATCATGCCATGGCAGATTTAATTTTTTACGAAAGCAAAGAAAAAGAAAACTTATATTAACAACCAATGTGTATGTGATGGAAACCAATAAATGAGATGTGCAATTTTTTACGTATCTAATTGCTACAAAACTGTAATGTCAGAATTATGCAAATTGAAATTCTTGAATGTGTTTTTTTGTGAACACGAAGAGTCACTACCATATATAATACTGCAACATGTTCTGATTATATTGCATACGAAATCAATATGACGTAATGTACACCTATCCAAAGAAAGGACCCGATAGTAATAGTAATTAAGATGGAATAAGAGGATAAGGGGATATAAGGAAAAAAACTGTCAAGAACCCAGTCTCCCATACGTATATTGCCAAAAGTACGAAGGGGAGACTGGAGTATGCCGGGACACCGGGTCAAGAGGGACAGTGGCGGGGAAAATAGTAGATTTTAATAAAATTAAATTTTTTTTAGTATGTTATTTAGATACATACAATCTACTTTGGCATGAAATTTGGTTGAGTTTTGTCAATAACTGTATCATTTATTAACAAAACTAAAAAAACGTTTTTTTTTAGTTAATTTTGTCTCTGCCATTCAATGTTTCTAGAAAAAAATAATCGCAAATGGCATGTAAATTTAATATGGAAATGAAGCTTAATCATTTTTTTATCATTCAAAACAAAAATTATAATTTTCGATCAATTACTGTAGATAATATTAACGTTTTAAAAAAATAGTCTTTATCGGGAAATCGGGACAGCTGTTTTTGACTAAAATGGGACATTAGTGGGCGGGTTTGGCCTTCAAGCCCATCACTCATCACCGAGCTCATGACGCCATTACTGTTCCTTACAATGATAACAAGTAATCGATTATTCAGCATATTAATCGATTACAATAAGCCCAACCCCCACCTATCTTGTAATAAGGTTTTTTTTTATCATATAAGAAAAAATTTGTATTAACGCAATAATCAAATTTAAACATTTATTAACTTATAGAGTCTATGCAGTGGGACGCTATTTCAATTTTCACAAATTTTTTTAATGAATTTTAAGGCGAAAACGGAGGACGTCCCTCACCACCCACCCTAGTGTCCTCACTTACCCCTCAAAATAGGCACCTCCCACAAATCTAAGAAAACTTTAAAGGTCTTATATGGGAAAATGGTTTATTATTAAATTATATAAAAAATATGGGGGGTACATTACAGTATGGAATACATAAAAACAAAATAATAAATTAATTTAATGGTTAGTTTGGGAGATATAGAGGATATAGGGAGGATATAGAGGAAAACGAGAACCGTCCCGGCTTACTCCAGTCTCCCATACGTATATTGCCAAAAGTAAGCATCAATACAAAGGTTTAACTCACGCGAAATTGTTTTGTTTTACTTCTCCAAATAACCACCAATCGCCTCTACGGTATATATGAAGCACTTGCGGACAAAGCCTTATGGTCAAATCCTACAGAGTGAGCATACCTTCTCCTCTATAAATCTGTTCCAATTATCCCCCTTTTCGTATGCGCGTCCTCTTTCCTACAATCTGACAACGGTGTTCCAGCCCTTTGAAAACAGCATAATATTGCTTTCGAAATCTCCTATTTTCGTCTGTTTGTTGGATTTTACGTATCGTCTGCAAAAATTTTGGTGGTTTTCTTAACAATGTTGGTTTAACAAATTCATTAATACAATAAAATTACTGGTATTAATAACTATTAATTATGAAGCATAGCAGAACAGGCAAAAAATGTTATTATAAAAATTTAGTCTTGAATACTAGCACCCGTTTTCTTTCATAAGTGCTGTGTTCTGAAGCTAATTTAGAGCAGCATAAAAATAATTTTTTAATTTTTAGCTAGTAACAGAAATTCTAAAGTATCTTAGAAATGTAGAATATAGTTTTCTATATAATAGTCAGAGTCGGGCATCACTCACTGAAACACGAGCGCGCTCTGAGTTTTCCGCTCAGTGCCTCAAAGTAAGCGGATTTTCGCTCTAGCTCGCAAAAAAAAAAAAGAGCGTGCTCGCGCTCGTTTTCCGCTCTCGATCTTCACAAAAAAAAAATCTCTGTCAAAAACGTATTTTCTCCTCTTACTCCTCTTAAAAGCGATCACAGTAGGTTATACGTATTACAATTTCCTAATTCCTACACTTAAAAAAGTTAAAAGAGTTCAACTTGCTAGCTATTAGCTAGTTTTTGATGGGCAAAGTTGCCAGTTTCGAAAAGATATTCCATTTTGTTTCAAAAACACAAGTTTGTCAAAACTACTGTCAGATAAATTTGAACGTTTTGGAACAAAAATGAGTCCCGCAGTGCTGAAAAGACGATTTTGGGTGTCGTCTGTACAGTTGCGTACTTTTTCACATAAAAAAAATTGTGTTCATAGATAGTGCACTAAGTTTGGACCAAATGTTTTTATTGCTGACTGATAGATGGCGTTCGCGTTCGAGCGAGTCGCTCAGCAGGTCTTCGCTCAAGCTCAAGCTCACGTTTTTTTGGCATGCACTCTTTTGGGCGAGTTACCAAAAGGACTCCAGGGTAAACGACTTTTGGTTGCAGGTTTCCGACACTTGGACATCTGGCACACGACGCCAGGACATCTGCCCATCGACTTTAGGACTAGTGGTTCCCGACATTTGGACACACAACAAAATGTTGCTGAACCCAATTAGCAGAATACTCGACCAGTACTCAGCGACGAAAAGACTTCCAGTTAAACGACGAGTGGACTCCCAGGCAATCGACGTTCGAACTCCCGGGTAATAGACGTTTGGAATCTTTTTGTTTTTGTTTTCTTTTTTTTCGAGTGTTCTTTACGACATAGGAACTCCTCATCCAGCGACAAAAGGACTCCCAATCCAGTGACGCACGGATTTGCTTATTTGTTGCAGCTGAAGGATCGTTAAGAACATAGGTATTTTTAATTGACTATGATTATTGTATAGATATTTGTGCTTACATTTATCGACTGGATAACTTATTTATTTTTATTATAGAAGAAAAGTTTAATTACAATTATGTAAATATTGTACTCTGAAATGGAACGAACATGGGTAACCATGTTTGTTCCAGTCAGACTTCTTTCCCTTCTTGCATTTTTAAATGGAACGAACATGGGTAACCATGTTTGTTCCAGTCAGACTTTTGACCCTTCTTGTATTCTGAAATGGAACGAACATGGGTAACCATGTTTGTTCCAGTCAGACTTCTGACCCTTCTTGTATTCTGAAATGGAACAAACATGGGTAACCATGTTTGTTCCAGTCAGACTTCAGAACACAAACAGATTGTAGTTCAAATGTTAATGTATTAAACAACATAAATACAAAATTCTTCGTTCACGGTTGTACAATTTTTCTGGGTAGATTCACATATGGCAATCACGATCAAACGTAAATTTAAACAGTGCTTGGTTACACTTCGGCAGGACATAAGGAAAAAAAATAATAATAACTTAAAAAATAACACAAGGCTTAAAAAATAACACAGGCAAGGAAGCCCCTTAAACAACTGCTTGCCGTCCACGAACTCCAGGCCTTCGCTGGCCAGACATTCTTGCGATTTCACAAAATTCTCGACTAATTCGTAAACAACACTTTGGTTTTCGTTAAAGGACATGTCCAAAAAGTAAATAAAACAATGACACAATTATTGCAAGTGGCTCTAAACTCACGTAATTGTATTCAATTTTTTTATATTACAGTAATACGAGAATCTATAATCTAGCCGATAAATCCAAGCTATAAATATAAGATAAATATAAGCTAGACAATAATTACAATGAAATATGAAGACCAATCGAATTTAAAATACTTACCGAAAGAAAAAGAGTCCAAACGTCGCTGGCCCGGGAGTTCACTTGTCGTAATCTCGTAAAGGACTTGCTGGGTTCAGCAACATTGATTGTCGTGCCCAAACGTCGGGAACCAGTAGTCCTAACGTCGCTAGACAGATGTCCTCCTGTCGCGAACCGGTCGTCCAAGTGTCGAGTGCCAGAAGTCCAAGTGTCGGAAAACCTGGAGTCCTTTGGGCAACTAGCCCAAAAGTCCCTATCCCGTTTTTTTTAATTGAGCGGCTCGCGCTCGTCGCTCAGTGAAAATCGCGAGCGCGCTCCTTTTTCGCTCAAGCTCAGAGCGCGCTCCGCCCGACTCTGATAATAGTAGACATTTCATTAAAATACGTATCCCGCATACTGACATGGCGTCATTTTGAAACAAGACTTTCCTTACGGGAAAACCCACGCTTCAATTGCCCCGAACTTTTGGCAATTGAAACCTTTGAAGTCCAGTTTTTTTACATATTACGTCTGTTTAAAAGTGTCAACCCCCCCCCCCACCAAAAAAAATTGTGTAGCTTAGATAATTACCTACAAAACCATACATTTTAAATATAACTTTAACAAATATTTTACTCGAAGAAACAAAAAACATTTTTGTGTTCCAACCACGCCCGCTCTCTTCTACCCCCTAAAGCTTCCATTTCTCCTTGACCGTCTTGTTTGTTATCGATAATGGTGCAGGCTACCAAGAATTACCACTAGTTACATTGAGCTCGTATTATTCCTTTTCGTCTTCGAAATTAAGGTGTTTCGTTACAAACAGAGGCACTGGCAATGACAACGCAGCTAGGGTAATAGCAAATCACTGTAGGCGTTTTGCTACCGAAGCAACAATCCGATGTTCATTCAGAAATTCGATAGAAATTATATATGAGAGTGAACCGTGGTAGAAAATATATTGGAATTTTGTTGTTGAAAACCAAGTAAATTCTTAACCTGGGCCGTGCTTGGACAGTCAAGTTCGAACAATGTATATATCATAATATTAAACCAATGTTGATGCGTTGAATACCGGGTATCCAATAGTCAAACATTGCAGAATGTGCGTGACAAATCAGTATTCCAATTCCAATACTATTATAGCAAAGGGCCAAGCTTAGAAATTCATGCACAAAAATACAAGTTTTCTTTTGGCAAGCCAATACAAGTTTTCAACCGAGCTTCCGAATTACTCCGGAAAACATATTAATGGAATTGAATAGAAATCGCTAGGTTGTTAAAGCGTCTGACTGATAAAGTTGTCGTAAATTGTTCTAGGATTCAAGCCCTTCAAATCCGGCTAGCTATTTCACTCCTTCATTTTATTATGAATAAAGCTATTGTTTTGTTTAAGACTGTTTAATTTTGGATGTTGGAATTCTTAATGTTGGCCCAATGTTGTTTTGCGCCGTTATTGGCTTCAAATCCGAATCGCTTATCGGCTCGGGTAATTTCCAACTTCATTCGCCAAACCTAGTCCATGTCTGCTGTGCCAACATTAAAATTTGTTTTCTGGTAGAAGATCGGCGATCCTTTATTTAACAATATTGACATATTAGAAACGGGTAAAGCATGACATTTCAAGTTGAAAACGACACTGGCCGATGTGCGATTCGGATCTTGAATTGATGACCAATTCTGAATCGGCAACAACATTGGACCAAGACAAAATTCCTGCCTAGGACTAGGAGTCGATGTTTGTCGACCTATTTTGGAAAACGGGGTCTTGGGTCGAGATAAGATTTCCTTGAGAAAATCAAAGGGACATTGCGTCGGCCGGCGGACAGGGACTTAAAGTCGGTAAATTACTAACTTATTTTTAAGCCCGGGGTCTTCAGTCGGGATTATATTTCATTTTAAAAAAGAGCGGTCTTGTGTCGGGGGCTAGGGGTTTTAAATTGCCGAGTTATTCAAAATTAGAACTTTTTTTTTTATGTTAGGGGTCTTGCGTCGTAAGGTGGGGGGTCTACGGTCGACGCCCTCCGGGATCTTATGTCGAAGGGGTCTAAAGTCTCGCTCCCTTATTAACATTATATTATTGCTTAAATTATATTTAGGTTTTTTTTAGTATACGTTAAGAGGATAAATAAAAACTGAAACGGATATTTTCATTCCATAAAAATTTATGGGGTTTGCCTTTTTACCGTGATCTAAATTTGGAAAGTGGGAGTTACCCTGGGGCTAACATGAACAAAGTGTGGCTTTAGTCATGGAATTTCGGTTGACTTGTCAGGAGATAAGGTCACTAATAAGACAACCCTCATGGCTGGAATGGTGTTTTCGGTATAGCACCGATTCTAGCACCGTACAGCTCCGGAAAAAAAATCACCGCAACGAACGTCCCCGATTCTTTTTGTTCGGTGAGGGTTTGCGGTCTCCCTGATTTGATTGAGATCGGGGCTGAGCCCTAACCGTGGAAGGATACTCGTTCGGAAGAAGAGGGTACCTTGAAGCTAAGACACCAGGTTGCAGTGTATTGAAGGAGTACGACCGATAGTTGCGGCCTTGCGGGGGCTGTACTAGCAACAGACGGCACAGTAATCTAGGAGTACGGACTGATCCCAGGTACTTGTCCTCCCCACTACCACTCATAGATTTACGTTACCCACCTCCTGGCATTTAGCTTTATGGCAACCTCACCCTCTACACGAGCTGCGTATCACATTTCAACCCACCTCCCTCGTACGCGCTTCTTTAGTCATGCCATCACAATAAACGTGATCAAATTTGGTCTTGCTACAGGGACTCCAACGACAATCCGCTACGTAAAAGGGGAAACCAAAGCGACCGAGACGGAAAATCCTAAAGCGACCACCAATAGTACGCTTGGATTGCACTTCATTAACTTTCCGGGTTATTTAACAATATTGCGAAATCTCGATACATTTGTTGAGTTGTATAGGACCTTGAAATGCTCGGAAATGCTTAACTGTTACAGTTGGATGACCAGCAATGCAAATTCCACGCAGGTTTTTCCATGTGAGGTATGAGAAAGTCGTGCACCTCACCAATGAGCAGCTACAAGTTAGAGCTTATTGACAGATACGATTCTTCCAATCGAACAGCCTAGAAATAGCCTATTTAGGACATAACCGATGGACGTTCTTGGTGTTCGGTTTCCGTAACGTAAGGTTTTCATGTCCACAAGATTGTACTGTAGGTAAACCCCCCCACCCCCCCTAAACGCCTTCAGTTACCAGTGATGGGCTACTTGGAGGTTCCACCAGCTTGCAAAGCACGTATGGGCAATTGGACGGGCCAGGACAAGGCAACCGCAATCCAGCGGGTCAAGAGGGCAGCACTAGGCTACCTACGATGGCTACCTACCATCGCCACTGTGTCGACTCGCGTGCCAAACAATCTGGAATTCCGACCAAAAATTACTTAAAAAACAACTGAAAAAAACCGTTCCATTTCCGCAATTGAACGCCGCTCGTTTGAATCTCTTGCGCAACTGTTTACTTCAATAGGAAAAATGGAAGCGATAGCTTCTATGACAAAAGACTGCGCTAGTTAAAATGCAGTTGGCATTTACTGCATTAGAAAATCAAGAAACGACACACACACTAAGAAAAAGCTTCCGCAGACTAGATTTCCACGACGTAGAATCGTTTGAGACGAAGGACAAAGTTGCTCAACTCTTTTCATCCAGTTTCGTTTTAGCAAGTAATAGCAGGCGCGTAGGGCAGGCAAAGAGTCTGCTCTGTATGTCCACCGTGGAACATTCCACCCTATTCGTCCATTTTCAGAAATTTTGAACGAGACAACGAGAAACGAGACAACTCCTTGGCAAAGTGTACAAAATGCTAAATTTTTGCTTAGATTCACTCGGATTCACCTAATTAATTTAAGATAGATTTTGGCTTAAGATTCACAAAGGTAAGCAATTTGCGTGCATACCTTAAATTTACTAATAAATATAATTATGCCAATACCGGAGTCCCTACCCTTGACATTGTGGCGTTGTTTCACATGTGGAGTAGGCCGTTTGAATACCATGTCTTATTGCGCATTTTAGCGAAAAAGCTCGTAACTCGAGTCTGTTTGGCAATACTGCTAGGGTAGAATATTTCAAGCCAACTTCAAATATTGTAATCAGCTAATCACTCACATTATTTTAATTTTGAAAGAAATGAAGAGGCATATTCCAGGCCTTGCACATAAAACAATAATTGCTGCACTAGTCGCGACTTCTCCTCCTCTATAGTGATAATTTTCTAAATAAACTCATTTTTCATAGACCATACTATGCATTTTCTGTTGAGACATAACTTTTGTTTAAGAGAAGGGAATGTTAAAAATCTCTAAAAAATTCCTTGCCTCACAAATCTCCATCTGTTATTGTATACGTTTGTAAAGCAACTACACAAGCCATTGTATACACCAACTGTGACGAGCCTGGGCTTTTTCCGAATGCATAACATACGCTATGTATACTTTTGTCTTCCATGCGGTTTTTGATTGAAATTAATAAAATAAGAGAATGATAATGTAAAAATCATTTTGACAGCGCATTCTGCTTCTATTGTCTCTATGACCAGTTGAAATAGCTTCGATTGCATGAGCGAGCAGATCCACACCATTTTTTCTCTTCCAAGGAAGGGCACGGTCGTCCTCCTCGTCTAGCATGGTTTATTACCTTTCGGTATCTCTCAGAGACCCCTATATCACAAGTTTTAGAGCATGGGGACCACGCTGACCACACTCCAACGTCACAGTCCCGTGGTAGACCTTAATGATAGTCAAATAATTATAAAGGTTTTCGGTTTGAGCAATACAAGCGTACGGTTTCGAAGAAAGGCTTTAGTAGCCTTGACGGGTTTTGCCTTGGATTTAGTTGTTGTATCAGGAAAATGAAGAGGTAACGACACAAGTCCGTTAAATTCATCTGCACTTTTTTCCGTGGTGCCGTCTGTAGTATTTGTCCGAAAGATGTCTTGTAAAGATGTATTGTTCACGGATAAATCTTCAAAATTAATATTCTTTTAGAAATGATCTGGTAGTAAAATTGTGAAATGCTTACTTTTTTCCTGTTCTGATTTTGCTGTGTCATTTTCGATCGAATAACGTGTAAAATTTTCCGATTCGCGAACGACAGAAACAGCTAGATTCGTCGTATTTTCATGAAAAACAGATGTGTTTCCATCTTCAGTAACGGAAGAAACCTGCTCAATCTTTTTGGTTTCTTGGGAAATTGTTTCGTCGCTGTAGTGGAATACTTTACTCAATTCATATTCTTTAATCTAGAAACGTGAACGTGTGTTTATTAATATAATTTTCAGGGATAGAAGTGCGATCCTCTATTTGTTTAACTTTTACCTTAAAAAACTGAAACAAGGCAATGGTTGGAAGCTTACGAACCCCTGGATAGAAGAAAGCTGATGCGGGATGATTTGGAAAGTTACTACTCAAATGACGGATGTTTTCTTGAGGTTCACTTGGCCAGTTTGGGGAAGTGAAAGAAAAGCCATTGTCTGTGCCAGCGTCTACTACATCAACCTTTAATGGAAAATGCATATGAAAGCACAGTTTAACGCTAAGATAAAGTTGGTTCATATCTCACCTCAATGCTGATACCGTTCAGCCATTTGCCGTTAGCGCAAAGATCTAAACTATCAATTCCAATGAACCAATCAGGAGATGGAACAAGTTTGGAAATCAATGACACCTTTATTAGCCAGTTCAAAAAGAAACGTTAAGGGAAGAAAAGTGGATGCTGATCAGTTACCAAGGATTAGACAAAAATGAACTAACTCTTGAATGGTTCCCGTCAACAAAAAACTCTGTTTCTGTTTTTCCTTCTCCAGACAATATTGCTGGTGCATTGAACTCGTCGTAGATTCCTCCTTCTCCTTGAGACTGGGTATCTAGATAATCACTCCGACCATCTTCGGCAAACAACTTTAGTCCTCTAGTGGCCTTGTGATTAAGACGGTACAATATGTACGATTTGTTGTGTGAACGGCCTATGACCGTAAAATAATAAAAAGAATTGTTACTGCCTGTAAAACCCGGATGGGAGTGGGGGAGGTCAATTTTTTTTTTTTTTATTATGCCGTGTTTTCAGCTGTGGCTCGGCCCCGGTTAACCCGTGAGCGGCTTACTACCGGAAGGTGCTTGCGCGACATAGGACACCTACGTAGTTTTTTTTTTTTTTTTTTTACTATTGCGCCAGAAGCTTTAAACTGACTTTTTTGCCGATTTGATTTTGCGAAAAATCGAACTCTTGTTCCGGCAATGGTTTTTCTTATATAAACCTTCCACTTCCAAAGATGTACTGCCTCACCAGATTTTTTTTTTTTTTTAAGGAAAAAACAACAAATACGAAAACGATACGTCAAAAACGAAAATGCGATTCGTTTTAGTTAACTAACCGAATGACGAAACGAAACTAAAAAACAGGAAAAAACAGAACGAAATAACGAAGTGAATCTGAAAAAAGCAGAAACTGAACAACACTATCGCATAAAGCCCCTTGGGTGCCTTCGGGATTTAAGGTTAGTTTTAGTTGTTATAGTTGCTGTTTTCCAATTTTGTTTACATAAGAAATAGTGACATCTAGTTTTTTAATTTTTAATTAGAAAAAAGTACAAAGGTGCCATCTATTTTCCAAATGTTGAAGCACCCCATACAGTACAAAATGGCCGATTGTTGACTTTGTTATATACGAGAAAAAGATTCTAGTTGTCACATAGTTTAACAATTAAGACAATAAAATGGCGTGCATTATCATTTGTTACCTTTGTCATAATTTAAATCTACTAATTTCAGCTTAAAAATATCGTTAATGCTGTTTTTTCGCTTTCCTTCATTCCTATTGGTGGAAAAAAATTCAAATAAACCTTTTCGGGTCCCTATCTGGAGGAGGAGCCTATTGTAAGTTGTGCTGCGTTTAAGGCCCCTAAACCTTCGGTAATTTAGTAAACTAAATCTCTCAGGGATAATACGAATCTTGGATAGCTGATGCTGATAACGTTGGACAGAGATTTTTGAAAAAAAAAATCCTTTTCAAATATCTTTTGAAGTTTTTTTACGATCATGTAGATTAGTTATAACAACTGTTTAGCTGTAATTTGTGTTTTATTTATTGTTCTTTCAATCAAATCCACGCAAAAAAGACGAAACAATACGTGAGGTACTAAAAATCTATTCTCACTTTTTCCGTCAAACTTATTTGTACGATATGTATGTTGCATTTTCGTTTTCATTGAGAGTTTTGCAGGGTATAGTGATTGTATACATGAAGAAAAAAAACCTTTTAACTTAAATTTTAAGTTGACGCATGAAGTAGGTAGCGGCCAGTCTTTCAGGAAAAGGTTGTCGTTAATCAACAGACGTTTTAAAATTTAATCGAAATGCAAATCCTCTTTTATTATTTTTCCCTGGTCTTAAGCCTGAGGGAGCAGGAAGTTTCTTAATTTGGCATTTCCGTCTAATCAAAGTACAACTTCATTAAATTTGTGTTGTAATTTTCCTATTTGGTTGCGTGCACGGCTGAAAATTCCGGATATTCCGGACGTAAAGGAACTAAAAGCAGACGAAATAAAGGCGCGTTCACACCAGAGGTTTTCGGCTAGCCGAAAGATGAAAGATGAAAAAAACGAGCTGAAAAACGAGCTGAAACGAAAAAAATTTCATCTTTCCAAAGACGAAACTTTCTAAACTTTTCGGCGCCGAAAAGTTTCAGCTAGCCGAAAAACGAAAGCTGAAAACTGAACAGCCAATCACAGCTTTCCATTTGATGCGCAATTAATTTTTGATATTAGGTCAACATCATCAATGCCAAATCTGTCTGCTGTCATTCTTTCAAGAAGTCGTGTGTTCCTCGTGATTTGTTTCGTGTTGTTGTTCATAGTTTCTGGAAAAAAATGCCTAAGTTAGTCGCTTAATTACTCTCTTCTATTCCTACTTCCATTTTAATTTTAAGAAAAAAGAGAACTCACAATAATCACACACAAAAATCAGAAAATCTGCAGACGACACAAATAATTAAGTAGCGAAAAAAGTAATAAGCGCCATCTACCAAGATGAACAAATTTGTAGTGTGAATAGTCGAAGATGAAAACGAAATTTTGTCGTCTTTTGGTTTTCATCTTTCATCTTTCGGCTAGCCGAAAAACCTCTGGTGTGAACGCGCCTTTAAGGCGAAGTAAGTCTGAGGTTGAGATCACGGCTCAGGGACAGATGGTTTTAGGATTGCTACCTGTCCTCCATATTGGCTAAACTTAACTCTTTTGAACGTGTTAAACATATTTGCATTTAAACTTTAAATTTAAAAAGGTACATTAATTATAAAACAATCTTTATTTTACAACTGTAGGACATTTGAATAGTTAACATGTCAACTAACGTGGTCGGAAACCTATCCTTCGATTTGCCGTACATATCCCTTTCCCATGAGTCATCAAGTATTTACATGACTTATCACTGCACTAAACGCAAATGGTTAGTTGATTGCTAACCAGAATTCCGATCACGGGAGTATTTGTAGGAAAACCGGAGGAACGGTCACTATTTTAATGAAAACTATATATCAGCGCGCTATTGGGATGATTCTATCAGCCTTATACAAGTCACCTTAAAGAATCTAATGATATAATTTTTATTTGGATAGTTTTAAATTTTGGTGACCTTTTCCGTCTTAAAGTTTTGGATAATCACAGCAAGGCGTCTTGTTTTCGTCGCAATCGTCCCAAGTTAATTGTGACTTATTTTCCTTTCATTTTTTACCCGTAAAATTTTTTTGTTTTTTTTTTTATTTCTATTTCTGGATAAAATAATGCCAGTATTGCTAGCATAATGTATGGGACATGACACACAGTAAAGAGTTGCTTTAACGGTTCCCAACGCTTTGAGCCTTACAGAGTGATGGGTTGTTTGAAAGCTAGAGGAAGAGCCGGGGTGCATTACACAAAACGTTTATATTAGTAATTTATAATCATACATGTTTTCAAGACCTTGTGGCCTATTAAACAGATTTAACTATTAGATAAGAGACGAGAATCAAGATAACCTTTACCAGTTAACTTTCACCGATCATTTGTATCTGTTTGCCTGTGGGACGTGTCGCAAATGACTACCATATTTAAATAAGGGGTTTCCTCCCAAGGCACTGAAACATGAAAATACGATACAGCTTTTACCTTGATATACGCAATAAGCGGACTTCTCTTTGCAAAAATTCAGATGCATCCAGTAGTAAGCGTTCTCGTATTTTTTCCCTTTTAACTTTTGTCACTATTTTCAAGCCTACGGCGATTGATTGCATAAATCCCAATTTCTTATTTTAACGCTGCTTCTAAACTCAGTTACGATTGCGACTGTAAATTTAACCGTGCCAATTTCAAAATGAAGCCAAGTGATAGCGATCTTAGAGTTGCGATGATTTTAGCTTGAAATTCTAATAATAGAACACTGTCGTTGGCAACTTATTAGTGCGTCTTCTCTTGTCCTCTCTTGCGGGTATTACTAAAAATTCATGACCCCGTTTTGTGTTTACGACATTTGATCTGGTACTACGTACCCTTAGATTGTTGCATTTATCGTGTAACGGCCAAATACAATAAAAACGGGGAAAAAAAAACCTTTGCCTTCAGGAAAAGCTAGTTTCTATTTTTGTAAAATTTTCATTGTTAAGATCTCATGTAGAATACCAAGAACTGTCGTCGTTCCAGATTTACCGTATGAATGTCGTTATGATAATTTCCATAAGACCATACCAACTAGCGCTACCGAAAAATTTAAAAGGAAAAAAGTCGCCAGATCTCTCGAACGTTGATGGTGAACCGGTTATAGTGGTACGGTACTTCACAATGCACATTTCGATTAAACGGTTCATGATAAAGCATTTTATCTAAAGAATTCACAGAAATAAAAAATCTTACGAAATTCCTTTGTCTTCTTAGTACTTTTAGTATTTAACTAATGCAATTCACCGATAGATGTACTCGCAGATTGTGAGGCAGATTGAACGAGTGATAGAAATAGAGTTTCGCGATGAAATTGTTCACTATTTGTCGTTTAAGATGAAATGCTATTTATTCTATTCGAATCTTCAATCTATCAATCATTTATGAGTACTCCTTTTGCAGATGCAATTAAGTTGTTTTATAGTGTTCTACCTCACGATTCAGCAGCTCTTTTATGAAATGTGCATCTTACGACTTGTTATTTTTATTTATTTTTTATTATCATTTTTTTATAGGCACCGATATAATGGCTAGGCTTATCAATACATGACAGACCCACCTACAAGTTTAGACCATTGGGCGGGAGGTCGCCACTGAGGATAATGTTTTGGGAAATTCTTGTGATTCCAAAATGTGTTGAGCGTTACTCGGTAAACGGTTAGGCGATCGGGCTGACATGATTTCGTGCTAGGTTCATCCATATCCATAAACGAATTGTTTTCAGGGCGAGCCTCAGTTGGTGACCGGATAACACAAACCAAACTGAATGCCACAGCGAACGCATTATACCAGTACTGATTATTCATCATTTCAGCTTAAAGGGTTGCCACTATGTTAATGAATACACACTTGGATTCAGACGACATGGAAATCGAAAAATGTACCTTATTTTCAATTCAAACTTTCGCCAAGTACGCACGCTTGATTTCAATTCGAAGACCACCAAACTTCTCGCCAGTTTAACACAACACTCCCGATTCAACTGCAATAAGTGAGTGAACAATTTTCGTTTCATAAAATACAAAGGAAAAGTCTGCGATTGGCGGACACAACGTCTCCAAGACATTCGGCCAGAGCCGTACAAATTTTTGCTTGACGCCGAGTGTAATGCGAAAGTAACAAACTAGCTTTGAGATGAAGATGTTCTTGCGCATTACCTAACGAACCTTATTGGTCCTCCGCGAAATCTCAGTATACTTAAGGGAGTATTTTTCTTCTCTAACAGATAAAAAAATATATATATTTATATATATATGTATATGTATAATATGTACATTAATACCACATTTTTTAAAAAACTAAATTAAAGTTAATTTTTTTATTATGGATACATTTTCTCGCTTTTTCTTTCTGAAGAACACGAATGGAAACGTGAGATTGAGCCTCTTGAGCTTCTTATTTTTCACCCTTCAAGAATTTTTTTACCCAGGTCATTATAATGCAGCTGTTATGAAATACAGTTCGCCTACATCTCAATCCTTTTTTTACTTTAATACATGATATAATTAAGGGCAACCGACTAAAATAAGTAAAGTAAGCTTGTAGTAGAAATAAAGAAACCAGTCCCAGCGAATTAGCATACTAGACGTGTTTCGTCATGACGTTATGACGAAAATAGAACTAGTTCAGTTTCACAGAAATGAGGCCAGATGCTCAGAAATGACCGTGGTGTAACGACGGAGTATAAAAAGAGCACGTTCGCGATCACCATTGATGACTCCTGCTTCCCCTACCATAGCTGAGTTTGGAGGCATCAGTGTTTTTTTTTGGGGGAGGGAGGCCGTGGTCGGGTTGGTGTCCACGGTCATTCCGAAACGAGACATTTGTTTAAGGTGTGGCTCTCCTGCTCCCCTGTCTCTGAAACACAAACGATTATCACTTGCAGAATAAGCCTGATTTTTTTTTTAATGCAGCAATCAGGTCGTGACTCGTTTAATGTAATATTAGTGGCCGTCTAGGGCTATTCCCTTCTATAGCCTTTCGGAATTGCATTTGAAATATTCTATTGAACTGATTTTAATTTTTAAAATAATGTGTAATGTATTTTTCTTATTTTAAATGTTAATTTGAAAATTTAAGAGTTCCATAAATTGTAAAAATGTAAATAAGGGGACTGATCGATTTACTGTATATATTTTTCGTATTATTCTTTCGGCAGTAGCTTGGAAAACCTGGTATTGCCCTGTTCAAGACTTTGTCGGACTATAAGTGAATGCAGTAGACAAATATTCCGGTGAAGTGCCGTACAATTAATGTAATTATTATGCCAAAACAAGAGAATTCTCTTTGCGCTATCACACTGTTAAAAATGGTTCCGATTTAGTGAACCCATAAAACGGAAAGGCCACCCAAAAACAGGGAGCCGTCGCCTATTTTCAGAACGAGTTACGAAAACCAGACGACTTTTCCGATATTCGCAATTTTAAAATTCACTTTTCAGAACGAGCGACGAAAAGCAGACGACTATTCCGATATTTGGAATTTTAAAATCCGTTTTACGGAATGTGCATAATATTTGTGAAAATTTGGTATCTGATTAGTAAAAAGGTTGTAACTAATTTGAACTCGTATATTCTAAATGTAACTTACTTAATTTTTAAGTGAGAATTTTTTTTTTTAATAATTTGATATTTCAATTAAAATCTTAACACGTAATCAAAATAGTCATAGCTTAGTGGTGAAGGCGTCTGACATCTGACAATGTAATGAAGAGACCTTGGGTTCAAACCCCACCAAATCCATTTCTTTTTATCAGTGATAATACCATTTTAACCCCCAATTTTAGGGGCTAAATACCGGGTAAAATACCGATTTTATAATTTAAAAATTTCCGATTTTAGGATTGATTTCCATGCCAATATTTTCGGGATTTTATGCACCCGTTATGCCAGAATTGACTTTCGGGATTTATGACACCCAAAAAGCGGGTCAAATTTTTAACAGTGCACATGCTCATTTTTCATTTGTGGTTTTCGAACAACTTTGACATAATATCGAATACCTTTGGAGTTTGGAGTATGCTGGTTCAGGTATATTCGAATAAGATCCTCGTAGCTACCCTTTTCTACGGTTCAAATATTGATTGTTTTGCCGTGGCAATCAAAAGTGGTTTGAAGGAAATACTGGAATGGCGATCCATCGAATTCTAAAAGAATATTACTCTGCTTGAATTTACTTTGTTTAGATGGACATATTTGTAAACACATAAGCAATGGATCGTACAAGGTGATTTAACAAATTTGCCCAAACCCCAATCAGAAAGTTGTAAAAAAATATTTGTCAAGCCTAGTCTAGACCATCTTTTTTAAGATCTTAAATATTGGAAAAGCTACCGGGATTCCTGACTTCTTAGAAAAATTTCAAACCGGTTGGTCCGTTTTCAACGCCTCAACGTCATATTTTTTTTTAATTTCTAGTATGATAAAGAAAGGCAAAACTACTGTTTTACCTCATTAAAAAATATTAATTTACGTACAGGTTTTTGGGTATTCAGCCGCCATCTTTGCTAAAAACAACCAATCAAAGTACGAGGAATAGAGCAGTAAAACATCCTGCGTTGCGCGTTTTCCACAAATGCGAAAATCTCATTTGTGTCCAACTTGGTCTGCTGCGGCTGCAGCGTCTTATGGAGAACCCATCTTCTTCACGTTAAAAATTAAGTTTTTATAATTATAATTTAGATTTTTCCCTTTTCTTCCTAGCAGTGGGTACCCTATTCATCTTTTCATGCCGGTAAAACAATACAGAGTATCGAAAATTACCTACAGTGTAAAGTCAGTGCGTATCGATAACATTTTGGTGCATCGACCGAGAATCGTGAATTCCAACGAACTGATCCGTAAAATTGTAGTTGCCTTATCGCTCTGTATCGTCCACATCGTTTACGCCACAGCACGAATATTCATGCCGACATTGTTTCTCAGTGAGAGGATATACAATCAAGCGTTACTTTTAGAACAGAACTTAATTAGACGATTTACGTTCACACGTGCTCGCCCTATAGCACCCTGAGTCGTCTACGCTCGAAGTACTGTCCTAATAACTTGATTGTCGAAAACCTAAGCTTGTACCCGTCTCGTCGACAAGCTCGTGTCTTAAATAACGTGTAACGTGTTACATTCGCAAATCAGTCCCGCGTGGCAGATCACGTATCCATTCCGCAATTTGCTCCCTTACGTCATCCGTTATCATTCAAGCATGGCCAGCGACGCATTTCCCCTTGAAGCTATTCAAGAAGAAGAACCGGAGGAGGAATTGGAAGAATGGCAAACGACCAACGATCCTGCTGAGCTAAAGCATTACCGTACTCAGGCAAAGAGAATTCACACGAAGTCACTCAATCAGGCTCTCCTTGCCGTCCGGATGCTAGAAGATGTTGGTACAGTCAACATATATCGAGTTGGCTTGGTCCGTGCATACCACATAATTGAAAGAATTCACCATCGCTACGTGGAAGTCTGTAAGTTCGACGGTGAAGAGCTGGACAGAGAAACCAGCTGGGGAATTGATATTTCCATCAAACATTCGAAGGCGTTAGCTGACGTGGCCAACTACCTAGATTCCTGTCAGGCCCGCGCAAGGTCAGTTTCAGGTTCCAGCCGCAGTAGCACTTCTAACCGTTCATCAGCCTCATCGACACGCCGTAAACTTCAAAAGGCAGAGCGGCTAGAAAAGGAAATGCAACTAAAGATTAAACAGGAAAGAGCTGAAGCCTTACAACAAGCCGAAGAGGATGAACGTATGCAGCAGTTCGAAATTGCCAGGAAGGCAGAGGAAGAACGTATGCAGCAGTTGGAAATCGCTAGAAAAGCAGAAGAAAGGCGCGTTGAAGCAGCACGTAAGGAACGACAATTGCAAATGGAGCTGGAGAAACAACGCTACACTGGCTCCTTATTACGCAAACAGCTCGCAGACGAATTAGCAGTTGCCGAAGAGATCGACGAAATGGAAACGTCCGAGTTTGACAAAACAGATGTCTGGAAACCTTCTGCCGTCCCATCTCATCCACCTGCTACGCTTATCCCAAATTTCCGTATACCATGTGGGACAGCAACGTCAACGCAACCATGCTCTCAATACGAGCCGGCTGCGTCAGAACAGCCGTCTACGTCCGACCAGCCGTTCTCGTCGATTCCCAAGCTAAATGCCAACGCCTCCTGCTACGTACCACCAAACGTATTCAACCAGCCAAATCCAAGTATAGCTCAGCAATTCACCTCAAGCGCTCGTCCGTCAATTCCAACAACCACAATGTCGTCGCTACCCGTCAACAACCGAGTTACGCAACAAACGTTTCCGCCTCAAAAACCAGTTCACGCTCCGCAACCAACGGTGTATTCTCCTGATGCCTGGATATTTGCCGTAAATCGTCATGACGCACCTCCGACATTTCGTTCATCATCGAGACCGCGGAAAGCTGAACCACCGAAGTTTGAAGGCAACCCGATAAATTGGCGTATGTTTATCCAGTCATTCAAGGTTCAAATTCACGACACATGTTTCAGCGATGCTGAACGTCAACATCATCTACGTGCAAGCTTGACGACCGAAATTCAGAACAATCTTGGCGAAGTTCTACTCAACCCTGGATTATACTCCTTCGCATTGAAAGAGCTGCATCGGAAGTTCGGAAATCCAAGAATCATTTCAACCGCTTGCTCTTCATCTCTCTTAAAGCTACCTTCGTTTAAAGATAGCGACTACGAATCGTTAAAGCAGTTTTCGTCCACACTCCGTTCAGTCGTCGCAACTTTGCAACTGGGTGGATATGGACTGGAACTACACAGCAGTACAACTTTGGCTCAATTGGTTGGAAAATTGCCGCCCACCTTACGCAGTAAATGGGTCGAAGTGAGCTATCGAATTCAAGATAGATTGCCTACGATACTCGACCTGGACACGTGGCTCGATGACGTTACGATGGCGGAATACTTCGTCCGTGTTGGCGTCAACCCCACACCCCAGCAAGGCAGTCATCCGAAAACTCGAGAAAACGTCCACAGGTCGTCGAACGAAAAACAGAAGAAATCGACCACGAATCCCATGGTCTTTTACGACTGTAAAAATTGCGTCCTGCCCACATTGTGACGGTGCTCATCGCCTTTATCTCTGTGAGAAGTTTAAAGCCTTAAATCCCACGGAACGATCAGAAATCGTCAAAGAAAAAAGATGCTGTTACCGTTGTCTTGACGACTGCCATCTAAGTTTCGGGTGTACGAAGGAAAGGGAATGTGGAATGGACGAGTGTAAACGTCTTCACCACCCTCTTCTCCATGGAGCACCGAGGATGTACCCGAAAACGCCACGATCGAGCCCGATGTCATCCTCGTCTCAAAAGAGCCCGTTTAACGGCTTGGTCTCCTACGGCTACGAAAGTGAAACGTCCTTGCTGCCTATCGTCCCTATGTTAATTGAAGCTAATGGCCGAACCTGGACCGGTTATGGATTGCTGGATCCTGGAAGTAAAATCTCAATGATAACCAACGCGCTTGCAAACGAATTGGGACTTCAAGGCGAGAAGGGAATTTCAAGAATCGGAACGTATCACGGCCGCGACCCAACCGCAAATACAACAAAGGTGTCTTTCAGAATCTCTTCTTTGGACAAAAGCAGTTCCTTCGAAATCCCGAACTGTTACTCCGTTCCCGTCTTAAGAATCAGAAACCAAAACGTTGACCTAAAGAAGTTGGTTAAGGATTGGCCTCATCTAGCCGGATTGAAAGTTCCCACCCAAAATTCCGTGGACGTTAACGTGTTGATCGGCTCGTGTGATATTGTCACACGAGTTGTATTAGGACAAGAATAAACGAATACAACAAGTGATGACTTAAATTCTAAACAATGGTTTAACTCAAACAAAAGGGATAACCATTACCAAAAGTTGGAGAAGCGTCTGAAGACCTCTTGGGAAACCAGGGAACTCCTCCTACGGAGCCCAGGTCCGGGAGCTCACCCGATGGAGACTCATCTAACGCAGATTTGGGGCAGCGTTTTATACCGTCGCGCGAATTACTCCCCTTCCGGACTGCATATCTGCGTATCTTTCTTAGAGCGGACTTCTCCCGATAATTTCTTCACCACGATCGCAGCGTTGTCCAAGGAGCGGATGACTCATCTCTGCGAAGAGATAACCAATCTCCCTTTTCACCCGCGACAATATGGCGCCGCAAGAGGTCCTGGAAATCAAAAGAGATCCGTTGAACGAGCGGGCCCCGCTAGGACTACGAACAGCCTTTGGATGGTGTATAGCTGGACCGATCTCTCCAGCCGCCGTTGCACAACTGCAGTGCAACTCACTCTCATTAGCGCCCCCACCCGACCAAGATCTTGTGAATGCAATTAATCGCTTTCTACTCACCGAGACTTACGAAGCCCGAGCAGGAGTCAAGGTGCCGATTAGCGAAGAAGAAGTACGCGCGAACAAGATCCTAAACGAAACGACGAAATTCTTAGGCGATCGATACGAGTCGGGACTTCTCTGGAAAAACGAAGTGCCGAACCTGCCCGACAACAGCCAGTCTACACTAGCGCGCTCAAGCTAAAATTTCCGTTTTATCGGCTAGACCGAGTTATGCGTTACAGCGAAAAAACGGAAATTTTTTCAAAAACCAACTGTTAGAGAAAACAACAATTCAATGAATATTAATTAAGTGGTTTTAAGTGGTCAATGAAAATTAAGAATTAGGCGCGTGTATAAATAAGGTAAACAATCCGTAAACGGAAACAAATCCTGTAAACATTGTAATACTTGTAATACAAATTTTACACTGAAAATTGAAATACAATCCGTGAACGGAAATTCAACATTGAAACTCTGAAAAAAGGAAACATGACTTTATACTTCCGCGAACGGATTGAAATCTGAGCGCCTTCGAACTATTATACTCACATGTACGGAGGAAAGAGGGCGCGATTACTTGTCCATCAGTGAAGGGAAACGGATCCGTTGGTCACCACTCGCGGCA